>NC_091458.1:48952649-49282649 GCF_027789765.1 Dendropsophus ebraccatus
ATCGGGAAGGGGGGGGGGAGTTGTTGAACGTTCATTCAGACCCCGATTGATCAAACAGAAATTTCTCTTTATTGTTACAGACTACCATGTAATCTATGGTCATTTTCACCACTTTCTTTGCCCCTTCTTCCACTGTCTGTAGGCTAATAAGAACACTGATATAAATGACACATAATTACAGTATAAGGCTATGTTCACACAACGTTTTTTCTTGTCCGTTTATAACTTCTCCAAAATAAGTCCGTTATTTTGAGGACTGGCCACCCATCAGTGCAATAACAGCTGCTGGTACAATATTCTAGTTCAGGTGGACTAATTGCCCTTTGGTTGTGTCTTTAATTGAAAAGCCCATTGAATTTAATAGTAAAAACAGAGAAATAACGGCGAAAACAGAAAAACTGTGTGTAAACAACCAAGAAATAATGTTCGCCGTTTGCAAATGACTTTCAAAAATAATTGACATGATCATTATTTTGACATCCGTGCAGATAACGTCCGTCATTTTTACCCATTGTGTGCATTGGACGTCAGTCATCCCATTGACTTCAATGCATTGCATGGGAAGCTCTGATGGGAAGCTCTGATGCAGGCTCACGCTGATCCAGGCTGAGACCGGCCGTTCCGTGACCCGGCCGGGGTCACGGAACGGCCGGATGTTCATGTAATGTGAACATAGCCTTAGGGTGTAAGAGGCTACCGGTCCTCTCTAAGTGTGCCTGAAATTGTACTGCCCTGGTGGGCAAACTTACACCTTCATGGATGTACCTCAATATATATCATGGCATAGCATAATATAGCATAGCATGGCATGGCATGTCTTATGAAAGAGAACCCCTTTATCCATGTTTTCCAGGACTTCCTAGGGCTGTATTGAAGTAATAGAAGGACATATAAGAGAGGGGTAACTCAAGTCCTCCACTTGGTTCAAAGATCAGGATCTCGAGACAGGGGGTTTTCCCTCTATGGGGGATGGGAATAACATAACAGTTGTAGTGTAATAATTCTTCGCGGGACTAGATAATTGTGTGGTGCTGTAAAGGTCAATTATGAGATAAGTAGGGGCATCATGGGATTAGACTTATGCCAGTCATGGATTATCTTTATCAAGTGCCACACTGTATATAGGATAAAATACATGCTTATACTTTACTAGAGTTACTGTAATTATTATTTAAAGCTGAGCTGTGATTGGTTTGTATGGGCAACAAAGAAAATTCATGCTGTAAGACTGCTCGGTAAATCTCCCCCTTATATTCCCCCTTTCATATTCAGGACTTAACAATTTAGAGAAGACAGACACATGAAAAGAGATAGACATAATCCACAGAACATGAAATGCTAGAAGATACAATCCTGTCTGTTATAATAAAAGTGTTAGCCAATTAACAGTCTTTATACTAAAAGCATGATTTTTGGGGATACAACCACTGGCACTCCCGCAATCTGGTGGTCAATGAGTGCCCTGTGTGAATGGAGCAGTATGTGCGCCTATGTGACCACCATTCCATTCACTGCTGTACTCCCATTCCCAACAGGTGGACTACTACTGCCAGTACTATAGATCAATAGGCTGTCAGTCATAATCCAATTGCCCATCTTTCTATGTATACATGCTCACTGGGACAACAGAGGATAGAGGCATTTATCAGAGTAGCAGCTCATAGCCCAGTCGTTTGTAAAAAAAAAAAAAAATTAAAAAAAACTAAACATTTTCTTGATGTAGACAAACAAGTGAAATCTATTCTTCTCCCCTGTATGCTTCCCCTACACGGTCTAGCTTCCCCAGCTGTTCTGCATTTTGCAGCCGCAGTTTTGATAATTTTTTAGTGATGGTGACTATACCAAAAGGAATCCACAGTGACAAAAAATAAACAATCCTAAGAAGTTCTGAGAAGCCGTCGAGATCAATCCAGTACACAGAAATATGCAGATAGTAACATATCCAATTACCAAGGCAAATATTGGCTAGCTGACAAATATGATAGCATAACAACTCAGACAACTCACGCAGGCAGCTTGTACATCCATAAGATGAGAGGTGGTAGACTTGGCTTTACTTGAGTGGCAATCCTATAGTGATAATAGAAGCAGCTCTCTCTGCATACTCTGCAGTCCGCCTGTGATGATACTCCTTATCCCATTTCTTGCCGTCTACCTGTAATAATAGTCCTAGCCCCACCTCTTGAAGTCTCTCTGTGATGATAGCCCCACCCCCACATCCTCCTGTAAGCTTGTAATCATAGACCTGCCACAAATTGTGTGTTCTGTCTTGATGTCTCTGTTACTAAAGACAGACTAAGCCTAACAACAGGCAGTAAACAGCAAGTTCAATGGAAGGAAGAATCCTCTAGACAGGTGCTAAGTTAATTTAACTTGGAATACCACTTTAATTTTATTTATTTTTATTTGTAAATACAATGTATATTTCTGTGTGTACACCTTTATCGTCTGCTTAGTGGTTTCCCACCACTGCATATCTATGGCCATAACTATGCCTAAGAAAATTTACAGTAGGTTCCAATACCAGGACCATCTTTAAAAGCAAGTCTCCTCTCTGTACCATGAAATTTTTTATGGCAGGGCCAACAAAAAAAAAAAAGAGATGTCACAGGACTAATCCACTAAGTAAGCTTACACAGTATAGTCATGGTACAGTGGTAATGCACTCAGTTACTTCCCAGCACAGATATTCTTCACCAAGTGATATCATGGTCTGGAGATAATCTTATTGTAGTTATGGTATATGAAATACAGACACAATGATATCATAATTCTGAAATAATGTCATTTTACTGGGATAATGAACAAATGTTTGTCACACCATAAGAATAGTGCACATAGTGGTTATAATGCACACAGCAGGAGTGTAACAAGAAAAAGGCATTGAGCTACATAGCAACAATTGTGGGTCCCATTTAGTTTTCCATAGCCCTTTTCTCATCATCCACAGTCATAACTAATTTACCTCTGTGGGATCTCTCAGGGTATAGGGAGGGATCTATTAATTAAGACTGGTGCAGCAGTAAGAAACTGCCACTGCAAGGGATTACCCCAATGATTTGTGGTTCAGGCAGCATGAAAGTGATTCCCTTTATACCCCATAGTAGCAGCAATGCGAGTAGTTACACCCATGTGCAATCATAGCCGCTCGGTGGCCTGTAGAGTACAACTGTTTGTAAGTGTCTGTCTACCCAACCATGTGGCAACGGTTCAATGCATAGAGGCAAGAGGTTCAGTCCAATCGACAAAATGGGAGAAACGTGATCTGAGTAATTTTGCTAGTGCAGTAATTGTTGGTACCTGAAAGGTGGGTGGACTATGTCAGCAGCAGGCTACCTTTGATACTTTCATATACACCAATGTCTAGGCTTTAGGGCAAATGCTGAAGTACAGAGAACATTTAGCAAGTGTCAGCTTTGTGAAATTCTGCTGATAGAAGTCAGAAAAGAATGTTTAGCTTGGTAAAAATTGACAGGAAGATGACAATAATGGGAATAACTATGACATTCCGAATAGAGAAGAACACATCAAACGCTAGAATAGAGAAAATACAGCATAACCCCATCACACACAGTACTATAATTGTAATATCCAGCACAATGACGTTAACATCACGTAAAAACAAACCCCAAAACACAATAATAGAATTGTTTCCACCCACATGGATTTATTCTGGAGTGGGGACAATTTATCCCATGCGGTGTAGAAACCATAAGGGTATATTCACACTAAGGAATCGGTGTGTATTCAGCGAGGAATTGAAGAGGAAAGTTTTCTGCTTAAAATTTTTCGCCTATTCATCTCTGGCAGAATTCGAGCAGAATTAGAGTGGAATGCAAGTAAAATTCAAGCAGAATTTCAAGCCCCATTGACTTTTATAGGATCCCTCTAGCGGAATCTGCCCAAAGAATTGACATGTTAATTCTTCAGGCGGAAAGCAGGTCCGTGGTGGAATTTTCAGAGCGGAAATTCCGCCATGTGAACTGTGCGGAAATTCTATGACAATGCAAAGTCCATATTTTACGGGCGGAATTCGAAGAGGAATTCGCTGATTCCACACGTATTCCTCAGTGTGAACATACCCTTACAATGGCAGTGTCAAACAGAAAGCATTAGGGCCCTATTCCACAGGACAATAATCGTTCGCATAATCGTTAACGATAAACGATCCGAACGACCGCTATTGCGTAAGACCTAAAATCGTTCACCCATTTACATGGAACGATAATCGTTACTTATGATCGTTCTTGCGGTCGTCTTGTCTACGTCTTGTCACTACTGCGAACGACCGAACTGCATCTTATTCAATGCGAACGATTTGCGAACGAGCAACGATAAAAATAGGTCCAGGTCTTATTAAACGATCAACAATTTCTCGTTCAGTCGTTAATTGTTAACTGCTATTCAAACGAACGATTATCGTTTAGATTCGAACGATTTAACGATAATCTGAACGATAATCGTCCCGTGGAATAGGGCCCTTAGGGTGGAACTGACTAGCCTCTTTGGACTGGTACAGCCCCTACTACCCAGTGCTCCAGATTCATCTATTAATATTTGACCATGCCGGTTGTCTTTTTCTGGTAATAACCTTCTTGTCTAGTAATTTTCATATCTCACAACTCATAACACTGTGAATACATTGCTCTGCTCCTGTATGTCTGGCTATTTCTCAGATGAGTAGACATGGAAAGGATTATAAAGGCAGCCCACAGCTGCTAACATGGTTCTGAATTATTCACATAAGCCTTTCTGGTGCTGTTAACTATTGTATGCTGACGATCTCAAAATACAGCGTTATGCGGCCGGGCTGGATGCTAAGCAGCCCTGTTTGTTTTATGGGACAGCTATTTCTGGCAAATCTTCACTGCACAAGTAGCAATTATTGTGCTGTTGTTTGTCAGAAAGAGTAGTGGACAGGGTCGGACACCCACCAGTGAAACCAACAGCGGGCGAGGCTCGGACAGAGTAATGGGCCTTAGGCTGGACTAGGTATGCCATTAAAGACGCTAAATTAGTGCATGGTGTTTTTTGGGGGTCACAAAAGCTGCAGCCAGATGTTAACTGAGAGTCAATGGGGGGAAATTAAAAGCAATATCCACAGGAAGTTTTTTTTCAGGGCAGTTTGAATTTTTCTGAAATCTCGGCAGCCTGTGTTCAGCTTTTTGTCCACAAAAATGTTGGTGTTTTCCCCTATAGACTACTATGGGGGAAGTAACCCCCCCCCCCCCCCAAAAAAAAAAATTGTAATAGTATCCCCCACATGCCAGTGAGGAGGATTACTCCTTTGCTTACCGGTATTTGTCTTTTTTATTTTTGATAAATTAAAAAGAGGGAATCAAAAATGTATTCCTAACAAAATGTGTTTAAATAAAGGGTTCCAGAAAAAAAATCATACTGGACCTTAAAGTCTATTCAACACAAAGCGACCATATTATAATTGAAAATGCACTCTTATGTATCCAAAACAATGAAAAAATATATATTCTTTATTATACATACAAACAACATACATGTTAAAACCACCTAAAACGTTTATCCATTGTTGGTCTACAAATTAACCAGTAATAGCTCACAGAATATGATGATGAAAAAAATCAAGAAAAATGATATGTACCAAATACTTCTAAAACCTTTTCTCCACAAAATTAGCAACCAAAGATAAGACAAACAATAATAAAGAGAATTATTAGGAGACAAAGTATATGCCTGGTATATGCATAGCGTGTTTTGCTATGTATCTCTAGCTTCCTCAGGAAGCTTATTTTTACACCTGAGGAAGCTATGGATAAAAAGCAAAATACGTGGGGTTAACTGTTTGCTCCTAATAATTTTCTACATTATTGTTTGTGTTTGGTTGCTATTTTTGTAGAGGACAGGTTGTAGAAGTATATTGTACATATAATTTTTCCTGATTTTTTTCATCACCATATTTATTTCTGTGAGCTATTACTCTTACTTATCTATGTTCCTGTTGTATGCTCTGGTCCTGTGTCACTGTTGTTTCAAAACACTTTTGACATGTCAAATGTTTTGATTGGTCTGGCTGTGAGTGTTGACACCCGTATCGATCATGAGAACGAGAGGAGAGACGACCACGCTCACCACAGTCCTCTCCTGGCTGTGTGTCACGTGATGAGTCAGGGTCACAATGTAAGTCTATGGAGTCTGACCCACTGACACAGAGCGGGGGGGGGGGGGGGGGGGTTGGGCGTGTCCTTTCCCCACTCATTCTTATGGTTGCTACAGGTCTTAAGACTCAGACCCGGACCTTTTGACATGTCTCTCTGACATGTCAAAACATTTTTAAAAGGACAAGAAGCATTCCACCTTTTCTTATATACTTGTCCTGCAGAGTGGCTTCATTCCAGTCTTGTGGCACCATTCAGATCCCGGCCAAGTGACCTCTTTGCTGACTGTCCCGAAGCAAAGGAAGTCACCAATGCATCTTTATGTGAGTGCTCTCATAGAGATGCATTGGAGACCCTGACTTCCAGATTATACCCGTATAGTTTGGCCTAGACCAGAGTATACCCAGGGTATAAAATAGCCTAGGCCTAGGCCGGGTATAAAATAGCTTAGGGCAAAGTATACCCCAGGGTGAAAAATAGTCTTGGCCAAATTATACCCTAGTGTGTAAAATAGACTAGGCCAGAGTATACCCTGGTGTGTAAAATAGCCTAGGCCAAACTATACCCCTAGATGTAAAACGGCCTAGGCCAAACTATACCCTGGTGTGTAAAACCGCCTAGGCCAAACTATACCCCTAGATGTAAAACAGCCTAGGCCGAACCATATCCCCTCTGGGCCATAATGTTATTACTTCACTGGTTTTCTCAGCTCCCAGAGGCATAGTGATGAGATGAGCCCTTTGCCCCTTTATTTGAGCAATCAGTGGGGGGTCTCTGAATTATAGACCCTCACTGATCACAACTTCTATTATGTTACTAAAATTACAGATATACCAAGCATAGTACTACACAATTTTTCTTTAGTAAGAAGGCTATATTCCACCTGGGATCATACACCGGGCTGCAAAATCCTACTGGATTTTTGAGTTTCCACAACAACCTCTGCATGTGAATGATCACCAGGTTACTAAATATTTGGCACCAGTTGGCCATATTCCATTGAAGGTTGTGGCAGCACACGGGGTACCATTCCTAGGTGAAGGGAGCTGCCAACAGGAATCCCCATATAATCATAGTAGATAGGAAGATACTGTATATAGAGGATAAAAGGAAATATAAATCTTAGAAAAGGACCGTTTTTCTTGGGCTTGTTTGGGACTTACTTGTGGTTTTGTATGTGTTTGTTTCTCTCCTGTTCTTTTGCCATTAGATTGTGAGTACTGAACACTCCATTAACCGACTCCCCTGGGCTCTTAAACCTGAATTTACTGCCCACTTAACTCTCTGAGCACACTTAATGACCCAATGATATTTTTAATGTATGAATTAAATTTATGCCTATAGAATATGGAATGGATATTTATATAAAAGACATCTGTCATCGGATCTATTTTCAAACTTACAAACTGCAGCCGTCTGCTTAAGAGACAGGATTCCACTGCTCCCCATAAATCAATCAGAATTAAAAATTCATATTCCCTTTAATGCATCCAATACCACGAGGCAAGAATCTCCCTCGCATTGCCAGACCTGCAGGAGTTTGTACACAGAAATGTTTATGACACCTAAAAGCTTTCTTGACTGTAGAATCCCTGGATAATACACTCCATTTGCACCAGTTCCCAGCAAAGGTCAGTTCTGAGAATGATGTCATTGTGTCAGATTTAGGTTAGATTACACGGTGTTGGAGAGCAGCACTGACAGGATCACAGCTGAACAGATTGTTCACTGCAAGAGCAGCCATAGCCTGTAATTCTGTCATGTAACCGATGTCATTATCAAATAGACCCAATGCCACCATGAATGCAGTTGAAAACCATGTTTTTTTTTAAATAAAATTTTTACTCATATTCAATCAATATCAGAAATGATTAAAAAATAAATCAATAAACAACACATAAAAAAACAAACATGGCACAATATTGGTCCAGACTTTAATGGTGCCACATCATTGCTAATGCACCTATATGAAAAGGGCCTAACTATTGTCCAATATGGTAAGCCACCAAACCCATATGTTGTCATTCCTTCAGGCCAGGGGACCTTTGCTCACATTACTGCTCTTTAGGAACTAGACGGAATACTTAAATAAGGATTGCGACACTACTGATGTGAAGCTGTCCCCATAAACAGCATCTTAATAAAATGCACCTACAACAAAGACAGCCATGATGGCCTCACATACATGGATTTACAATCATAAAGCTAGGTGCCCTTACATAATGACAGCTCCTCGCATGTTGATTCTGAAGTTTTTTGTATGCATAAAAATAGACACAATGCAAACCTCTTCCATTAATATATTATAAGGTAATAACCTTCCTCTTCAATGAGCAGTGACTAACAAGATGAGGTATATATGGTATAGTAATTGTAGGGATTCTCAATAATGCCTTTTGTGTCCCCTTCTTAAAGCGAATCAATCAGCACGATTCTGTTGATAAACCCGCTAGCAGTGCATAATAGATCAGTTCTAATGCTTTCCTACCATATGTTTATATGCATGTCCTGTAACTTTATGTGCTGAAAATTCATCATTCATTCTTGCTTTCAAGAGACATGAACTAGACATGGGGATGGAGACTGTGTCGTAACTCTAGCCACAACCCTCTGACTGTCAGTGCACTCTGTGAGGGTGATTGACAGGCAAAGAGGCCTATTAGAAGTCAGAAAAATTCTCTATTGGCTGGGGTGTGGGTGTTCAGCTCTACCGATCACTAGAACAGCTAGTGCTGGACTGTGTGAAATCCACATGTAAGCAGCTGTAAAGAGGATTTGCAGGTCTACTGTGAACATACAAACTCATTGCAGACGTTGTTCTCAGTTGGATTTGAACTCAGGACTCAAAGATGCTAACCACCCTATCATCACTAACTTGTGGATCATTCTCTGTAGCTATTTACCTGCTACATACCAATAACTAAACCCTATGACCCAAAATCATGTCAGGTTCTCTGTATAAGAACTGCAAATATACATAAACTAAAATGCACAAATGGGCAGTAATGTACATAGAAAAGTTGGTGTCATTGAAAGAAGAAAAAAAAAACTATATGGTGATTTCAAATGCTGCTTGCTTAAATGGTTACTGTCATTTCAAACAACTTTTTTCCATGTGAAAGCCTATGTGATTCTTAACATGTTTGTAAATGACTCCTTACCTACAGAAAAAACGTTCTAAAGTCTTGGCCACTAGGTGTCTCTTGCCCACTTCGTGTTGTTATGGAACATCTGTCTCTCTAGTAACAGCTGCATCAGGAAAAATTACAGGAAGTGTGGGCAGAGCTTAACGTCTGGATTTTGTACATGAAAGCTGAGGACCAAATGAGCTGCATGGTATATTGGTGACCCCTGATTACCAAGCATTAATCACAATGTAGTGAATTTACAAGAACCATAGCATATGAATAGTTTTTGCAGAATATTTTCCTAGGGAGAAGGTCATACTTTGTTGCATTGGCCTATCTTGGACCGCTGTAGCAGTGTAGGATTGGTAAGAAAACATCTGTTGGGCATTCTTTATGTTCTATCCTTCATTACTCTACAGACTAGGATGCACCTACTCCTTCAGTGCCACGGGAGAGCCACTTGCCAAGAGTACTACTCACAAATGCTGACAGTGTACCTCCATAGCAACACAGCTTGTGGTCGATTACTTTCATAGTGTACGGACTCTGGCTATCCAAAGTACTTGTATATCGCTTAGCCATTAACCTGTCCGATTCCGCTAAAGTTATCCTAATGAATGTAAAGGTTTGATTGATTGTTAGCTATGTCCTGATGCACTTTTACTCCATGTTAGTAAATCACCATACAGTGTATACTGCCATGCTATTATTACTCCACTTGTGCCTCATTTCTTGGAAAACAGTTTGATACTCTGGGGCACATTACAGTCGGAGGTGGACAGAAATACCATTGGACAACAGACAAATAACAATCAATATGCCATTAGAAATGTATCCAGTTACTTTGGATGTACTCCTAAGTAAAAAAGATAAAAATATCAAAGGAGAGCCACTGGCAAATAGAATAGACCACAAATGAATTCAGCCAAATAATCTTTTATTGCTGATAGTAGATCATATTATAAACTAATGGATCCACTTCTCTTAACAGTGGGAGTTCCCTGCTAAAGGATATAGTAGAATATATTACCTGGATGGCATACCATCCTCTATATTGCCATTATATATGTTCCTTCTGATTACAATATTTATGTAAATTTGTGTGAATTCTTGGTGTTAAACTTTATTTTATCTATGAGATTTTCTGTTCATATATCAAGCATATAAAGTACAATGGCCATGTATGCAGTACAATTTATAGGTTGGTGACAAACGTCTTCAAGGTTCAAGGAAACTCCCTGAGCTTGCATTACATGACTTCAACAGAAAAGAGCAGGTGTCTGCTGCCAGGTAGAAAGGGCACATGCAGGCAATAGGAAATCCCCAGCAGCCCTCCAGATTCTTCAGGCTTGGAGAGGGAGGGATTCCAATAACATTCTATGAGATCATTGTTATTTTTGTCTTCCCTTGTATAATGCCAATATTTCCTACATATTACATATGGTTATAACAGTCTATCATCTATATGTATAGGTAGACAAGCAGTCAACAAATATAGAATATATAGAATAGAAAAAAAATGGATACATGAATAAAAAACCATATTGCAAAACTGACTGACGAGAAAGGTTATCAAACAGGTTAGGAAGAAAACAAGAAAAGTGGTACAAGTTGCACATTTTTCTTATTCACCCAATGGGACCTGATGCACCCATGATTTTACCCAACATCCCCAACCCATGCCTATAGCCACCGCATTGTAAAAGATTATATAATAAATTGCATGCCTTTAACTTTGCATATGTACTTCTACCTGTTCAGTTCTCCATTACATTGCAAATAAACTAAGCTAAATTCAGAGTTCCTTCCTTTCTAGGGTTCTATTTGCAAACCCAGCAATTTATAAACTGTAATAAAGAATTCCCCAGATTGCTACCAGCGAAGCTTTACCTCGTTTAACAGGAACACACTGGAATTGGAAAGCGACATGCAAGTCGGATGCTTCCTTGCAGGAGGAGAGCAGATCAAGAGTACTTGGCTGCTGTCAGATCATAGCACACAGAGACTCTGTAAGCACAGCCCACAGCATTTTGGTCTTACAGGACTTTAGAGTAGACCTGCCCACATGATTTAAGCATCACCATATCACCATCATCCTACTTTCACTCTATGATGTTTAATGGATGGCTGAGTGAAAAATCCCTTACTGCAAATGTCTCTCTTTTTCCGACATATTGTGAAAGGCCTGTAGAGCAAGGAGCTAGGGGGAATGTGGAGGTATCTGAAATGCTGGCTGTCTGCGGAGATTTGTAAGTTGGAGAAGCAGATGAGGCAAAGTAGAGATCTCCTTAGAATAGATGGAGCGTGGGAGTGAAAGCAGTTGCTGAAGCAGGAAAAGAATATCAATGGCAAATACAGAAAAATATCAGGAGTCATAAAGTTCACCTTTTCTGGACCTGTCCCTGATGAGACGACCCCTGTCATGCGCTCTACCAGCAAACATGGAGGTCATAGAGTAAAGCCCTGGTTCCCAGAATGTACATTATTACAGATACTACATGACTTCAGCTGAAAGGATCACTTATAGTTTTTAAGTTATAAGACATATTTATGGATGTAGTTAAACAAATTACTGGTATGTATAGTATTTTTTTATTTTACTAACTTTTTATTAAAGGAGAAGACCTGTGAAATTGAAAAAAGGAAGAAAGGCAAGGGGTGCGGGAAAAAATAAAGTATATATTACCTATCCTTGTGCCCCATAGAGCCGCGCCCGGGTCCCGTTGACAGCCGTCGGCCACCTGCAGCTCTTCCAGCTGCAACACCACGTACCTGGGTGATTGATAGATTGCTCAGCCAATCAGTGACTGGGGTGGGACACTGTCCCAGTCACTGACTGGCTGAGCAGGCAATTGCTCAGCCGGGCCATGACATTACATCTGGAAGAGTTAGGTACGCGACACAACAAAGGCACGAGGATGGGTAAGTTTATTTTGTTTATTTTTTTCTAAACCCCCTGCCTTCCTTCCTTTTTTTATTTCACAGGACTTCTCCTTTAACTTTTTTTTGTCCCATTAAGAGACTTGAACATATAATTCACTGATTCTGGCCCTGCCTCTGGCTATAGCAATCCAGCAGCACTCCATGATTGGGTACCTTCCACTGTCAACCATTTAAATGTAACCTGATAGTGTAGGAAGTCAGTTTTTTCTTGAGCTGGACCTTTTTTTTTTTAGAGTAAAGGATAAGATTAGGAAGGAGGAGGTAAAGAGCCTTATAAGTGTATAATGAAGCATGTTTCTCTAACAAGATATATTACATATTATCTTCCATTCACTTATACTATTAAAGGAGTTCTTAGGTTAAAACAAACTGCTGAGCTGTCCACTGGGTGTCTGCACCCCATTAATCAGTATCCTGTAGATAACTCATCAGTATTTTTTGACCCAAACAAGTTTAATTTATGCAATTTTGTGGAATCTTACATGGTTTGCTAGAAATACAACTATGGCCATGATTACATAATAGTATTAAAAAGAGACTAACAGCAGGCTTAAATAATGTTACATGATGTAATGGTCTATATTTTAGCCATGGTAGTGTGCACCTGCATAGTGTGAATAGTGATATTGGAGTGCTGGCCAATTTTTTGTTTTTCGGAATGTCTAATTCCCCCACTAGGATGAGGTTACTGCATATCTTGTTATTGTGATTATATTGTTTTATTTTTAAGATTATTATCTGAGCATGTTTAATATATATCCTACACAGTTGTCACTGTAACTCCAGTTCTGCAGTAAATGGAGATGCTGAGGACATCTTATTACAGTAGGAAAGTAGACTTTAAAAGAAAATCATAGAACTAGTGTTGGGTGAATTTGCCGAATTGTTCAGGTCTGGCAACATTCTTCGAACCTGAACTCTTGCAATTTGACTCCCGGCATCTGGGGAAGTTGGATGCCCCCCTAGGGAGTGCTGGGATACAGCCATAGGCCATGTTCACACAATGTAAGTTGTGTATTAATCATGGCCATTGTTGCCGATTTGTAACAACGGCCGTGATTAATACAAAAGTTACATGTACAGTACTGCAGTCTGAGGGAATCCTGGCTCGAGTGTAGGGGTACATTTATTAAGTCCGGCGTTTTTTGTGCCGGGTGTAAAAATGTCCCCGCAGCTCCTACACTACGGAGATTTATGTAGAGGCACATTGCCTCTACATAAATCCCATGTGCACCAGTGTGTGCGCAAGGAAACCTACGCCAGCTCAGAGCTGGCATAGGTTTCCTTATAATTTTTCGTTGCAAAAAATGACAAATGAAGTGGACCCTGAGTCCATGCCCCCCGTTCCGCCCCCCCTCCCCGTCCCACTGGCGAAGGTGGCGTAAAATGGCCTGATGTGAATATTTTATTTGCAAAACGGCCATTTGCGAATAAATTAATTTGCATCTGGCCATTTTTATGCCAAAAAATACAACTCTTTTGTTTAATAACTTTCCCCCATAGTATACAGTCTGGCCGGGATCCCTAGCGGCCACACGAAAAACTGACATGTCAGTTTTGTGCAGCCGCTATTCCTTCAGTAGGTCTGACAGGTCACACAATGGAGAATGTGGCTCCGGCTTCACTCTCCATTGTCAGCTATGGTGAATTGGGATGGAGGTGCACACAGATGCGCCCACATCCCATATCAGCACATATGAAGTGCAGTACCGGCCAGTATGATCTTCACTGACACCGGCCGTTTTGTGACCCGCCTGGGTCACAGAACGGCCAGTGTTTTACATAGTGTGAACCCGGCCATAGGCTGTATCTATGTTTTCCAGGCATCCCTAGGGCGGCATCCAACTTCTCCAGATGCCAGGAGTTAAATGCCAAGCATTCAGGTTCGAAGAATGTTGCCAGACAAGAACAGTTCAGCAAGTTCGCTCAACGCTACTTAAAAGATGGACGTCAAACTCAGACCCACCAGCTGTTACAAAACTACAATTCTCATCATGCCTGGACAGCCAAAGCTTTATCTCCCCAGGCATGATGGGAATTGTAGTCTTGTAACAGCTGGGGGGCCTGAGTTTGACACCAATGACTTAAAGTGTCACTGTCATTTAAATTTATTTTGCAGAAATAGTACAGGCAATTTTAAGAACCTTTGTAATTGGGTTTATTAGCCGAAAAATGCATTTTTATCATGAAAAAGCAGTTTAAAGCTCTCCCCCTGTCTTCATTGTTCTCTTATGGAGAGGGGAGGAGTGGAGGGAGATGAGGCACCAAAACAGGACAACAAAGAGTTAGTTTACATCTACATCACCAGGCTCCTCTTCTCCTCTCCTCTCAGGTCAGCACTGACCAATCTGACCTCTGAATATCTGCTTTCACACAGTTCCAGCTGTGTAATCCTTTGTTCTCTGTTCTCTGCTGCCGACTAATCTCCCTCCTACCCCCTCTTCTCTTCATAGAACAGACAGGACCCAACTGATGTAAAAGAGTCGAGCTTTCTTAATAATGAGCAGTGAGAGGGAGGGGGGACCTGGGAGAGAGAAGGGAGGGGAGACCTGGGAGAGAGAAGGGAGGTGGGGGGGGGGACCTGGGTAAAGTCTTTTTGAATGCAGATAATGGCATAATAGCCTAATAAACCCAATTACAAAGTTTACTAAAATTGCCTGGACTATTGATTTCTCAAAAAAAATGAAACAATAGTGACACTATAAAACTAATTGGCCATTATACACCTGTGTGCGCCCGCATCCCAATTCACTGCTGCACACCATGGAGCGTGCGGCCAGAGTCGCCATTGTGTGCACTGACAGGTTTTCTGTGGCCGCTATTCAGTGAATAGCCGCAGCAGAAAACTGACATGTCAGTTTTTTGCGGCGCTGCTAGGGATGCCTGCTGGAGCGTATACTATGTGTATACACTCCGGCTGTGATTCCATAGACAGCAGCACTACGTAAGTTCCGTACTAATCACGGACGTTGTTTCAAATTGGCTACAACGGCCATGATTTTTACGAAACTTAAGTAGTGTGAACCACTAAATGTGCATCAGTGGTGTTATAGCAGAACAGATTGGCTCCCTGATCATGCTGTGGGAGCCAATCCATCACCATGGCAGCCCAGGGCTTGTACAAGGTTTCTATGTCCGCCAAGATTGAGTGACGAGCTGACGGATCAATGTAATACTATAGTATTACATTGATCTCTATGAGCAATCAAACAGTAGCTTTTAGAAGACTTAAAAAGTGTCAAAGAAAAATGAATGTATATATATATATATATATATATATATCGCCCTTTTTTTATTTCTCAAATAAAAAGATGTAATAATAAAAACTTTATCTCATCACATGCAAAATTTCTCAGAGTTAAAACATATTTTGTTGTATTTAAAAAAAAAACAATAAAAACATTTTTGCATTAATATGGTACCTATAAAATGACAGATCACAGTGAGAAAAATTTGCCCTTTTACACCTCCCTGAGTAAAAAATTAGTCAGTACAAGCAAATTGTAAACATATTCATTTTTATTTTAGTATACAAAACTTATACCCAAACTTTCCCCCTTGCTAGAATCCAAAACCTGTCAAAAAAAGAAATTTTGTTTGATAAATATGTTGGTTATGGCAGGTTTTAAAGGAACACGCACATGACATGCCCACTTTTTGGGGATTTCTACAAAAACTATGGCTGAGATGGGTTTCTTGCATTTTTGTGTTACACACCTTTAGTACATAAGGTGGAACATTAAATTGGCAGGGAAAATGGACACAAAACCGACAATGTTCTGACAATATAAATAAATCGGCCCCATTATGTAAGTTTGACCACATGGTAAACTTCATAAATAGAACCCCACCAAATTTGAAGAAAAGAAATAAATATTTTTCAAAGACAAAATGTCATTTAGGCAGTATGCTGTAAACCTCTAAATAATAGTCATACAGCCACCAGTACCACTATGCAAAAAAAATATTAACATCATACAAAATGCCATCATACTGTTACTCAACAAAACCTAAGACCATTATTACCAATAGTTAGTGTTGAGCGGAGAGGTCAACAAGGGACAAATAATACCACCACATAATGATTAAAAATCCCAAGTATCCAACAACTTATCAGCTGCTGTATGTGGTATATTCTTTCCAGTTTGACACGTGTCAAGAACTGTCCATGTCAAGAACTCTCCAGAGCAGGAGAGGTTTTCTATGGGGATTTGCTCCTGCTCTGGACAGTTCCTGACACGGACAGAGGTGGCAGCAGAGAGCACAATGTCAGACTGGAAATAATACACCACTTCCTGCAGGACATACAGCAGCAGATAAGTACTGGAAGACTTGAGATTTTAAAACAGTAAATTAAATTAAAAGTAAATTACAAATCTTTATAACTTATAACTTTCTGAAACCAGTTGATTTGAAAGAAAAAGATTTTCACCGGAGTATAACATACTGTTACTGAACAACACTGTCAAACCATGAGTACACATTACCACCATACTGTTATTAATTAAAACACACTATACGCAGCCCAATATTATCACCATATTAGTATTTTTAGAAGATAGCAGATATGTTTTTGTAATCATAGACAACCTTTTGAAAAAGGTTATATTTCGTTGCAGCAGAAATCCTTTGCATCATTTTCCTTTGCACCGTTTGTAAGATCAAAAATATATATTTGCAATCCCACACAATTATCCATCATAAAGAACATTAGTCTCTGAGTCAGAACTCATACAGGTTCCCAAAGACCTTTAACTGATATTCATGACTAATAAGACAAACAGCACTCCTCTGCCATTGAACATTTAGTAAAATATGTAGTGACTACATTTATATCTAAGATTTATTTATCATGGAACATAAATAGTAATAGTGACCTGTACAGGTAGTGTCACTAACAGTGCATATAAAGAGTTCATATGAAGCCCACCCAGCACAGCACAGCATTTAACCAAAAGATGACTTTACTCAAGAACTTCAGTGCAATACAAGTTAATAGCTTGCTAGGTGCAGGTACAGGTATGAGTTGAGCTTGAGGCAGTGAGAAGGTAGTAGTAAAAAAAAGTGTTGCTTGACTTAGGATTGATTTAGGGGTATTCTTTAGTGTCCCAGAGAGGGGTCCACTATCTTTTTTTAGCAGGTATAGGTCGGTATCCTTTATATGTGAATGCACTGCACTTGGCAACTGTATTGCACAACTCCCGCCACTAGATGTCACAGTTCTACTGCACGGCTAATAGCCAAAAGTGTACAAGGGTTAACTGATTTCTCTATTATTGATTATGTATTTCCTGCCACTGTCTTCAGGTATTCAACTAACTAATCCCTGAGCTAGTTACCTCAGGAGCCCTATCACAGAGGGTTATTCCCAGTGTATTGCCCATTCAGATCCCCTGTTATACCTTGTCAGGGCTGCGGCGGTGTCCCGTGCTCCGGGCCGCCGCCGCACCCCCTCCTTGTATTCAGCAGCCGCTGGTGTCCAGATGCAGGGACCCGCTGCTGCGACTAGTTCGGCCCCGTCTGTCCCGGCCGGCGCACGCGTCCCTGCCTCCTAGGGCGCGCGCGCGCGGCTGTCACAGGTTTAAAGGGCCAGTCCCCCCCTAATTGGTAGTTGCACCTAATCACTCCCTATAAATCCCAGCATGCCCTGTCCCTCGTGTTGGAGCCTCTATATGCTTCCCATAGCCTTTTGGCCCAGCTCCCCGTTGTTCCTGTCCGCTACCCTTGTCCGTAGTTTCTGTCCATTGCCTCTGCCGCCTGCGGTCTCGCCTAAGACCACTGTCTGCACATTCTCCTGCCTACTGCTCCTACTTCACGTTGCCCGCCGTCACTAGCAAACCAAGCCAGGGGTAGCGACCTTGGGGTCGCCTGCCACAGCAAGCCCCCCCCGCCTTGCGGTGGGCTCTGGTGAAAGCCATCGGCCCCTTAGACTCCGCTCCCTGGTGCGGTTTAAGCCATCGCTGGTGACGGTACAGAGGATCCACGACTCCAGCCCTATATATTTATATTCAGTTTGGACTTATGGGTTCAGTTCTAGTATGCTGTTCAGTCTATTCATGGCCTATGAGAAAGAGCAACGTTGCATAGCCTGCTGACCGTGTACCTCCAGGCTCTGGCCTGCCATCAGGAGCCTTGTGCAGGACTTCTGTATTTTGTTCTGTTTACTAGATCCTAGCCATGTCCAGCTAGAGAACAGCGTGGAGCTGCGGTAAGGTCAGGGCTAACTTATTTAGGCTGAGGGACTGTCTTTTCTACTTTTGCTACTTCTGAAGGAGTCTACAAGGTACCAAACTCTGAGTAAGTAGTTTAGCTAAGTGCAGAGGCATAGTTTTTACTGCAACTTGCTAGCATGTCCCTTGAGGGTCTCCCATTCAACTAGCTCTTCCACTAGGTGGACCTGTAATCCCTATTAGCGTGTCACTCTATGCCCATGTAGTAGTCTCAGCGGATGTCTTTTCCCATGGATTTAGGACTTGTCTATAACAGCCCCAGCTGAGCCACTGTGCCAAATAGGCCCCCGCTTCCAATGATCCGCAGTATTTTAGGCTCTACAACTACAGTGTCAGGGACCGGACAGCAGGACAAGACAACACAGTGAGCCCTAAGCTCAGCCCCGCCCACTGTCCTCTACCTATTTGCCACAATCCGCCCTAAGATGGCGGCGAGCAACTGGGCGTCAGTCCCTGCACTGGCTAGGTGGGACACAAGGACAAGACAGACAGACAAAACACAATAAAGAATGGTCGACAGTCCGGGTCACAACAATCGGGCAGCAAAAGTACAAAATCACAATCCAAAGGCAAGGTCAAAAAACAGGCAGTATGGTCAGGGGCAGGCAGCAAGCAGGAAAGGTCAGAAATACAAAGCAGAGTCAGAATAAACAGAGCAAGAATAGCAAACACAGAACCAGGCAGAGACAAGCTCAATATCCGGCAAAGATATCCCAGACTGAGGTAGTTATATAGGAGGCCAGGTTTCTGATCCAGAACATAATTGGACCATCCCCCTGATCTCCAAGCACAGACACCTGAGAACAAAACAGATCCACTGGCAGGAAGACCTGTCAGTCACAGCAGAACCAAAACACAGATTAACCCTGACATGGCCAGACAGAACTCAGCAGGTAAAGTCGGGTGTGTCTCTCAAGGTGAGCAAATAACCAGTGTTCACACACTACAAAACAAACACAGAAACAGAATGCAAGAAAATCAGCACCTTCTCGGCCGCACAGCATGAGCAGAGGGACGCATGACGCTCCGCAAAGATACCATCCTGACATACAGTATATTTTAACTAACTTCAAAAGTCTACTTCAACTACTGCTAACTAACTATCAGTATATTTTCTACCAGTACTCAACCCATCTGTTATATTTTCAGCATATTTTAACTGCAGTATTATCTCAAGTCCATTCTAAATAACAGCTGACTTATCAAGTATTAAAAAGCTCTATTGTATTCTTCAAGATTGTCAAGTCTTACCAGGACTCTCTCTCTCTATACTTTTGCTAAAGCATATGTGGATACTGTGTATTTACCTCCCTGCTGGAATATACAGGGTTGCTAAACGGCACTGTGTGGCTCAAGGCTCAGGTAGGGTGCTCTGCCCCACGGTTCCAGACCCAGGTCCCGGAGATAACTCAAGAAGAAGGCAAGAGGCGGCACTCCAAAACTTAAAGTGAACAAAACGTGGTTTAAAGGGGTAGTGCGGCGGTAAAAAATTATTCACAGAATAACACAGATTACAAAGTTATACAACTTTGTAATGTATGTTATGTCTGTGAATGGCCCCCTTCCCCGTGTTCCACCACCCCCACCCGTGTACCCGGAAGTGTAGTGCTTTATACATACCTGATCCGTGCCGACACGCGTCCGCCATCTTGTGACAAACGTCATCTTCGGCCGGCCGGCCCGAACACCTTCGATCTTCCCGAGTGCCGGCCGCGTCATCAGCTGCTCAGCCGCGATTGGCTGAGTATAACTGTGTTCGGGCCGGCCGGGCGAAGATGACGTTTGGCACAAGATGGCGGACGTGTGTCGGCACGGATCAGGTATGTATAATGCACTACACTTCCGGGTACACGGGTGGGGGTGGTGGAACACGGGGAAGGGGGCCATTCACAGACATAACATACATTACAAAGTTGTATAACTTTGTAATGTGTGTTATTCTGTAAATAATTTTTTTACCGCCGCACTACCCCTTTAAGTTTATTCACCCAGTATGCAACGTTTCAATCTACTCAATGAGATCTGGTGCTTGACAAAGATCTCATTGAGTAGATTGAAACGTTGCATACTGGGTGAATAAACTTAAACCACATTTTGTTTACTTTAAGTTTTGGAGTGCCGCCTCTTGCCTTCTTCTTGAGTTACCTCCCTGCTGGAGTGTTACAGTACCTCTTTGAACAAAAGACTGTTGTATTCTAAGCTGTGAACTTCTATACTTCCAAAGCGTTACAAAGTGTTACAAATAAAAATGAGAAGAACTAAAGACTATGGTTTGCAAGGAAAAAGGAGGATGTGTTGTAGGCCTATGACACAGATGCCCCAGGGCACCCCTTATTGACACTGTTACTCATAAATAAAATATTTTTTTTCCCCCCAACCATGGCACCAGGTGAATTTTGAATCACATGATTGCCATGAATTTACTGTCAGTCGAACTGTACCAATGTTGTTTTTTTTTTTTTTTGGGGGGGGGGGTGAGTACAGATTTGATGAAACTTGATGTCCTACAAGTATAACTATTTTAGTTGAGTTTGGAATACCCCTTTAAACTCTTTGGCTTGTCAATCATTTCCTGAACATACACTGCTAAATTTACCACTACCATTTGGGAATACCACTGTAATGAAGAAGGTCATGGTCTGCAACACTGGTGGAGTAGGTAGCATGTGTCAAAATAACATTCAGATGAATACCAGGACTCATTTCACAGCAGAACATTACCCAGACCATCACACTGCCTCCACCAGCGTGTTTTTTCGTAGCACATCAAGGTTCCATTTCTACCCTACCTTCTATACATATGCGCATAACACATACACAATTACCTAGAATAAGTAAGTAACATCTCTGTGTCTTGAAAAAAAAAAGTACAGAAATAAACTGTAGATTACTGCAATTTGTTCCTGAATAGATATGAATAGAACTATTCATGATAGAATATGAGTGACATTAGCTCTTGTTTTCGTTGACAAAAGTGTCGCTTATTCCACAACTGTCAGTCACTGATGATGTACATGGGAAATAAATTTGTTGCCTTTACAGAAATAAAATAACATTCAATATATCAAACACATCGGACTATTGTTGTGTCCCAGTAGGGGTGGTCCACTAAGTCTTATTCCACCTGGGTAAAGTGCTTCTGTCAAGTATTGCACCAGAAGGGGATGAAGGTGCTTATTTCTATTTCCCCACTAGGTTTCACTTTCTGTCTTATGTGTGTTTTTTATTAGCACACCTGGAGGAAGGTAAAGCCTTGTTCACACCTGGGACATGTCTCCTGGAATCTCAGGGCAGTTTCCATAGCCAGGAACTGACCCCCGGCAAGACAAATAGCATCCTAGTTTTGAGCAGAAAGGTGTACCTATATATATATATATTTTTTTCTCGTTAATAAACAGGTCTAGAATTGACAAAATAGATAGATAGATAGATAGATAGATAGATAGATAGATAGATAGATAGATAGATAGAACAGAATAGATAAAATTTGCATTTTTCTAGCTGCCACTAGGAGGAGCTCACTGCACAGGGATTTAAAAAATAGAACCTATTAATTTGGACTAATAATTAAAAAGCCTTGAGTGGTAGTAAAAGGAATACAGACATTGGCTGTGTCCCCACTCAAGTCTATTTTCAGCCTTATTTTCTGTTTCCACACTGATTTTAACCCATATTAAATAGCCAAAAAAAAATTAGAACTGATCAGATTTGTGGAGGGGTAGTAAAGTCAATGGGAACTACCCCCCCCCCCCATCCCCAAGGCGATGTTCACACACACACAGTATTTTTGTCAGTATTTTTACCAAAGAGTGGCACCAATAGAAAAACTATAAGGGTCTATTCACACATACAGGATCTGCTGCAGATTTGATGTCGCAGATTTGAAGTTGCAGATTTTAGAAACATGAAAACATAGATCATTGTAGGCAGAAAAAAACCAAACACTTGGTCCATCTAGACTGCCCATTTTGTATTTCCTTTTGCATTATCTATAGCAGTGCTTCTCAGTCTGTGAGGCGGGCCTCACCAGTGAGGCGCCCCCTAGTTGTTGGTGAGGCCCAGCTGGAGAGCCAGTTTTCACAAAGTAACTATGATCTGCACAGTCCTTTTGCTGTTTACAAAGATCTCCATTTTAGCAACATTATTAATTTATTTTGTACTTGGGAGACAGGTGAAAGGTTGCCCTAGCATTATTTTCAGCTTTTAATTGGACTTTCACCACAGATAGTGAGGCCCAGGTGTTGCCTTGATCTGTTGGGTGAGGCTCCAATAGAAAAAGTTTGAGAAGCACTAATCTATAGGATAGCTATATGTATCTCCCAGGCATGTTTACATTCAGTTATTGTAGATGTCCCTACCACATCTTCTGGAAGTTTGTTCCAAGCATCTACTACTTTTTCAGTAAATTAATATTTTCCTGTGTTGTTTCTGACCTTTAACAGGAAAATATTACTTTACTGAAAGAGTAGTGGATTCTTGGAATACAGCTGAAGATATCACAAGCACACGTCTTTTTTTGGCCGCTTGTCAGCCATTTTGTTGGATGGCTGTCATTTTGTAGCCAAATAATGTCCGTTATTTTCGTTGCAGGAGGACAGTTTTTTTTTTCCTGAGGAACAAATATTTCTGTCTTGGAGGCAAAATAATATGGTTTTAATTAGGGATGGTCCGAACCGAGTTCGGTTCGGGTTCGTACGAACCCGAACCCTCGGTAATGATTCCCGCTGCCTGCCCGCTCCGTGGAGCAGGTGGATCCAGCGGAAGTACCGCCTGGAAAACTGGGATATAGCCATAGGCTGTATCCCAGTTTTCAGGGCGTTACTCCCGCTGGATCCGCCCGCTCCACGGAGCGGGCAGACAGCGGGAATCTGCTGCCGAGCGTTGGGGTTCATACGAACCCGAACCTCGTCAGGTTCGGGCCATCCCTAGTTTTAATGTAATATCTTTTTAGTGTGGACTGATAGCAAATTTTGGGTGTATATATACTTCACATAATGCCGCAAAATTCCCCATAAATGACCTGGGCTCATTAAAGTTGCAGATCAGTTGCAGAATTGTTTCACTGGCAGGGCCAGGACTAGCTCGCAGAATGCTGGCAGAGAGAAGGGCTAAACCTGGGGGATCGTCCCACAGAACTTTCTAGTGGCTTCTCAGGAAATTATGTTGAAGGGTCATGTGACCTATATCTCATACAATTGCAAATTATCCACCAGAGGCGGCAGCATAGAGTATATGAAACATTGCACATCTTATCTCCTACAGTATATGCACAGATTAATCAGTATAAAGAAACAGTACATGTTAGACATGTTCTGAGATACAGATTAACTGCTATGGTTTCTCCCATACACTCTACACACAGAGAAAAGGGGATTTTACTACTCTATTTTTTTAATTAGAAATTTTTTAAAGTATTATTCTTACATTAGAATACAGGTCTTTATGTATACAAGTGTACAAAGTACATAAAATTGTAATAAGAAAAATAGTACAGAACACGAAGATAATAGCCATATAACCAGGATTACAATGTTCATTATGGCAGAGATCAGCATCAGTTGTACTCTAAGGGGGACATTTGTTATCACTGCGCCACTTCTCCCTGGTGTACGCCTGCTGTATCCCCTGCTCGCCTGATGGGCAGGCAAAGGGGAAAGAAGTGGGGCTTTTATCAAGATTCGGGTTACTAGGAAGAAGCATTGTGTGTATTACGGCATAGAACAGTGTGGCACCCCTACCAAATATTGTTCTACTGAATACAAAAACATCATTCAATGACGTCATCACTGCGCCTACCGGAGGATCCCTCAGAGATCTGAATGGGTGATCCGTGCGGTGCAGAGGAGGGAGGGTGGTGCAGACATGTGAGTGAGACAGCTTCGGGGTCCGCGGTCCGTTACACCGCTCTCCGCCGGGCAGGGTTTGGGGTGGTGGGTGTAACAGACCCCAGACCCCGGAGCTGTCTCACTCATATGTCTGCACCACCCTCCCTCCTCGGCAACGCACGGATTCAGATCTCTGAGGGATCCTCCAGCAGGCACAGTTTTTTTTTTTTTTATTAAAGTTTATTTATTTATACACACAAATACAGACTATAAACAATTAGAAAAAGGAGATAAAAAAAAAACATCCACTGCACCACCCCGATGTCCCTACCGCCTCCCTTACCCTCCCCCCCCTCCCAAAAAAAAAAAACAACATACCCCCCTGAAGTGGTCCTAACCAATCATATTATCGCAAACAGTTGATCTTACAAATCTAATCCAAGGTTCCCAGACCATGTCATGGAACTCCAAGTTGTTATCCTTTCAGCTATTAATTCCTCTAGCCGCCTAATATTATTAACTTCATGTACCCATTCCAAAAATGTAGGGGGGGGGGGTTGCTTCTTCCACTTCCTGGGCACAACTGCCCTTGGGGCTATGAACATTTGACTAACCAGATTTCTACTTAACATCCTCCTGGGAAACATGGATAACAAAGCAATTTTAGGTGAGAAGGGGAGATCCTCCCCCAGTATATATACACAGGCAGAGAACACATCCGTCCAAAATGATTTTAGTTTCCCACAATCCCACCATACATGCAACATTGACCCCCTCTCTCTTTTACACCGCCAACATAACTCTAAAACACCGGGATACATTTCATGGAGCAATGAAGGACATCTATACCACCTTGTAAGTAACTTTTAGCTTTTTTCTTGGGATAAGCTAGAAGCAGAAATCTTATGAGTTCTTCTAAAAGCCCTTGCCAGCAGGCACAGTTTTGCCATTATTGCGCCTGCTGGGGGATCCCTCCGGCGAGTGATGCGGTGCGTGTGTGGGCCATGGGTGAGGCCTCCTCCCGCACCTGATTTATCATGATTTACATCTGCTTGCTGGAAGCAGGTGTAGATTTGTTGCGCTGAGGAGGGATGCGCCTCTTAGTAAATGCGGCCGCGAAAAAGGGGTGGGGCTTTATTTAAGACTGGCCTTCTCATACGCCGGTCTTCATAAATGTTCCCCTAAGAGTTCAATAAGCAAGTAACCAACCAACCAAAATCTTTAACTCGGCATCCACCTTTAAAAAGAGACGCACTTATAAAGTAATAGGATACATATGTTAGCATGCATTGCCATGGTATCCAGCTGGAAGGGAAGTATCCCCATGGCACTTGGGTGTAGAAGGCCTGGATTTTGACACAGAAATTTTCAGGAGGCCCAACATGCCTTTAAGATCCTCCGCCAGGTACCCTTCCGTAAGGGTGAAAAGCGTAGACAAGTGAGCTCATGTACCTTTGCGATGATAACCGCATCAGCTACTCTCTGTTTATAGTCTGTTCCTGGCTTTGGCTTTAATGATCTGTCAAATAAATCTTTCTGTGTAAATACACCCCAGGTGCTCAGCTACTGTACATGAATCGCAAGCTGCTTTTAATCAATAGGTATCAAGATAGTGAAGAGAGAGTGTTCTCTTGTTCTTCAGCTGCAAAAGGAGTGTTCTTAGGCAGGTAATCGGCTGCCCCTGGGCTCTGTGGTTGTAGTGTAAGCAGTGGAGCAGTGGCCATATTTACTACAGGAAGCGCCGCTTGCACCTTCTCCCCATCTGCTGAATGCTGACCTGAGGAGTGGGTAACGTATCTGCCCATCTATAACTTTTCCTCCGTTGTTGGTGTCTCTGGAGTGCAGTTAGGAATGGTACCTTGGTTTAAAAGCAGTTTGAAGGAGGTAATGTAGAGGAAGGACGCAAGCTTAATAGCTCTCTACAGTGGTCCTCTCTGGGCCCTGGCCCTCTGCCAGGTCCCCTACCCTCAAGTAGGTCAGTCTTAGTCAGAACCCTGTATGGGTAGGAAGCAGGACAAAACAGCTAACAATTTCTACTCAGTAACGCTGCACAACACTATGCAGTGTTAAACCCCTTTCAGGAGAGGACAAGTCAGAGACAACCTCAACCCGCGCCGTAAACTAGGAGATTCACGCAGGACAGTATCCACAGACAGCAGTAAGCTAGGAACTGATCCGGATAGAGCAAAGTTGCTAAGGCCTATGAACTCTATCTTGCAGTGCGGTTGTCAGCAGCAAATACTCAGCATTTCGCTCATCCCAAGTAACAAGGTCTGGGGCCTTGTGTCACCCTCAAAGGACGGTTCAGCCGACACTGGTGGGCATTAGGTGGTGGGGAGACCCAAAGGTCAATACACAGGCACAAGTATTCTTCTTTTTCTAAGTATTCTTCTACCTCATCCTCCAACATCCCGGCAGAGCACAGTACTACTTGGGTTGAGACTCTCACGACATCCTCCTATCTGCTACTCTGATTCTTTGTCTCTTAACACGCTACTCAGTTCACACGACTTTACCCTCTACTACTTCCTATCACAGATCTGGTTGCTGTATTATCAAATATTCATCCACAAGTATTATCAAGTGTATTATCAAGTGCTTTCTCAAGAGAAACTTATACTGTCAATGGAAAGCTGTATAACTTTCTGCACACAAGTACCTTTCAAGTAAAAACAAGATTATTTGTAATAAAGAGACTTTGTGATTCTTCTCCTTACACCGACACAGTGTACACTACAGCCTTGGGACACTTCCCCTTTCTGTAGGTGGCAGATCCGATAGTCAGGAAGGGTCACTACACCACTCTGGCTAACCATGATATTATCCCAAGGGACCCCGTAGCAACCCGGCAGGACACTGTCCACAGGGGGAAAAGGTACAACCGGCCTTCTAAAATAAAAGCAGGCGTGCCAGCACACCTGTATTTCTACCCAGCACTGGTGTGACGACATAACATCTTAAGGTCTGGCTGTATCTCAGCCAACCACCACCGGAAAATGGTGTGTTTGTTAAAAGCAGCCAGGGTCCTGCAGCTCTGCTAGCTGCAACATCCCGTCCACAGGTGAGTGATTGCCCGCTCAGCCAATCAGTAACTTGTGCGAGGACACAGATTGGGCAATCGCTCAGCCAGGCTGTACCGTTGCTGCTGGAAGAGCCGGGTACGTGACCTACCCAGTTTCCACCAGAAGATGACAGCCAGCTGCTGTGAACAGGACCTGGAAGCAGCGCAACAGAGGGACAGGTGAGTTCACTTGTTTGTTATTTTCTCTAACCCCCGTCTGCCTGCCAATTTTAGTCTTGGGACTTTTTCTTTAATATTTAATTTGAGAGTTATAAAGAGTTCTATAAAATATATCTAATTTATTAAACAAAGGATCAGGACAACTACCAGGATTAGAGCACTTGTCACGGTGACTAGGAGTGATGTTACCCACCCCCGAACACAGTGGCACTGGGCTTTGTAAAGGGTAGCAAAATTTGTGGGTGCAGGTGCGGCAGAAAACTGAGCACAGAGTCCAGCACTTAAACAGTGAATGGCTATTACTTGTCAACGTCAGTGCAATACAGGTAAATAACAGCTTGCTAGGTGCAGGTACATGTGTAGGTTGTGCTTGAGGTAGTGACTGATAGCAGAAGATAAGGATAGTTTGACTTTGGATAAGTTCAGGGGCTGTCTTAGGGACCTTGCCTAATTAGAACAGTAGACTGCTAGGATAGTGAAGAGCGTGACTTAAAGGGGTTATCCAGCGCTACAAAAACATGGCCACTTTCCCCCTACTGTTGTCTCCAGATTGGGTGGGGTTTTGAAACTCAGTTCCATTGAAGTAAATGGAGCTTAATTGCAAACTGCACCTGAACTGGAGACAACAGTAGGGGGAAAAGTGACCATGTTTTTGTAGCGCTGGATAACCCCTTTAAGTGTGACTGTAGAAATCCTCATAGTCACGGTTAGAAGAACTGAATAGAAGACCGCCTTTTGCCAA
The DNA here is from genome assembly GCF_027789765.1 of Dendropsophus ebraccatus. Lineage (NCBI taxonomy): Eukaryota > Metazoa > Chordata > Amphibia > Anura > Hylidae > Dendropsophus > Dendropsophus ebraccatus. Next base: position 48,980,890 of record NC_091458.1, read on the forward strand.
ACCAGCCCAGAGACTGTCAGGTTCGGTCCCAGGCTACTGGACAAAGCTAACCCCTCAAGATTGTCTGACAAGGTCGAGCAGTAGCAGTGGGATACTTCGACTTAGGCCCTTTACATCACTGAGGATTAATCCCTTGACTTTAGATTGTGACTCCTCTTCTCTGCCTTGTAAATTGAACGCCAGAAGTCACACGCTTCCATAGAGAATGCATGGAAGCGAGTGACTTCCGGCCTATAATGACAGGTCAGAGAAGAGGACTTACAGTGCCGGCGGATGTGAGCGTGCACTGGATTTGAACGGCAAAACGGAATGGGAACGGAGCTGCACTGCGGGACATCAATCAGCTTACGTGAGTATACATGCCAGCGGCTAGCGGGGGGGCAAAAAAAACATTTTTGGGAACTGCTTCTTTAACCCTTCCACCTTCAGCTGTGCGTACAAACAGGGAAGAGTGAGACATCTGATAGTACTTACAGGCACACATCATCCCAGAGTGTGACTCCTGACAGAGTTACCTTTTGACAGGCGACAGACAAGACGTAGTGGCACACCAGTGCTGGGACACTACAATACGGCACCCAAAAAGGACCATAGGGTTCTACTATACCTCTGAATGCTTTCAATGTCACTGCGTCATATTCCTTTGGCTGCTGTATTTTGGAGATATTCTCCTAGGAACATTTAGACATCTACAGAATATATGGTAAAACATTTGATTTTGATGTTATCTTACACTTGGGTTTAGTATGCCTACATAAATACATATATTTAATAATATTGTGCTAAGGGAACACTTTAAATGAGGTTTCCTTTACAATATTGCTGCAATATTCTCATCATCGGTAAAGGAGGCAAGGGAAAAATATTTTCCAGCACAGTGAGTCTGCTTAAGAGTTAATAATTACGAAAGAGCTATTATACACACTTTGATTTCCTGCAGTGGATTCAGCCTGGGATAGCATTTAATGGATGCTTTCACATTGCGGGAATCCCTGGGGTTTGGACAGGCATCTTAGGTTTCTGAAAAAGAGAAAGCAACAGAGGTAGGAAAAGAGCCCTCGGCAGCTCCTTCTTTCACTGATTAAGCAGTTCAGGAAATCCAAAACGCGCTGGGTTTTTAAATAGATGTTTTAGTGGTTTTATTTTTATACATATATCATCTTCTGCAAAGTCAGGTGGATTAATCAGTGTTTTGTTCTACATGATTAGTGGATATAGATCAAGAGTTCTTCCTACTCATCAATCTAACATGCTTCAGAAAGTATGTGTCTCCTCAATGTTGGTAATGTTATATGCCTCAAAGGCTCAATCCTATGGAGGAAAAAGAACAAACCACATTGTAAAGGGTTTTCCTGGCTTTATGTAAGTCATGTTTAAAAGACCTTGCTCACAACAACAACCCCTGTATATATGTCTCGTTAAGACATATGGCCTTTCAAGCAGGAATTCCCTTCTATAAGCCGCAACAGAAAGCCACAATGTAAGGGCCCTAGTACATGGGACAATTATCGTGTGGAAAGTCGTTATATTGTTCGAATTTAAACGCTAATCGTTTTGTGTGAATGCAGGCAGTGATCAAAAAAATTGTTCGTATGTCATTGATCGCACCTTTTGATATGAACCCTTAAATCATTGATAATCTTTCGATGTAATTCCGCATTCCTTTGCTGTGATTCTATATTCGTTTGCTAATCGTTCACTAATCGTTCAGTGTAATTGCACATTGTTCACCCTATTGCTGGGATCAGATGGAGTAGACGATTGTAGTAATGACCGTAACAAATGACTATAGTTCTGTATAATATGGTGAACAATTTCAGGTAGCTCTCATGTGCGATAATTTACTATTAACCATTAAAAAAATCGCTTAATCTAATAGGACCCTAAAGCCGTGACCCGGGGTAGCTGGCAGATGGTGTTGCAGCTAGGTGGGCTTGGGTACACTTGGGCACTTGTGGCCAGAAGTGGTGTTAGTACCCACCCCCAGACACACAGGCACTGCGCTCAAAAAAGGGTTGTCCCAAGTGTAAGGTCTAAGTGCAGTGTAGGTGCCACGACACAAAAATAGGTGACTTAATCAGGATAACTTCTTTACTGGAAAATACTTCAGTGCATAACAGGTTAAAAGTATAAACACTTCACAGGTACAGTTGAGACAGAGGGTGAAGAGTAGGTAGAAGTTGAAGTAGGTAAAATAGAAACCGTCTTGGGGGACCTTGTCCAGATAGCAATGTACTCTGCCGGGGCGAGCTTAGTAGGCAAGTAGAAAAATAGTGAAGAACACTCATACTCACGTATAGACAAGCAGACTTTCCGAGGCTTCCCAGAAGAGCCATGTGTGGTTAGCAAGATGCTTCAGCTGGTTACTATTTGTCTTTCTGGGGGTTAGTTCCTAGGTGTGGTAACTGCCCTGAAAAGTCAGGAGAAGGGTCCTCAGCATGGACAAGGGTTTCCTCAGGGGACGGCTACCCCTTCTTTGGGTTTAGCACTGCATACTGGAGAAGGTCTCTTTGTCTTTGGGCCCTATTACATGAGACAATTATCGTGCGAAAAATCGTTATATCGTTCTTATTTAAACGATAATCGTTCTGTGTAATGGCAGGCAACCATCGAAAAATCGTTCGTATGTAATTGATCATTGATTTAGATCTGAACCTAAAATTATCATTAACCGTTCGCTGTAATTCCACATTTGTTCGCTCAAGTTCTGCATTTTCCGCATCTCGTTTGTGATCATTTATGGTTAGTCGTTAATCGTTAAAAATCGCTGCATGTAATAGGACCCTTAGTCCCCCCATACCACTAACTGACAAAAGACCTCCCGCCAGGAACTAACCTCCCTTTTATAGGGGTAACTAAACTAGGCTGTGGTTGGTGGTGATGCTGGGAAAAAGATAGGGAAAGACACTAGCACCTGTGATAGGACAAGGCAGAACATGTGACATACAACAGTTAACCCATGAACTCCTTTAGCTGTGCCTATACAAAAGACAAAGACAAAAGACACCATGTGGGGAAACACATAACAACACCTTCATCCCCTTCTAGTGTGTTACCTGATAGAAGCACTTTACCTAGGTGGAATAAGGACTTAGTGGACCACCTGTATTGGGAAACTACACTAAGGGCCTTATTACACGGGACGATTATCGTTCGAAAAATCGTTAGATTGTTCAGATTTGAACGATAATTAAGTGTAATAGCAGACAACGAGAAATCGTTAGTCGTTTGATAGAGTTTGGACATATTTTTATCGTTGACCTTTCGTAAATCGTTCGCATGGAATAAGACGGCGTTCAGTCGTTCGCAGTAGCGACGAACGCAATAGTGACGACAAGACGACCGCAAGAACGATCATAAGTAATGATCATTGTTCCGTGCAATTGGGTGAACGATTTCAGGTCGTTTGCCATAGCAGTCGTTTGAGATCATTTATCGTTGATCGTCAAAAAATTGCTTTGTGTAATAGTACCCTAAGGTCTCTGGTAGACTTGATAGTCATCTAATTGTGTGGCATGTAATATAACATTCGTATCTAGTGGGGCCTATTGTAGCCATAATGCAGCTCAGAATTTACTTGCTTGACTTGGTTACGAGCAAACTTAGAACGGGTGGTCAGTCTACTTTGTGGATCATCTGTAGACAGAACTGTAGACATCATCAGCACTACTATGCCAATCAGTAGCTAATCTTTTTCAGCTTCCTGCAGGTGTCAGTACCCAAGCTGGTCTGGTAATGGTAAGCAGTTGTCACAGTGTCAGCAGGGTTGGGGTGACAGCCACAATAAAAAATTTGCAGCCAAGAGAGTTTAGGAGAAAGGGAGTCTTTCTCTTGGCATGTATGCCATAAAACTGCGTAAAAGAAGTGAATCTCCCTGCCCACCAGAGAGCTCGGAGAGATGTTACTAGAAGGAAGACTGACTGTCTGACCAGGTGGGGAGAAATCATCAGAAGGTGGCCTCTGTAGAAGATGGTTCTTGTAGTTACAAGAGAAAGACCCTAGGTACTGGCAGGGAAGGAACTTGGCAGTGTTTTGGGATCTGTTTGGGTTAGCGAGTGCTACCCACTGAAAGACTGAGGGATGTGCACCAAAGAGTCAGTAAGGAGAGTGCAACTGACAGGCCTGAATGCAGGAGATGCGGATGAAGGTGTAATCCCTCAACAGAATAGCAATTCTGCCACTTTGGCAGGTGGAGCCCACTAGTGGCCTGCAAAGTTAGCTCTTATTGTTTCGACAAACTTGCAGTCTTGATAGTAGACCTCACAGAGGCAACTACAAGGGGGGTGGGCCCAGTAGACTGTATAAGAAAGTATGGTGCGCATAGTAAGAGTTAGTAGTCGCTGTGACATCAGTAGCATCGGGACGCTGTTGCAGCATGCATGTGCCTGACCTGTCCCTCTCATCTGCGGAAGTTATTAGCACAGACAAATAAACAGAGAAAGTAGAGCATCAAAAAGCAGAAGCGGTGGGATCTTTTCTGCTCTCTGCATAACCCCTTTAAGTTGTACTTTCTGTAGAGTACTTTCACAACCTTCTATCTCAAGGGATGTCCGAAACTAAACGCTTTTCTCATAATCTACGCCCTAGAGACCCAAAATGCAAGAAAAATATGGGACAGCATTAAAATTCAATCCATAACGCAAAACTTCCCATGAGATTTATTAGCAGATGTTTCCTTGGCTGTTATATAATACGGTTCATGGTACATAACACACTGAGAGAGAGACGCAGAGAGGGAGAGAGAGACATAGACGGTAACTTTATATACACTTGCATTGTATATTCTATTTCGCACTATTGGTAAATGCAAAAAAAAAATAAAAAAGAATTCTAGCACAAATGTGTAGTGCACTGAAAAGCCCTATATACAAGTAAGTAATAAAAGTGTTATAACTAGAGATGAGCGAACCTCGAGCATGCTCGAGTCGATCCGAACCCGAACGATCGGCATTTGATTAGTGGTGGCTGCTGAACTTGGATAAAGCCCTAAGGCTATGTGGAAATCATGGATATAGTCATTGGCTGTATCCATGTTTTCCAGACAAGCTAAGAGCTTTATCCAAGTTCAGCAGCCCCAGCTAATCAAATACCGAACGATCGGGTTCGGATCGACTCGAATCCGAACCCGGTTCGCTCATCTCTAGTTATAACCCATTCCCAACCCATGACAAAGTATTACATTATGAGAACTACACAGGGACGACTTCACTTGTAATAGTGTTTTCTTTTTGGTCTGACAGTGCTCTCTGCTGCCACCTCTGTGCGTGACAGGAACTGTCCAGAGCAGTAGCAAATCCCCATAGAAAATCTTTCACAGTTCCTGGCTCGGACAGGGGTGGCAGCAGAGAGCACTGTGTCAGACTGAAAAGAAAACACCACTTCATGCAGGACATACAGCAACTGATAAGTACAGGAAAACTTGAGAAATTTAAATAGAAGTAAATTACAAATCTATATACCTTTCTGAAACCAGTTGATCTGAAAGAAAGAGATTTTCGCTAGAGTACCCCTCTAAGGCTTAATTTTTTAACTGGGATCTGATAGAGATCTGATGTGATCCTGTAGACGTATAGTCAAAAATGTACTATCAATTTCAATGCAAATTGCACGAGTAACTGCTTAAACTTGCACATCCTAAGACTTATACAGTGTTAGTAAATCTGGGCCATAGTGTCTGGAAATGCTTAAAGGGGGACTCCTCATAAGTAAAATTTGTTTTCTATTAAAAGTACATTAAAAGTTATATAGATGTGTCTACACAATGTATTACCATATCTGTGCGGTTCTGCCACACTGGTAGCTGATAGAAATCCAGGAAGTGAAGAATAATGGCCTCTGTGCCAATTCACATTGCCTCCTGCTCCCTCTGCTATCCCCCCTTAGGAGACAAATCTTCCATGCCTCTGTCTCACATTGTGTGTGTTTGCTGAGCACAGGCTGATGATGCAGACAGGGGGCAGGGTGTGATGTCACAGGAGGCTTGGCTGGATCCCCCAATCCCCTGAGTGATTCACCATCTCTGACTGCCGGAAGCAGGTGTAGCAAGGACTGTAGACTGTGATGAACAGCTGAGGGAAAGCATTGCATTCTGGAACCAGTACGGCTTTCTGGGAACTGCTCAACCAGGAAGCACAGAAACACAATACAGAACAAAAAAAACCAAACAAATGGATTTTTGGTAGTTTCAAAACTGGGATAGATATGTAAGTAATGCGTTATGCTTCTGCAGAAGTTTAATTTTTTTACCTGGAGTTCCCCTTTAAATTCATAACCCTTGTAGATGCTATATGTGAAAATGATCACATCAGGTATCTATCGCTGAGTGCCCTAAAAAGCCCTAATAATAGAGTAATAGAAGTGTATGAGATCACTTAGATCAATAGATGTAGTAGTGCATAAAGTGCATTGGACTATTTTCATTAATAGTGCTTGTAAATGCTATAAGTGAACACTAGAACTATACTAGACATCAATTGCTGGGTAACAGGCTAATAATGAGTGGATAAGTTAGGGCAACTGAAGGATAAGGTATTCATCATACAGCTATTTATAGCGATTCATATCATGGTCATTCAGTTACAGCGGCTGAAGGAACGTCTTCTTTATCAGCCCTGTATTATAATAGACTCTTGGATATTAAAGTGTAAAATAAAAGTTATATTTTAATGATTTGTGGCTTACAGTGAACATAGATTTACATATACCGTGTTTCCCCAAAAATCAGACATCTTCTGAAAATAAGGCATAGTCGAGAATTTAGATAATAGGTTAAAATAAGGCCCCCCCCCCCCCCCCCAAAAAAAAAACGAAAGACATCCCCCTGAAATGAGGCATCCCCTGAGAATAAGGCTTCCCCCCAAAAATAAGACCCCCGCCACCACCATGCCGCTGCCCTCTGTCACCCTCCACCACCAGCCCCTTGGGGTCCTTTACTGCTGACGCCACAGGCATACCACTGGTCTATGACCCCCACATCCTGCCGCATGTCCTGCCGCACATCCAAGGTCACGTCCTGCAAACTGGTCACGTCCTGCAAACCAGCGAGATGACACCTATGCGACCACCGTGGTCTCACACTTGTCTCTTCACCACAATGCTGTTACTGAGACCCGGCAGAGGTACATGGACCAGTCCTGAGGGGGACCAGACAGTGAGGGAAGACAGAACTGATGGGACAGTGAGGGGAAATACAGGACTGATGGGACAGTGAGGGGAGAGAGTCAGGACAGGGGGAAGTGTGAATTCTTCTTAGTGGAAAAATAAGACATCCCCTGAAAGTAAGACAGCACATCTTTGGGAGCAAAAATTTATATAAAACATTGTCTTATTTTTGGGAAAAAAGGATAACGTGTGTAGAAACTATACCTTGCCTTTTGTTCTAAGACATGTGCATTAAGATTGCCATGCTGATATCCCTGGAGCAGAGTAGTGTTGAGTGGACTTGCCAAATTGTTCGGGTTTGGCAACGTTCTACAAACGCTCGTCATTTGACTCCTGGCGTCTGGAGAAGTTGAATGATGTCCTAAGGCTGCTTGGAATACATGGATACAGCCTATGTATTGCACTTGGCTCCTGGCTGTACCAGAGCACACGGCCGGGCTTGTGGAGACACTGACAGCGTCCTTGGTAACCACTCCGGCCGGTTGAGATCTGCGAACCTATGGGAATCTGTTCCTCTTCTCTCCTATCATCTCTCTCTTTACTTCTTCTATTTGCACTCTTCACCCACTCACAGTGCACTTTAGATACGCTGAGGTAGGAAGTCACATGATTAGAGGAAGTGCATGGGTCTTTCGTGTTAGACATTGTAGAGAAAGGAGGCAAGCTAGACAGCTATCTACAGTGGTCCTTTCTGGGCCTTCCAGGTCCCCTCACCCTCAAGGTTAGTCTTAGTCAGAACCCCGTATGGATAGGACATCAGACAGGACACAGCTAACAGTTTTCTTCTCAGTAATGCTAAACTACACTATGCAGTTATAAACCCCTTTCAGAAGAGGACAAGTCAGAGACAATCTCAACCAACACCGTGGACTAGGAGAGTCACAGAGGAGGACAGCAGCCACAGACAGCAGTAAGCTAGGAACTGATCTGGATAAAGCAAAGTTGTGATAAGCCTAGGAACTCTATCTTGCAGCGTGGTTGTCAGCAGAGAACCCTCAGCATTTCGCTTATCCCAGGTAACAAGGTCTGGGGCCTGTGTCACCCTCTAGGACAGTTTAGCCAAATCTAGTGGGCATTAGGTAATGTGAAGACTAACAAGGTCAATACATGGGCACAGGTATTCTCTTCTTCTTCTTCCAAGTATTCTTCTACCTCATCCTCCAACATTCCCGCAGAGCACAGTACTACTTGGGTTGAGATTCTCACAACATCCTCCTCTCTGCTACCCTGATTCTTTGTGTCTCTTAACACGCTATTCAGTCAGCACAACTATACTTCTCACTCTATTCCTGTCGCAGATCTGATTATTGTGCTATTAAGTGTTTTATCAAGTGCTTTATCAAGGGAACTGTCAAGTGTAACTTATCTTGCCAAAGTAAAGCTGTATAACTTGCTGCACACAAGCACCTTTCAAGTAAAGCCAAGTTTATTTATGATAAGAAGACTGTGTGATTCTTCACCCCACACCGACACAGTATTCACCACATCCTTGGGACATTTCTTCTTTCTGTGGGTGGTAGATCCGATAGTCCGGAAGGGTCACTACACCACTCTGGCCATCCGTGATTACACTATCCCAAGGGACCCCGTAGCAGGACACTGACCACAGGGCAAAAGGCTACAACCGGCCTAATAAAATAAAAGCAGGCGTGCCAGCACACCTGTGTGCCTCTCCTGCACCACCGAAGTGGAGTCACACTTCACCAGCTAGCAAGTGACCGGCCAATCCTCCGACACAACATCACCGGAGGCTCATGCAACAATTAAATACAGGAGGCAGGACAGAGGTTACACTAAGCACTGAAACTGCTGTTGCTGAAATGAGAGGGAAACCTTGTGTTACCTTTTATGGACAGTGCAGATCCCCCGGAGGATGGGAAAATCCACAGCTTGCCTGGACACAGCCCAGGGTCACTCTCTTTCTCTCCCCCTCTACTGCATATAGCACATGTTAAAGGGGAACTCTGAGGAAACATTTTTTCAAATCAACTGGTGTCAAGAAAGTTATACAGATCTGCACAATATTTGTATTTAAAAATCTTAAACCTTCAGAACTTATCATCTGCTGTATGTCCTGCAGACAGTGGTGTATCCTTTCCAGTCTGACACAGGGCTCTCTGCTGCCACTTCTGTCTATGTCAGGAACTGTCCAGAGTTGTACCAAAGCCCTATAGAAAACCTCTACTGCACCATGTCAAACTGCAAGGCATACAACACTTCTTGCAGGACATACAGCAGCTGATGAGTACTGGAAGACTTGAGTTTACATTTACAAATCTGTAAAACTTTCTCTGTAGTACCCCTTTAAGCAAGTTACAACTATATTACACGTCACATAGGCTATCATATAGAGGGAAGCTGGATGAAATGACTAATAATTTAATTGTATGCTGTTGTGTCTATGAGAATGATAGGTAGATGACCGTTGTAAATGGCTTATATATTTTAGGATGTGTCTCCCAACAAGGCAGGGACATTAGCAACAAATCCTGTGTAAATAAACTCTCAAGCTGTAAAGTGTTCAGTGGGCACAGTGCTCTCTATGGGAAATCCTGCTTTTCCCAGAAGCCTCTGCTGCCTCAGAAATAGGACAAACCATGACAGTCCTACAGCAATTTATACATAATTCAGCAAGGAAGTGTTTGCTGAATGGAAGTCTGTGTTCACAGGCAATTTGATTCTGGGACTGCTTACAAAACCAGAAATAATTGCATTACTTAAAGGTGCATTCACTCTCAGGTCAAAATGAGGAAAAACTTAGCTAGAAAAACGCAGTGCTGATCCAAACATAATGTAATATTTATTGGATAAATGAATATTCTGGGCTTCTCTAAAAATCTTATTAACAGATGAGAAAAAATTGAGCTGGTCTCTGCATATTTTCACTAAATGGCCAAAAATGAAGGAATTTGCAGAAAGTGGAACCCATGACATAATAATTTTAGAAAAAAAAAATTGGACGAGGCAGCAGGATCAAAGGCTAAAAACTCAAATACTTGAGTTCTATACGTGTTAGTATCTTACTATATAAAATATAAGTTCTGATAGTTATGGGTTACTGATAGTTATGAGCATCTACTATCTACTACTATGGGTTATGGGATACTCCATGCTGCTTCTGTGTATGTGATAGAGATAGGGAAGCAGAATTGCTGTAATCCAGGGGATGCCAGGTGTTAGCAAGGGCATTGGTGTTGCAGTACCGCTGTGGCACTTGTCACAGGGCCTGAATGGTATATGTCCTCCCTGGGTCCCAGGCACATGCTCATTAAAAGGTTGTAGGTGTAGTTCCTGGTGTCCCCTGTGTTGTGTTGGTGGTGCAGTGTAGATGGACCACAGAGTCCAGGATAACTTAACCACTTGAATAATTTACTGGAGCAGTTCTTAAAGTGACAGTGCAACTCAGCTTTTTTGCACAAGGTTGAGTATGATTGCCAAATCCTGTGTAATATTTGGAGATCCCTCGAGATTACCCAAGGCGATTGATTGACAGTCCGCATGGTACTTTGGCTTCAATTGCAACTTAAAGAGGTTGTCCAGCGAAAATAATTTCTTTCAAATCAACTGGTTCCAAAAATTTATATAGATTTGTAATTTACTTATATTAAAAAATCTCCCATACAGGAAATGTTGTTTTATTTTCAGTCTGACACAGTGCTCTCTGCTGACATCTCTGGCCGAGACAGGAACTCTCTAGTGAAGGAGAGGCTTTCTATGGGAATCCTCCTGCTCTGGACAGTTCCTGCCTCGGCCAGAGATGTCAGTAGAGAGCACTGTGTCATTTCCTGCAGTACATACAGCAGCTAATAAGTATGGAAAGACTTGATTTTTTAATAGAAGTAAATTACAAATCTATATAACTTTTTGACACCAGTTGATTTGAAAGAAAAAGATTTTTGCTGGACAACCCCTTTAACTAACACACTGAGGCCACAACTAGTCAACAGAAGGATTTCCTGAGAAAACACTTGAAGTAACTGACCACCCTAGAAATAGACATGTAGTGGAACCTCTTAACGGTAGTTGTCCCTCTTTAGGGTTTTAGCAGAGCATCATCTTATAGACAGGAACTGAAGAAGAAGGTACGGTCTCTGGTAGGAGCAGGCACCTGGCCACAAGGGCCAGACCCTGAGGAAAACTATCTCTTGTGCAGCAGACTTTTCTTATCAGGAACCAACAGACAAAGCACCCCACTTAAGCATTACACCCTTTGTAAGGGCTATAGCTGGGAAATAGCATTGTTACCCATGTTACCATGTACTTATTCTGAAAATGACATTTACTCTTTAATACTATATAATAATATGATGCTGCATACATGTTGCTTTTCCAGGGAATAGATACCACGCTTCTACAAAAATAAGACCAACCATGAAAAAAGGCCTTGCTTTATTTTGCAGGATTTTTGGCGTAGGCTTGAAATATAAGTCCTACTCCAACAATAAACCATAGTTAAAGCGACTCTGTACCCACAATCTGACCCCCCCAAACCACTTGTACAGTCAGATAGCTGCTTTTAATCCAAGATCTGTCCTGCGGTCCGTTCGGCAGGGGATGCAGTTATTGTCCTAAAAAAAAACACTTTTAAAATTGCAGCCCCGTGCCCTATGGGCGTATCTGTGCCCTAACTTTGCACCACCTCTCCGCCCCTCCTCCCCACCCTCCTCATCATTAGGAATGCCACTGGAACATTTACTTCTGTTTGAACATTGCACAGGTGTCCTAATGATAGGGATGGTCCGAACCGAGTTCGGTTCGGGTTCGTATGAGCCCGAACTCTCGGTAATGATTCCCGCTGTCTGCCCGCTCCGTGCAGTGGGCAGATCCAGCGGGAGGACTGACTGGAAAACTGGGATACAGCCATAGCCAGACAGCGGGAATCTAATGCCGAGCGTTCGGAGGGTTCGGACCATCCCTACTTAATGATCCAGCCCATGTGCTGTGGTAACACAGGTGGTGAATAATAGGCAATCTGCCTGGAGCATTCCTAATGATGAGGAGGGACGGAGGGGTGGTGCAAAGTTAGGGCACAGATACGCCTGTAGGGCACGGAGCTGCAATTTTAAACGTAATTACCTGCCAAACGGACCGCAGGACAGATCTTGGATTAAAAGCAGCTATCCGAAGATACAAGTGGTTTGGGGGGGACAGATTGTGGGTACAAAGTCACTTTAAGTTCAGCTAACCAAATTCCTGACCCTGGTAGTCTGAGCCAATCATTGCCAGACTTGTTATACCCAGCCCCAATGTGTTCAACACAAGCAGCAGGGGAGGCATAAGTGGTGAGAAGATGCACAGTAGGGGACATTGAGTATGGGGGGTTGGAGGGTAAGTTGGACAACTACAGAGAGAGAGGGCAGTATATACAGTATGAAGGGCCTTACTGCAGATGGGGGATGTATACAGTATGGGGGAACAGCTACAAAGGGGGGAGGGAGGTATACAGTATGGAGGTCTAACTACAGGGGAACTTACAGTAAGCTTAACAACAGTGGAACATACAGTATGGTGGCTAACTACCGTATAAAGTGGGAATTCAGTGTAGGGGCATAGCGTGTTTCTTCAACGATATGACCTACCCCGAAAATAAGCTGTATTCCTTTTTTCAAAAGAAAAAATAATATAAGACCCTTTCTTATTTTCAGAGGAACATGAAAGAACCAGGAAGAAGAAAAGCTGACTGAGGCAGTGCAATGTTCTGGTGGAAAACCTTGAGGCCCAACATTCATGTGGATGTTAATTTGACATATTCCATTTACCTACACATTGTTACAGACCAAGTCTCCCCTTTATGGGAACGGTATCCCCCTAGCAAGTCGTTGTATTTTGTAAAGGGTAAAAAGTAAGCATATAGTAGACGGTTTTAAGAGGAAAAATATTCCACGGAGCGATAATTGGCTGAATCGGCCCAAACCTAAAATCATCGGTCACCCACCGCGCATTGTTGTGTGGAATAGCGATGCGCGGCGGGCGACCGACGATTCAAGCAGCATACATTACCTAGCAGGGCTTCTCCTCCGCTCCACCTTCATCCCGGTCCCACGCTCAGCAGCAGCTTCGGTGCCGCCGCGGCCAGTAATTGGCCAAGCGGTCTGACAGCTCAGTCAGGCAGATCCGGAGTTGACGCTGCGAGTGGAACCAGGATGAAGACGGAGACGAGGAGAAGCCCTGCAAAGTAATGTATGCTGCAAGGGCTGAAAGGACATTGGTAAAGGTGTCCCTGCAGCCCTCACTAAACGATCATTGGGCCGCGGAATAAGCCCAGTAAACGAGCGCCGATCTAGCAGATCAGCGCTCGTTTATATTATTAATCGGCCCGTGGAATAGGGCCCTTAGTTTATTAGCAGGCTACACTTCATCAAACAGGATTTTAGCTGTGAATGCCTTCTATTAAGAACAAAATACAGGACTTTGATTATGATAATAATAATAATTACAATATGTTATGTTTTTATGCAGAATATGGCCAAACACACTTCCAGTCACATGTTATTTCTTCATTATCAGCTGCAGCTGTTCTCATGCCTCATCTTGGCTCCGGTAGACTGGCATATGATACGATAATTAGGAGAAAAATCAGATGGGTCTACGGAAGAGTGAGGCCTACTGCGGCCTCCAACCATCTCTGTTTGCATTTACATCTGGTCTTCTGCGCAGGAAAACTTGTTTTTGAAGCTTGAACATAACCATTTTGACATGATGCAACATTATCTGTAAGAGATATACTTTAATGATATGTAAAGAACATATAATGGTAGGTATAGGAAAGGTCCATTAGTCTGAAAATAGCAGAAATGAGAAAGGTATGCTTTTAAGGTGTGCAAAGGAAATCTGCTGAAAGGGAAAAAAATGGTAAAATAAAACCAAAAGTTATACAGATTTTTTTTTTTTTTTTTTAAAAACCAACTAAACTCTTCCATATCAGCTGCTGTATGTCCTGCAAGAAGTGGAGTTTTCTTTCAAGTCTGACACATGGCTCTCTGCTGTCCATCTCAGGAACTGTCCAAAGCAGGAAAGGTTTTCTATGGAGATTCGCTACTACTCTGGACAGTTCCTGACACGGACAGAGGTGGCAGCAGAGAGCACTGTGTCAGACTGGAAAGAATACACCACTTCCAGCAGGTCATACAGCAGCTGATAAGGACTGGAAGACTGGGGTTGTTGTTTTTTTTTTGTTCTTTTTTATTTTTCAAATAGAAGTCATTTACAAATCTGTATAACTTTCTGATTGTTGATTTAAAACATTTTTGTCCAGAATACCCCTTTAACTGGGATTTGTTGGTATGATTATTTATGTATTATTTCATATATGACATTTGCCTCTCTTTTCTATTAGAGAGAGGATCAAATATTGATATATTTAAACCGGGTCATGTGCAGGATTTTCTCAACATTTTACCACCAAATGATAAATAATACTTTCATATTTCTACTAAAACACTGAGGGGAGTTTACTAAACATATGGTAATGACAGCATCCATCAAATTGTTGCACAATTGATTATTGCTCAGAAATCTGGTATTATTTAAATACTGCAACTTTTTTTTCTCTTTTCGCATTAACAGAAGTTAACAAAAGGTACTATTAGGGTACGTTCACACTTACCTGATCCGCAGCGTATTTTCCGCTGCGGATCCGCAGCAGATCCGCAGCAGATTTCATTTAAATAACTGAACACAGCATCAAATCTGCACCATCAAATCTGCTGCGGATCTGCTGCGGATCCTGTAGGTGTGAACGCACCCTTAAAAATACTTTGCAATAAGTACAAAAGCAAAGTCACGTCTGTAGGGGAACAGTCAGTACTAAGTCATCTAAGCCCACTGTCCCTGCTTCAGCAGCGTTGTCGACTGTACTGCATACAACAGCTATGCCGGAAGAATTCTGTCTCTGGCATGCGCTTCAACAGGTGAAAACATAGTTATACATAGTAGCTAATATGGCATCCCAATAAGTTGTAATAAAAGGGTAGTCTCTCTATATGTGACATAGAGTGCTTTGGCCCAATCCACACCGCCAGCATCTGTCAGTCAAACAGACTTATTTTATAGAGCCAGTCTGGGGTTCTATACCATCTTATTAATAACCTTGTTAAGAATTTTTATGGACCCTCACACACCTTGAGAATATATATATATATATATATATATATATATTTTATTTTTTATTTTTTTTTGGCAGATTGCAAAAATGTTACACCAAATTCCCTTTATAATGCAAGTAAGTAACTAGACATATTAGGAGATGCTTCTGATGATGGAAAAGAGACCTCGTGGCAATTTAGGTGACAGCAGTTTATCCAACCAGGAAGGAGAGAGGAAGGGAGCAGAGACCTGAGTTTATGTACAGTCTGTCTGATATGTAGGAGCATCAGGAAATTTAAGTTGTAATGTCAAGAAACCAGTACTAAAAACTGGATTTCTTTCATGTAAGTTCTGTATAGATCCTGTATAGAAGCATTCCGAAAATCTAACCAAATTGCATTATAATTGTCAGAAAGACCCCAGTAGAGTGGTAGTTACTGAAGTGAGAGGGACAGTTTCTGGATTGGAGACAAGATAAGCAAGTGAAGTCTGAATGCTGCTATGGTACCTTTGGTGGCTGGGCTTTGGTTGTTGGATGTTTTTGTGTCAGGAAAGGCTGATCAGAGGTTGCGGCAGGACTCGGTTCTGGGAATATAAGCAGCCTTCCTGCAAGTTAGATAACTGAATCCATCTGGTAAGATAAATTGCTGTATAATATAGGGTGAGGTCAGAGAATCCACCATCACATACTGTAGGCTGAAAGCCAATAGTCTGTGCAGCAGTCGCCTACCAGACCACAAAAAGTGTGTGAACAGTTGGTTAATAGATACGATGTAAGACGCAGGTATGGATATAGGGATTGTTTGTGCATTCAGACACAAAAACACACTTCATTACAGAAGGACGACCTGAATGCACCTGCACATCAAGCTCAGCGTGCTAGGTTTGGAAGACTGTGATCAGCCGATGGTTGGTTCCTCGGCTGATTGTTGTCTTTCTTATGGTGCGTTTACACGAAACGATAATTGGCCCGATTGTACGATTAACGATGTCGGAGTAACGATTTTTTTTTCATAACGATCAGCGTTTATATGGTACGATATATTGTACGGAAAATTCGTTTTGCGAACGCTTAAGCCTATCTCACACATTGGTTAAATCGGCGAACGACTGTTCACACGGAACGATTTGCGAATTTTTTCCGAACGACGAACGCCGATTTGATAACATGTTGAAAGATCAAAATGAGCGATGTATCGTTCGTCGTTTGATCGTTCGC
Organism: Dendropsophus ebraccatus; assembly: GCF_027789765.1. Taxonomy (NCBI): domain Eukaryota; kingdom Metazoa; phylum Chordata; class Amphibia; order Anura; family Hylidae; genus Dendropsophus; species Dendropsophus ebraccatus. Next base: position 48,997,355 of record NC_091458.1, read on the forward strand.
TGCGTTTACACGTACGATTATCGTTCGAATTCGATCGTTATCGCGCAAATTCGCACGATAATCGTTACGTGTAAACGCACCATAACACAGAGCGATAATCTCCCGAATCTTGCTTAATGTAATAAGGCCTTAAGTCTGGATATCCCATTTAAACTAAGGAATCATCTGTTTACAAGTGAAGAGGAAGAACAGCAAAACCTTATGGAGATCCTCTGCTTTGTTACAAAATAACTACAGATTGTATTTTAGTGTGCTGTGTGTGTTAGAAACTGGAAGGTTTTCTCCTTGAGTCTTCACAGAACCCTGTTCTGTCTGTCAGCCCTTAGTAAACAGGAATAGCAGGTGTGACAGAGGGGATAAGGAATGCAAAAATCAAATCCATAATTTATCAAGTCGATTCTTCCATGCTAAAAATCAAGCCAATCAACCACACATCAGGATTACTCTATTTAGACTAATTGTATTTAATTGCAAATGTTTAGCGCATGCATATTTTTGTAACTACTTTTTTATAGTAAATGGAAAATTGTTGTAACAAGCAGCATTATATAAGCAGTTTATTCAGAGGTTGGAGGGATTCTAGCACCTTCCTATCTGATGAGTACAGGTGATGATTGGCAGCGATCATCTATTTTTAAAAGATATGGTAAATGGAGAAGTAACAGCTTTTCTGTTAGACACCAGTAGGGGAGATAACTGTCTACACAATTTGCAACCCAAAACTGGTTCATGTCAATTGCACACTTTTGCTCCTTGTCCAGAATATGGGCCTGGATTACCGAAAGGTGACCGTGGCTTTATTAAAAAGAGGGCATGGTTAAAATCCATCAGAATGCCCCAACATTTTGCGCACATTTGAGGTGTCAAGTAAAGCCAACTAATAGGTGGTATAAGCTTAGACTAGATGCACTTTGTAAAATATCTGGCGCATTCTTATGACTCTATCCAGCACCAATAGGCAAAGATAGACCCCATATTTAAATGTCTTTCAAGAGCATGAACACTCTTTGTCATTGACCTGTGAAAAATAGCATGCATGCACTTGAAACTCATCTAGATCTTGAGGTCTGTCTTTGCACAGTGGTGTGTTGTCCTAATTTTTGTGTTTATTAAAGCAAGGAGTTTAATGGATTGCTGGATTGTACTTCTTCTTTGGTTGGATATACCTGCATGTTGGACCAGATGTGGATCTGGGACTTGTGCCACAGAAATGGTGCAGATTTTTTTAAAAACAGTTTGCACAAAAATCAGCACCTTTTCCGTGGTGTACACCAGGGGTGCATTTAATAAATGTGCCCCAATGTGATTATTTTTGCAGTGTTGTGGCCTGTTTATATTCCTCATGTTGTGCTATTTCAATGGGCCCAATTTTACTCTACTGGCAATGCCAGTACAGTGGTACCTCTGTTCCCAAAGACCTCTGAATTCAAACAATTTTGTGTTGAAACAACATTTTCACCCAAAGTTTTGATCAGTTCTCTGGTTTTGAGCAGTACTTGGAAGTATTGTACAGCCAAAAGTTATTAAAAGTGTATGGGCACCACTGTTTACTGGTACTGATAACTCTAAACAGGGTTTCACACTCAGAGCAGAGAGCCTGTGTGCCTCTTACTCAGTTTGCCAGGCAGGGCTTAAGTGGGGAAGCTGTGAATACCCACTTTGCCCCTTCTTTGCTGGACCTGACGCAGTGCACTCAACCAAGCAAGAAAGAGGTTAAGTAGGGATGCACAGTATCCCCATTTAACTCCCTAGAAGTAGCAGAACAAATGGCACTTATGGCTGGCTGTGTCTTTATCTGTACTGCAGCCTCGAGTGAAAGGCATGTCTAAAATAATGGGGTGCTAGACCCAGCACCTGAACTTATCTTTTACCCGATAACCAGCCTTCTGTGTGAGGGATAGTCATTGGCCTTTCAGTCCAGCCGCTCTGTTGTTTTATATTGCAATAAAAACGTAAAAGCATATATATATATATATATATATATATATATATATATATATATATATACACTCACCGGCCACTTTATTAGGTACACCATGCTAGTAACAGGTTGGACCCCCTTTTGCGTTCAGAACTGCCTCAATTCTTCGTGGCATAGATACAACAAGGTGCTGGAAGCATTCCTCAGAGATTTTGGTCCATATTGACATGATGGCATCACACAGTTGCCGCAGATTTGTCGGCTGCACATCCATGATGCGAATCTCCCGTTCCACCACATCCCAAAGATGCTCTATTGGATTGAGATCTGGTGACTGTGGAGGCCATTTGAGTACAGTGAACTCATTGTCATGTTCAAGCAGAAATCGAGACTCATTAGACCAGGCAACGTTTTTCCAATCTTCTACTGTCCAATTTCGATGAGCTTGTGCAAATTGTAGCCTCAGTTTCCTGTTCTTAGCTGAAAGGAGTGGCACCCGGTGTGGTCTTCTGCTGCTGTAGCCCATCTGCCTCAAAGTTGGACGTACTGTGCGTTCAGAGATGCTCTTCTGCCTACCTTGGCTGTAATGGTTGGCTATTTGATTCACTGTTGCCTTTCTATCAGCTCGAACCAGTCTGCCCATTCTCCTCTGACCTCTGGCATCAACAAGGCATTTCCGCCCACAGAACTGCCAGTCACTGGATGTTTTTTCTTTTTCGGACCATTCTCTGTAAACCCTAGAGATGGTTGTGCGTGAAAATCCCAGTAGATCAGCAGTTTCTGAAATACTCAGATCAGCCCTTCTGGCACCAACAACCATGCCACGTTCAAAGGCACTCAAATCACCTTTCTTCCCCATACTGATGCTCGGTTTGAACTGCAGGAGATTGTCTTGACCATGTCTACATGCCTAAATGCACTGAGTTGCCGCCATGTGATTGGCTGATTAGAAATTAAGTGGTAACGTGCAGTTGGACAGGTGTACCTAATAAAGTGGCCGGTGAGTGTATATATATATATATATATATATATATATATATATATATATACACACTCAGTGGCGTAGCTACCAGGGTCGCCACTGCGACCAAGCCCGCCACGAGGGGGGGCCGCGAGGGCCCCCCTTGCCACTGCAATGCTCCCCCCATAAATCACCCTTGTGACTGCAAGCATTGTTTTGCTTGCGGTCACAAGAGCTGGCTCGTCCGGGCCCCCGGCTGATCAGTGAACTCCCTGTGCCGCCTGGGGCCCTGACTTCCGGCACAGGAAGCGCACGTCAGAAACGCTTCCTGTGCCGGAAGTCCCAGCCCCGGCGCATAGGGAGTTCACTGATGCGCAGCGCTGCCGGGGATAGGACGGGAGCCCGGACGGGCCTAAAGAAGGAGAGGATCGCCGGGGGAGCGGATTGTTAGGTAAGTTTGTGTGTTTTTTAATTCTGCTTAGCATAGAGGAAAGAGGGGGCCATCTATAATGGGGGGAGAGGGGGGGGGAGAAGAGGGGGCCATCTATAATGGGGGGAGAGGGGGCATCTATAAGGGGGGGAGAAGAGGGTGCCAACTTCAAGGGGGGAGAGAGGGGACCATCTAAAAGGGGAGGGGGGAGAGAGGGGCATCTATAATGGGGGGAGAAAGGGGGACCATCTATAAGGGGAGGGGGAGATGGGGCATCTATAAGGGGGGAGAAGAGGGGGCCATCTATAAGGGATGGGGGAAGAGGGGGCCATCTATAATGGGGAGAGAGGGGGTCATCTATAAGGGGGGCAACATGCAGTGGGGGCTATCTTTAAGGGGGGGGGAGAGGGGGCCATCTATAAGGGGGGAGAAGAGGGGGGCATCTATAAGGGGTGGGGGAGAGAGGGGGCCATCTATAAGGGGGGCGACATGCAGTGGGGGCTATCTTTAAGAGGGGGGAGAGGGGGCCATCTATAAGGGGGGAGAAGAGAGGGGCATCAATAAGGGGTGGGGGAGAGAGGGGGCCATCTATAAGGGGGGAAACATGCAGTGGGGGCAGGGGCGGATTAACTTTACAATAGGCCCGGGCTGTTCATCAAGCCTGGGCCCCCCCACCCCACTGTAACTATGGCAGTACTAGCCTTGCGTTCATAGTACAGTATAGATAATGTCATGATGTCCTGATTTGTGCAAAATTGCCATAAAAAACTGATTTTTTTGCAAATCATGGCGGAAGTGAGGCCAGGAGACAGTACACCACTGAAAGTATAAGTCTTTTTGGGTGGTCATGGCCCCCCAGGAGCTCAGGGCCCCGGGCTGCCGCCCGAATTGCCCCTATTATAATCCACTACTGAGTGGGGGCCATCTATATATACTATAACGGGGGTCACATAGTGTCAGGGCTACCCACTAAATGAGGGTGTAAAGGGGCCAATACAGATGTGCAGTGTGTAAAGAGATGGTGCCAGTGTGAGGAGACTAATATGTGTGTCTGGCAGATTCTGTGGATTCGTGGCTCGGATAAGTTCTCATAACGGCCCAGGGCAGATGGAGAAGAAGAAAATGAAAAGGGAAGAACTCCGATCAGAGAAGACGCCCCCTGTGAGTCACCTGATATAACTGCACTGTAATTTATATGGTGTATACAACCTGTGTGGAGCTGCGTCCACTTCTATATGACTGTATGAGGTGATAGTGATCTGTGTACAGTGGATCTTATTCAGTAGCAGCGGTGGTGTTAGTCAGTATTTGGTGGTATTAGTCAGTATGTGGCAGTGTTAGTCGGTATGTGGCGGTGTTAGTCAGTATGTGGTGGTAATATTTGTTACGTGTTATCCGGTAATGTGTTTTATTGGTCTTAGTATACTGGATTTGGTCAGTAACAATATGGTGGTGATGGTAGTGGTTGTGGTGTGGCAGTAATATTTGCCCCTTGTATACTCGTATTATTGGCAATATTGGTCTCAGTATACAGGATTTGGTCAGTAACAGTGGCGGTAATATATATGGTGATAATATTTTCTCTTCCTATATGCTGGTGTTATTGGTAATATCTGTCTTGCGGTACATATATATATATATATATATATATACACATACACCTACCAGTAGTATCACTTGGTCGTGAAAGGGGAGGGGCCAGGTTGACCTCTCGCACCAGGGCCCAGGAGACATTAGCTACGCCCCTGTATATACTTATTCTAAAAAATGCCTTCAGTGTATGTGGAACCCCTGATTCTAAAGCATTTTCATTCCTGTATACAGTTTTCATCTACACCTATAAAAGCATCCTAGCTACACATGAACAGCATCTATCACATGGGCGCCCTCATGTGGGCTTTTTGACATAACACTGTAGGCCACAGTGCTGTTATGAAGTTGCATGAAATATTATATGACATTTTTCATCTTTGCCATAATGTGCCTGTATCCAGCAGATGATTGGTATTGATTCTTGCCCTTAGATGGGTACTTAAATGCGAGATGGAAACTTTTCACAGCAGAAAACCTGCATGTAAATCATCAGAACGTGCAGCTTTGTTGTGAATTTGTACCTGTATTTGTCACGATGGAGAGCAGTGCAAAACTGTGTGCAGCCAATGGCAAAAGATTGCTTTTTCCTGGATACGTCCTACACCGGCCGAGTTCCATGCATAAGCCCAATTAACAGGGGAGTAGCTAGGATTCATGGAGACATGTAGCAAAAAACTGTAGGCCCCTCAACCATAGAGCAAATTGGTATATCCCCTTCTAGGTTTCTTATCAGAAAAAATAAAGATCTAAAGTTATCCATATCATTCCCCTTCATTCACATCTCGCCACCAAATCCTTGATTAACCCCTTCAGGACCAGGCTAATTTTCGCTTTTGCGCTTTCGTTTTTTCCTCTTCGTGTTTAAAAGGCTATAGCACTTCCTTTTTTCACCTAAAGACCCACATGAGCCCTTATTTTTTGTGCCACTAATTGTATTTTGTCTGTACAATTACAACGTTATGTAACTTGTATAACTTTTATTGTATTTGATGGATTTTAAAAAGTTAAAACCTTTTAAAAAAAATTAAATGTTCCTTAAAATTGCTCTATTACCATTCTTATAATGCCTTTATTTTTTGGTCTATGGGGCTGTGTGAGGTGTCATTTTTTGTGCCATGATCTGTACTTTCTATTAGTACCTTGCTTGGATATATGTTACTTTCTGATCATTTTTTATTACAATTTTTCTGGATTTGATGTGACAAAACAATCAGCAATTTTGCACTTTGGTGTTTTTTTTATCAGGAATGTGAAATTTTAATAGTTTAGGCAATTATGCATGCGGTGATACCAAATATGTTTGTTTGTTTATTTATTTTTATAAAATGGGAAAAGGGGGTGATTTAAATTTTTATTAAAATAATTTTTTACACAGCAATTAGAAGTCCCCCTGGGGTACTTTTAATACAACTACACTGGTCTATCATTTAGATCAGTGTATTATACATAATGCAGCACTGATCCATTAGATCAGTGCTGTATTGCTCTGGTCCACTGCAGCCCAGATTTATAGGTCACTGAGCCGGGACGCTGAGGCCCAGCCAGATAGGTTGAACGGATTGCCCCTCTGCAGGGGAAATGCGTGCTATCCATCCACAAGACCACCAATGATGTGGGGAAATAGCTATTTAAATGCATCTGTCAGTTTCGACAGCTGCATCCAAATGTATAATTAGCGGGGGCGGCGATCAGACCGTGCATGCAATTGCCGCAATCCACATCTACTAATAGCAGCTGGGATCATTGCAATTGCCGCAATCCACATCTACTAATAGCAGCTGGGATCATTGCAATTGCCGCAATCCACATCTACTAATAGCAGCTGGGATCGTTGCAGTTCAGATCGGGGTTGCTATGCAACTCCTCTCTGACCTTCCCTACCCGACCCAGGATGTACAGTTACATTCTGGGTTGTGAAGGGGTTAAAGGGGTACTCCAACAAGAAACTACCAAAAATACATTTGTTTGGGAGGATCTTAGTTCTGTATTTTGTGGTTGTACTTTCCGGTTGAGTAGTTGCTCAGTACTACAAGTTCCAGAATGCATTGCTTTCCCTCAGCTGCTTATCACAGTCCTCCACAGAACCTGCTCCTAACACCCCAGCCTATATCAGGAACTGCAGCACAGGGTGCCCTTTACTGTGTGGGTGGGGCTGCTATACTATACTATACTGTGTGGGTGGAGCCCTATACTATATGCGGCTGCTACATAGAGGGGGGGGCCTATACTATATTGGGGCTGTATATAGATGAGAATAATTTTATTTAGTAGCAGTATAGTGGTATTATCCGTTCACTGTTTGGTGCTAATAGTAGTGGTCATGCTGTGATGATATTTTATGTCCTGTGCATACTGGTATTATTGGTAATATGTTCAGAATTTTATTCAGTAAAAGTATAGTGGTATTAGTCATTATGTGGTGGTAATTGGTTATAGTGTGGAGTTATACTCACTTGTATACTGGTATTATTGATAATATTGTTTTTTGTTTATGTCACGTCTGGAGTCGTGGATCTGCTATACCACCACTAGCGTTGGCGTAAACCTCACCAGGGAGACGAGACTAAGGGGCTGCTGGTTTTCACCAAAATCCACCGCAAGGCGGGATCGACTTGCTGCGGCAGGCGACCCCCAGGTCGCTACCCCTTGTTTGTCTCTTCTCCACCACTCACAGGAACAGTTACATCCACCCTGTAGTCACATGGTGAGAGGAAGTGTAGACCCACACTTAGTCAGTTCTTTTCTGATTCTCAGTGAAGCAAGACACACAGATCAGGCATCCCTGCTGAGCTTAGCCAGGTTCCCTGTCCGGGACAGACCAGCTGTACTTTACACACTTATGGAGAACACAGAGACTTTCTTTCTAGACGCAACCTTTCCACAAAAGATGCAGTGCTAAACACCTACAGAGAGGACAAGTCAGGGATCACCCCAACCCATGCCGTGAACATCTCTAAAAGTGCAGGACAGTATCCTAAAGGAGAGGAACTGATCCAGATACAGCAAACCAGCCAACAGCCTACGGAAAATTTCAGACACTTAGCTCAACTCAGGTAACTAGGACTGGGGCTTGTGTCACTCTGATAGGACGGGTACCCCGACACTGCAGGGTAAAAGGTGATATAGTGACAAAGGTTGAAACACAGGCACAAGTTTTCTTCTTCTTTCAAGTATTCTTCTCAAGTATTCTTCATCTAAAGTTCCGGCAGAGAACAGTACTACATTGGGTTGGGACTCTCATGACCTACTCCTCTCGACTACTTTGAACTCTCTCTAGTCTTCTCAGCACGCAACCAAGTTAGCACTGTTATTCTACTCTCTACATCAACAGCTCTCAGTACAGATCCAGTGAAAGCAAGTCTGTATCAATCACGTATTATTACATTCACCGACAGTGGCGAGGCGAACGCGGTCGCATCGGTTGCCGCCGCAACCGGGCCGCATCGGTTGCCGCCGCAACCGGGCCGCTACCAAAGGGGGGCCCGCGAGGCCCCCCCTTGCCACCACACTGCCCTCCTCCCTCTTGTGACCGCAAGCAGTGTATTGCTTGCGGTAACAAGAGGCTGGTCCTCCGGCTTACTCGCGGCTCCGCTCCCCGGCTCGGTCCCGTCCCAGGCAGCACACATCAGTGACCTCTGTGTGCTCCGGGGAAGTACTTCCAGCGCAGGGGGCATCTATAACAAGCGCCCTCTGTGCCGGAAGTAACATCCCCAGTGCACGCAGAGCTCACTGGTGTGTGTGTGCTGCCGGGGACGGGACCGTGCCGGGGAGCCGGGAGCTGCGCGTCAGATGGGGGCTGAGCCTGCAGAAAAGAGACAAGGCTGGGGAGCGAGTTGCATGTGAGTGTTTTTTTTGTTTTGTTTTTCTCATCTGCTTTGCACAGGGGGGGGGGGGCCATCTATAAGGGGGATACGTGGGGGGGAAATTATAAGGGGGATACATGGGGGGCAACAAAAGAGGGATACATGGGGGGCATCTATAAGGGGGATAGCATGGAGGGGTATCTATAAGGGGGCATCTATAAGGGGGATAACAGGAGGAGCATCTATAAGGGGGATACATGGGGGGCATTTATAAGGGGGATACATGGGGGCATCTATAAGGGGGATAACATGGGGGGCCAGCTAAAAGGGGGAAAACAAAGGGGGCAACAAAAGGGGGATACATGGGGGGCATCTATAAGGGGGATAACAGGAGGGGCATCTATAAAGGGGATACATGGGGGCATCTATAAGGTGGATAACATGGGGGGCCATCTATAAGGGGGATAACACAAGGGGGGCCATCTGTAAGGGGGATAACATGGGGGCCATCTATAAGGGGGATAACACAAGGGGGGCCATCTGTAAGGGGGATAACATTGGGGGCCATCTATAAGGGGGAATACATGGGGGGCGTATACAATAGGGCATGCAGAAATGGATGCATGTATTATAGTGGACCACACAAAGAGGGGTATATACTATAAGGGGGGGTCACATAGAGTCAGCTACCCACTAAATGAGGGCACAAAGGGGCCAATACAGATGTGCAGTGTGTATAGAGACGAGGATGTGCCTAATGGAGTGAGAAGCCTAATATGTTTGTCTGGCAGATTCTGTGGATTCGTGGCTCGGAGTTCTCATAACGGCCCAAGACAGATGCAAAAGAAGATGAAAAGGGAAGAACTCTGATCAGAGAAGACGTCCCCTGTGAGACACTTGATATAACTGTTCTGTAATGTATATGGTGTACAGAACCTGTGTAGGGCTGGGTCAGCCTCTATATGACTGGATGAGGTGATAGTGATCTGTGTACAGTGGATGTTATTTAGTAGCAGCGGTGGTGGTGATAGTTAGTATGTGGTTGTGTTAGTCAGTAGCAGTGGGGGTGTTAGTCAGTATGTGGCAGTGTTAGGCAGTATGTGGGGGTGTTAGTCAGTATGTAGCGGTGTTAGTTAGTATGTGGTGGTGTTAGTCAGTATGTGGCGGTGTTAGTCAGTATGTGGTGGTAATATTTGTTACTTGTTATCTGGTACTGTGTTTTATTCGATTTAGTATACTGAATTTGGTCAGTAACAATATGGGGGTGATGGTAGTGGTCGTGGTGGTAATATTTGCCCCTTGTATACTGGTATTATTGGCAATATTGGTCTCAGTATAAAGGATTTGGTTAGTAAAAGTATGGCGGTAGTATTTATGGTGATAATAATTCCTATATACTGGTATTATTGGTAATACCGGTCTTGAGATACCAATAGCATCGCTTGGTCGAGGAAGGGGGGGCCCTAGTTGACCTCTGGCACCAGGGACCAAGAGACATTAGCTACGCCCCTGTTCACCTGTATCACAGAAGACTTGTCAGTAGAAAGAAAAAGTTATTTATTTTACTGGGACTCAGTAATAATTGCACCAGCACCTACACCCAAGCTACACCATCCTTGGGTCATTTCCCTTTTTTGTGGGTTGTACCGACAGTCCGGGTGGGTCATAACTCCACCAGAATCACTGTTATAAGCACCAAAGGGACCCATCACAACCAGGTCACTGGCCATTGGGGAAAAGTGTAGCCAGCCACAAATTAAAAGCAGGCGTGCCTTTATACCTGTGTGCTGAGTTGGCACTGGCGTCATGACAAACTTCCACCTGGCTGAGCTATACTCCACCGACCAACCACCACAGTAGTGGAGTCAGACAGTGCCATCTAGCAAGTGACTGGTGGCAGCTGCCCAGCGCAGCCCACCACAATTGCAGTATGTATGTATCACATCACATCCCAAATCACATTTTACAGCCTAAAGCACTTGTTCAGTCGTTGCTCAGTCATGTGTTTGCTGCATCCAATGAATGGTTAAAGGAGTTATCTAGAATTAGAAAAACATAGCAGCTTTTTCCAAAAACAGTGTCCCTTTTAAACCAAATTTTTTTTCTGGAAATATTGATATTTTTCTGGAATATTGATAATTTAAGTCAAATATCTCTGCAATACCACTGGGTGTCCCAAGAAGTACCGCTAGCAGCGACACATTGGTCCCATTGCTTTTTGTGCTGCTCACCATCTTGGTCCTGCCTATTCCTCTGCCACACTCCTTGCTGGTCCTGGGTCCACTTTTGTCCACTGGCATCCTTGCTTTGCCTTCATCTCTGGTACCGTGCTAATTCTCTCGTTGACAACCCGGCACTGCACTGAGTGGTCCTTGGGACCAGTTGTTACCCACATCAGGGCCACACTTGTAGAGCAACCTGGAGTCCTCTAGCCCCAGAAGTCCAGCTTCCACATTCTGCAGTGGGATACAGGGTAAAGGCCTAGAGGCCATATCAGAAAAGGGAAACGTATGGGCCATGTCATATAACTAGCGATAGGGATCTGTAACCTTGCAGAAACCAGCTCCTAACTCCAATGCATTTGAGAAGATCACAGCGGTTTCCTTCAAAAGGCATACATCCTCTTCCTACTTATTTTTGTGTTCTGTCAATGCTAAAAGTGAACCACTCAAATAGTTTCTCCAGCAATGTGCTACTAAATCTTTGGCTGTCCAGACATGATGACAACTGTAGTTTTGTAACAGCTTGAGGGTCTGAGTTTGACACCCCTGCCCTATACTATATTGCTCATTACTTTTCATGCATTCTGTGTTGGCCAGTGGCGTAGCCACCGTGGTCGCGGGGGTCGCCGCCGCGACCGGGCCCGCCACAAGGGGGGCCCGCGGGGCCCCCCGATCAATCACTCTTGTGACCGCAAGCATTGTTTTGCTTGCGGTCACAAGAGTCTGGCTCCGTCTTTCCCATGGCTGTTGCGCGGCTGCCGGGGGTGTCGCGTCTTACCCCCGGCAGCGCGCGCATTTCAGAACTCCCTGCGCGCCTTGGGCCCTGACTTCCGGTTTCCGGCGCGCAGGGAGTTCTGGGATGCGCGCGCTGCCGGGGATAAGACGCGACACCCCCGGCAGCCGCGCAGCAGCCATGGGAAAGACGGAGCCAGACTCTTGTGACCGCAAGCAAAACAAGACTGAAGGAGTGAGGATCAACGTGGGAGCGCGATGTCAGGTGAGTTAAGTTTTGTTTTTTTATCAGCCTGTACGGGTGGGGGGAAAGGAGGGGGGCATCTATGAGGGTGGGGGGAAAGAGGGGGCCATCTATGAGGGTGGGGGGAAAGAGGGGGCCATCTATGAGGGTGGGGGGAAAGAGGGGGCCATCTATGAGGGTGGGGGGAAAGGAGGGGGCCATCTATGAGGGTGGGGGGAAAGGAGGGGGGCATCTATGAGGGTGGGGGGAAAGAGGGGGCCATCTATGAGGGTGGGGGGAAAGTGGGGGCATCTATGAGGGTGGGGGGAAAGAGGGGCCATCTATGAGGGTGGGGGGGGGAAAGGGGACCATCTGTAAGGGAGGGAGGAAGGGGACCATCTATAAAGGGGGGGAAAGGGGACTATCTATAAGGGAGGGGGTGAAGGGGACCATCTATAAGGGAGGGGGGGAAGGGGACCATCTATAAGGGAGGGGGGGGAAGGGGACCATCTATAAAGGGGGGGAAAGGGGACTATCTATAAGGGAGGGGGTGAAGGGGACCATCTATAAGGGAGGGGGGGAAGGGGACCATCTATAAGGGAGGGGGGGGAAGGGGACCATCTATAAGGGGGGGGAAGGGGACCATCTATAAGGGAGGGGGGGGAAGGGGACCATCTATAAGGGAGGGGGTAGAGGGGGCCATCTATAAGGGAGGGGGTAGAGGGGGCCATCTATTTGGGGGGGGGCAACATAGGGGGAGAGGGAATACACAGAGGGGGGCATATATTATTAGGAGGTCACATAGAGTCAGGGCTACCCGCTAAATGAGGGTGTAAAGGGGACAGTACAGATGTGCAGTGTGTAGAGAGATGGAGATGGTGTCAGAGTGTGGAGCCTAATATATCTGTCTGGCAGATTCTGTGGATTCGTGGCTCGGAGAAGTTCTCATAACGGCCTAGGACGGATGGAGAAGATGATGAAAAGGAAAGAACTCCGATCAGAAAAGACGTCTCCTGTGAGTCACCTGATATAACTGCACAGTAATGTATATGGTGTATAGAGCCTGTGTAGAGCTGGGGCCACCTCTATATGACTGGATGAGGTGATTTAGTATACTGGATTTGGTCAGTAACAATATGGTGGTGATGGTAGTGGTTGTGGTGTGGCGGTAATGTTTCCTCGCTATATACTGGTATTACTGGTAATATTGGTCTCAGTATACAGGATTTGGTCGGTAACAGTATGGCGGTAATAGGTAATATCTGTCTTGGTGTGTGTGTGTGTGTGTATATATATATATATATATATATATATATATATATATATATACATACAGTGGTACCTTGGTTTAAGAGTAACTTCGTTTAAGAGCGTTTTGGTTTAAGAGCTCACAGTTTTTCAAAATTGTGACTTGGTTTGAGAGCATTGCTTTGGTTTAAGAACTTCCTGTATTGGGTGGGAGCGCGAGTGGAGAAGGGGCATGGCCTGCATAGCGGGGTCTACAGCACTGTACTCTAAACACCTTCCAAATCATAGCAGATCCCCTTCAGGCTGGGGCTTACATCAGGGGACAGGACTTTGGGGAGGGGGTAATCTCTCCATAGCTGTAACCTCTCTCCCCGGACAGAGAGTGCTGCATGTATGTGCCCACATCGGCCCTGCTCATTCCTTCATGCTCCCTGCAGTCTCTGTCAGCCCTTGTGTTTCCCATCCTCTCCATTACTGTACAGTACAGAATAATAAATATATTTGGGGTGTGGAACCAATTGTCTGCATTTACATGATTTCTTATAGGAAAATTTGCTTTGGTTTAAGAGTGGATTTGGATTACAAGCACGGTCCTGGAACGAATTATGCTCATAATCCAAGGCACCACTGTGTGTATATATATATATATATATATATATACACACACACACACACACACAACAATAGCATCACTTGGTCGTGAAAGGAGGGGGGGGGGGGGGGGCCCAAGTTGGCCTCTCGCACCAGGGCCCAGGAGACATTAGCTACGCCCCTGGTGTTGGTATATATGGTTGACCTTTATCATGCAATGTACATGTTACAGTGAAATGATAGAATCAGGGATTTGATCAAAACCCTGACTTTCTTCAGGGAAATGATGGAACGGCTTGGTCATTTCATCATTTTCCGGGATTTCATCAAATGCATAGGGATTTGATTAAATCCCTGGATTCTATCATTTCACTGCAACATATACATATCACTGTCATGATGCAAGATGTTTACAGGGAGTGAAGATTCAATTAATTAGTATGGGGGACATGTATCAAAAGGTGAAAATGCCTTTTTTTTGGCGCAGATGGGGCAGATTGGCGTAAAAATATTAAGAAAGTGTATTTTTGCGAATATTTTATACGCATCTGCCCCATCTGCGCCACCTTTGCCAGTGGGGCGGAGAGGGGGCAGAGAGAGGGGTGCAGCAGCAGGCAGAGGGGGCGTGGCCTCTGCGTGTGCCACATTTATAATTTTTCCGGCAGAAAAATTACACTGAAACCTACGCCAGCTCTGAGCTGGCGTAGGTTTCAAGATTTTCGCAGGGAAAGGCTCCGTGTGATCAGGATTTATGTAGAGGCAATGCGCCTCTACATAAATCCCCTGAGCTCCGGAGCTGCGGGGACATTTGTAAGCCTGGCGTGAAAAACGCCGGACTTCGTGTCCCCCTATGTGTTTGTGTGTAACTGTAGTTCACTGCAGTTTTTTTCTTTATAGGAATACAACGCATTATTTAAAGCTTGCACAAGTGGAATCATGCACGAGGACCACTTCTCCACTTTATATAGGGCATTAGAGTTATCCCCATATTCAGGAAATCATGCCACTAAATACAAGTCAAATATTAACTAGATTTACAAAAGTGATAAATAAATTAATTCATTAGATGTAATCAGGGCCGCTGTAACCAGAGGGCACATGGTGCACGTGCACCGGGCCCACTGGTTAAAGGGGCCCCCCCGAGCAGGCCGGCCGTTGCTATGTGCGACCAATGCGGTCGCACAGGGCTCCGGCCACCAGCCTGTCAGGGGGGAGCGCCATGGATGGGTAATCTACTTCAGAAGACACAGAGACACTGACAGAGCAGCAGCGACACTGACAGAGAGAGAGCCATTGGCTCCCTCCCTGTCAGTCACTCTTGTGGCCGCACTTCCTGCGGTCACAAGAGGCCGCACTCTCCCTCTAGCGCCCGACGTCACTGGAGCGTCGGCGCGAGGGTAAGGGGAGTGCAGCCTCTTGTGACCGCAGGAAGTGCGGCCACAAGAGGGAAGAGAAGAGGAACGCGTGGACCTAGGTGAGTAAGTGTTTGTTTTTTTCAATGTTGTATGGGAGGGGGAGCTATATACTATTGGGGAGCACAGGGGGCTATATACTATGGGGGGGGCACAGGGGGCTATATACTATGGGGGAGCACAGGGGGCTATATACTATGGGGGAGCACAGGGGGCTATATACACTATGGGGGAGCACAGGGGGCTATATACTATGGGGAAGCACAGGGGGCTATATACTACTGGGGAGCACAGGGGAGCTATATACTATGGGGGAGCACAGGGGAGCTATATACTATGGGGGAGCACAGGGGGCTATATACTATGGGGGAGCAGAGGGGGCTATATACTATGGGGGAGCACAGGGGGCTATATACTATGGGGGAGCACAGGGGGCTATATACTATGGGGGAGCACAGGGGGCTATATACTACTGGGGAGCACAGGGAGCTATATACAATGAGGGAGCACAGGGGGCTATATACTATGGGGGAGCACAGGGGAGCTATATACTATGGGTGAGCACAGGGGGCTATATACTATGGGGGAGCACAGGGGAGCTATATACTATGGGGGAGCACAGGGGAGCTATATACTATGGGGGAGCACAGGGGGCTATATACTACTGGGGAGCACAGGGGAGCTATATACTATGGGGGAGCACAGGGGAGCTATATACTATGGGGGAGCACAGGGGAGCTATATACTATGGGGGAGCACAGGGGAGCTATATACTATGGGGGAGCACAGGGGAGCTATATACTATGGGGGAGCACAGGGGAGCTATATACTATGGGGGAGCACAGGGGAGCGATATACTATGGGGGAGCACAGGGGAGCTATATACTATGGGGGAGCTATATACTATGGGGGAGCACAGGGGAGCTATATATTATGGGGAGCACAGGGGGGCTATATACTATGGGGGAGCACAGGGGGCTATAAACTATTGGGGAGCACAGGGGGCTATATACTATGGGGGAGCACAGGGGGCTATATACTATGGGGGAGCACAGGGAGCTATATACTATGGGGGAGCACAGGGAAGTTATATACTATGGGGGAGCACAGGGGGCTATATACTATGGGGGAGCACAGGGGGCTATATACTATGGGGAGCACAGGGGTCTATATACTATGGGGGAGCACAGGGGAGCTATATACTATGGGGGAGCACAGGGGACTATATACTACTGGGGAGCACAGGGGTCTATATACTATGGGGAGCACAGGGAAGCTATATACTATGGGGGAGCACAGGGGAGCTATATACTACTGGGGAGCACAGGGGAGCTATATACTACTGGGGAGCACAGGGGACTATATACTACTGGGCAGCACAGGGGGCTATATACTATGGGGGAGCACAGGGGGCTATATACTATGAGGGAGCACAGGGGGCTATATACTATGGGGGGGCACAGGGGAGCTATATACTATTGGGGAGCACAGGGGGCTATATACTATTGGGGAGCACAGGGGAGCTATATACTATTGGGGAGCACAGGGAGCTATATACTATTGGGGAGCACAGGGGTCTATATACTATGGGGGAGAGCACAGGGGGGCTATATATTATGGAGAGCACAGGGGGGCTATATACTATTGGGGAGAGCACAGGGGGCTATATACTATTGGGGGGAGCACAGGGGGGCTATATACTATTGGGGGAGAGCACAGGGGGCTACATACTATTGTGGGAGAGCATAGGGGTCTATATACTATTGGAGAGCACAGGGGGGCTATATACTATTGGGGGAGAGCACAGGGGGGCTATATACTATTGTGGGAGAGCACAGGGGGGCTATATACTATTGTGGGAGAGCACAGGGGGGGCTATATACTACTGGGGAGAGTGCACAGGGGGGCTATATACTAATGGGGGAGCGCACAGCAGGACTGTATATAACTGGAGGAGCACATGAGGGTCTATATACTACAGGGACACCTTAAAACTATGGAGGCACAGAGGGGTGTAACTATGTAGGGGTACAGAGGGGTGTTACTACTGTATAGGGGTATAAGGGACCTAACTACTGGATGTGTTGGAGCCTAAAATATTTGTCTGGCAGATTCTGGAGAGAAGATTCACAGCCAGGAGAAGATTTCAAGGTGGCCCAGGCTGGATGGAGAGAAAAAGAAAAGGTGACAGACTCTGATCGGAGAAGACGCCCCCGGTGAGTCACTGGATGTAACTGCACTCTGTTATAGGGTTGTAGTGTTAGGGGTCATGATGTGGCGGTATTATGTAATGGTATCATTGGTGATATCTTTCTGTTTTGTTTAGAGCAGTTTTTATGTAATATGTAATCACTGTATGGTGGAAATAGTGTTATAAGGTAACTACTGTATGTATTGGGGCTCTTGATACAGTGTGGGGGCAAATTCAGTACATTATACAATGTGCCGAAAGGGAAGGGGGGGCCGACTCTTGAGGGCTGTGCACTGGGCCCACCAATGTATTAAAACGGCCCTCGATGTGATAATTAAAAGGTCAGTAAGGCAGAAAAAATAATCTTGCTGAGGCAGGAAATATTAAAGTACAAGAACTTCTCCCAGCCGACCCACTCCTTCCTAATGATAATGAATGGGGCAGGCTGGCTGGGGGCGGTTAGTGCTCCTAATGCCCTCCATCCCCCAGTGCTTTTAACGGTTTCACCGGACCGTGGGGAACATGACTAACTGCAGCGGAAAGGCGCTGAGGAGGAAGATAAGAGACATACCTTCTTCCTCTGTGTCTTCTGTGCAATAGGGACATATCAACAGGTTAGATTTAAAGGGGATGGGGTTTCGTCACACTAGGGGCAGCCAGGCCCACCCCCGGTGCTTCATGCCGGGACAGTGCTCAGAAATAGATCGGCGCTGTGCGCGGTCACTGGGTGGCAGCTCAAGAAAAGGACCATGCCAGCAGCATCCCCACACCATTCATGTAAAAAACTCAAAGCGATGTACCTAATGGTACATTCGCTTTAAGCTGTGCTGTCACTTTAAAGTGTAACTATCATTTGTAAAAACTTCTGACATTTTATAGCGACCTGTCAGAAGTGCATATCGGTGGGTGTCCGGGTGCTGAGACCTCTGTCGATCGCTAGAATGAAGGGGCAGAAGCACGCACTCTGGCCTTTCATCTCCACTGTAACTGTAGTATAACTGAATTATAATGGAGCCTATGGAACTTACGGACAAGTCTACAGAATTCAACTCCATATAGCAGAGATAAAGGGGCAGAGCGTGAGCTGCTGAGCACTTCTGTTCCTTTATTCTAGCGATCGGCGGGGACTTAGAACCCGGACCCCACTGATATGCACTTCTGAGATGTCAGTGTCACTATGGCATTTCAGAAGTTTTTACAAATGATAGTTACACTTTAAGAAACGTTTCCAGTAAAGCATTGAAGTGGTAAAGGTTATCCTGGACTCCAGGGACTACACCTACAAGCTTTTAATGTGTTAACCTAAGAAAAAAAAATGTGTGTTGTCATTTTGTTTGCATAAAGATCTGTTTTATACGTTCCAAACCTGGAAGACCTAATGGAAATGGGCTAATTACTGAGTGACGTAGGTCATACACGTAAGAGTGGCCCCTGCTTACACAAGCAGCAGTGAATTACACAACATGAGAGCACAGATATATAGTGTATTCACTGCAACTTGGCACCCTGTTACTGCCCATCATTGTAATGGCTGTCTCGAGCAGCAGTGCCGGAGGTGAGTTTCTGCTGATGACATAGTGCCTCAGGGCTCATTCACACGATGTAATTACTATCTTCTATTTATGCAAAGCCAACAGCTTCCACCGCTCTTCACAATAGGGAACACATTTTTTCTTAGATTTTGTGTACTTTGGCCAAGTATATCAAAGAGCTTTTCCCATCGAAAACATTCACTTGTGTTTATTAGTCTCTGATAGCAACCAATATGGACGGCTATTACAGGGGTTTGTAAGTATTCACAGGCTTCTAAGTACCAAATGTGCTTAGTTTTCCACTCATGTCACTGTACAATTATACTTATAATGTAGGACTTCTGTATAAGCAATAATGGCGGTCATGTATACTGTCACCCAGTTCTCCAACAAACAGCCATAACTAGGAAAACATGAATAGAATCTGTAACAACTAGACATAAGAGAGCAAAGAAAGGCCCTTATATTTAGTCACCTAGGAATTATATCTTATATAAAAGGAGCTGCTAATGTGGCACAGCTTTTATGTGTTTCAATGTTAGATGTGATTTACCATGGCCTGAAATAACTGCAGTATTTTTCCTTTCATAAGAAATACAATCTGTCCAGAACGTTTCATAAATGTATTTCTAAATATGTCCACAAGATGGGGCTGTTGTGTTTTTGTTACAAAAACAGACCTCAGATTGTATTGCTCAAGGTACAATTTCAGGGATTTTCTGCTAATAGGACATTCAGTGATTCTACTAAACTGACCATTTCCATCCTGCACCCATGATCTGCTAAAAATGCACTACGTGTGGTGTTAGCATACAGGTTGGCTAAATACATGAATAAAGGCGAGGGCTTTACAAATACTGTTGGAAAAGTGTTTGAAAAAGTTATCCCGACTTTATTACCTTTGGGGAAAATCATTAAATTTTTTCACTTCTATCTTACGGGTGAATTTACACCCTGCTGCAGAGAATTCTGCATCTTAAAATCAGTTTCCTTCCTCTAAATAAGGCTTTTGTTGGAGATAGCCCATGGATGAATAGAAATTTCAGCAAATATTTCTGTGTGACTTTACTAACAGGTCCTTTTACACAGGCCGATTATCAGCAACAAGCATTCTACAAAATGTTTACTCAGGCCGATAATCAGTCTGTGTTATGGTGCGTTTACACGGAATGATTATGGTTCAAATTTTCGCATAAACGATCGCATTTGAGCGTTAATCGTACCGTGTAAACACAGCAAACGATCAAACAACGAGCGAGAAATCGTTCATTTTGATCTTTCAACATGTTCTTATATCGTCGTTCGATGAAAATTCGCAGATCGCTTCGTGTAAACAGTCGTTCACCTTTTTACCCTATGTAAAAGATCTTAAAAACGATCACAAAAACGATTTTTCTTACGAATTTTCAAACGATTTTTCTAAAAAATTTATTCGTCAACGCTGATCGTTATAAAAACCAAATCGTTGCTCCAAAATCTTTAAACGATCAATTGGGCAAATTATCGCTCTGTGTATACGTAGCATAAAAGCCAGCGATCAGCCAGAGAGCAGGAAAACCCCCACGCGTTGGCTAATCACATCTTCTGTGTAGCCCTTTAAATCAGCCACATGTCTTTCTTGAGATGTGCAGCCAATAGTAATGTATTTAAATGGCCGCACAAACGATACAGGGATCATTTGTGTGGCCAAGTCGATCGATTAATTGCGCAGTGTAAAATGATCATGCCCTATTTGTGTCTGTGAAAAGGGAACCTAATGTATGGTAATGCTTCTCAACCCGTGGCTCTCCAGTAGTTACAAGACCACAATTTGGCTGTCAGAGCCTACCCCCCCCCCCCCCCTTCCCCAGAGTTCCAAGCATTGATGTTGCTAGTATATGGTACCATGGACATGTGCTCTGGGTCTCTAGACACATACCCTGGGTCTCTTGTCTCTTGAAACCATTAATCATTACATTCAACTATATCTGCATGGTGCAGTAGATATTGGTTGTGAAATGAAGTGCAGTAACTTTAAGAAGAATATTTTTATTTTATTTTTAGAAGAATATAACACATATAAGACATGGAGGCAAAAAAATGAATGACTGGATACAAGTTAATCACAAATCGCAGAGAAGAAACATAAAGGAAGTCGACCACCCCTGCCCCATAAGCTCATAACAGCAAGTTAGATTCTTCCAACCTACTGTTAGTTTCCCTTTAATTAACAGTAACGCTTTAAGTAGTTGCACGCATGTTGAGATTGACGCTGTCAGCAACAATTTCAGGTTTCAGTAGTGAAAATGATCATTGATTACTATAGTAATATAATAATATAGTAATATAGGCCAGTATATTAGCTATTGTGCTGTATACAAACACCAAGATAGCTAAATAATACCGTATACCCTTATATTGTCAGCAGGTGTGTGGTTAGTTAGAGTTCAGGGTTAGTTAGGTTCAGGTCAGTTCACTACTTACTTACTAATTACTGAATACAAAAGAAAGAGAAAAATATTAATAAATGGAGAACATGTATAATAGAAAGACTGAGATATCTCCATTCCTGGCTTTGTATTCGATAATTGCCATTAAAAAGCAGAATGTGTGAACACACACTCAAAGTGCAAACTGCAAAAGTGATTAAGAGAATAATGAATGAATTTATTATGCTTGTCCCTGTTGTCACAAACTGGAATGACAGGCTGTGGATAGTTGTACCTATCTGCCCCCGGGCTGCTGTAGTAATGTTGTTGACTTGTTCACACTGTAAACAATATTAATAAATGTCCCTGCATTTTGGTCTTAACATCAAGATATCGGTGTGATGTCCCTACTGCAGTCATTAGGTAGTACAGACACTGGCTGGAAGTGATGCAGATAATGGAACTTTAAATCAGTGATATATTAACAGCAATTAAAAATGAGGAAGGAACAGTCACCCTTTTACAGGAATGGCTCATCGCTTATAGGTCCTATAGCCAACAAAGCTCCGGGGCAATTAAGCCCTGCCAAAGAAAGCCAGTCTGTTTTGCATTTTGAGGAAGTAAGACTTCTAGAACAGACAATATTAAAGATTGTATTTATAGATGTAATAGAAGTTTTGACAGTGTTCCTCATTCTAAACCACTGAGAAACCTAAGAGATAAGCAAGTCACAAGGGATAGTTCTACATTGCCCTCAATAGTATATATACAATGGCCAGAACCAGTAGTTTAGGTGAGACCATTGTTAGGGTTTGTTTTGCCACCTTAGTTCTAGGCTCTGTAATGCAGTAAAATGGGGAGCTTTCCCCTGAGCCATGGTCCCACATGTATTATATTAATGCAAGATCCCAGAAAGCAAGAAGTAACTAAGAGAAAGCGAAATGCCCTGGAGATGGCTCTCTCAGGGATACTGTATTTGTAGAATGCAGCATACCTTAAATAGGTTGTCCAGGAAATATTAACTTTTCCCCTAATCCAATAATAAGTGGCTATAATGGGTCTGTCTCCAGAAATCACATTGTTATAATACAAGGAACACAGATTATGACCGTGACCCCAGACTGTAGCTGAGAACCTTCAACGCAAGAGTCAATTGTTTTGTTGTCAGGTGCCTGTGATTGGAGATCAAGGGGGGGGTCCAATTACAGTACATTCTGGACCAGACCCCAGCCTGTATACTTGCCAGTTATTGAGCTTTTCGCTGCCTGCTGTTCCTATAGCTTTTCTTTGACTATCCTGACCCCTACCTTGCTTTTGACATTCCTTGGCTGCTGCCAGTCCTGACCTCTTTGCCTGTTTACTGACATTGTTATTTGGACCTTGCCTTGTACTGCGCTACCTGACTGTTTCCGACCCTGAACGTTTATTCTTCCTTATTCTCCCTTGTTGTTTGTCTTGGCTTGGTTTTTTGTTGCACATTCAGGGAGGGACCAACACCCAGTTGCCCGCTGCCGCCTAGGGCAGACAGTGGCAAGTAGGCAGGGACAGTGGGCGGAACTGAGCTTAGGGTCCACTGTCCATGTGCAGTCTGTCCTGACAGATACACTGTCAGAATCCTGCCATCACATTCCCAGCTGCAGACACCATTGACACAGCCTTTCCTATTTCTCATCTAAGTGTCAAGGAGGCAAAGCCACACTGTCATGAAGTGCCATAGCCTCTCTGACTGATGGTTGTACATTGGTTAAAAAGGGCAAGTCAGGAGGCATGCCTGTGGCACTTGATGAACTAAGCTCTGCTTCCTTGACACTTGGTTGAGAAATAAAGAGTTGGTTTTATAAATTTTTATTTTTGTTTAATTTTTCAATTTAAAATTTTTATTTTTTACAATTATAGCAACTACCATCAGCTCCAGGAAAAATGCAACTCACTTTAATACCATAACAGCTATCTATCAGTGTGTGCAGCTCTTAGCAGCAAATACAGCTGACAGATTCCCTTTAAGAGTACAACAAAAATATATACCCTAGCAGGAAAGGCTTGTAATCACATTCCACAATTACTTCCTTTGCCTGACAGACATGCTATAGAACAAAAACTTTCTGTTTGACCATACATACTGTTCCACAAAATCCATGAGTCATTATCACCACAATGCAAATTTTCATTAATCGGTGACAGAATAAAAAATGTGTCTCACAATGAATGTGACGGACTATAAAGCCTACATTGCAGTACCATTTACAAAAATAGGGACTTATCTATGTCTGTCTGTATGATTTTAGAAGTATGAAGAAATAAATCCCGGCACTCACGTATTGCGAAGTAAGATACGGTTCTGTGTTTATTCACACATGGGACACTGCACGCGTTCCGGCCATCAGGCCTTTTTCAACAGCACAGCTGTTGAAAAAGGCCTGATGGCCGGAACGCGTGCAGTGTCCCATGTGTGAATAAACACAGAACCGTATCTTACTTCGCAATACGTGAGTGCCGGGATTTATTTCTTCATACGTGTGCGATTATTCCCTTGGCACCTCGGTGAGCTGGTGTGCCGATCGTTGGCTTGGAATTTGATTTTAGAAGTGTTACACTTGTGCCTTGTGTTATGAACAATTAAAGAAAGAAAGCTGGACACTGTAATACAGCGCACACCACTAAATCCAAAGATATACAAAGTTTATTAGGACAAACACAAAAAACACCACAAAAAGCAACAATAAAATCAATTAAAAAACCACAAAGGTATATGAAAAACTAGGCAGGAGGACAATATACTCTCCTACTTTACCAAGGAAACAAACATATTAGTAATGCTCCACATGATTAAATATAAAATTCATAGAGTGCATAAGAATGGCCGGCAACATGAAAGGAAAACAAATCTATAAATACAACGCAATATACCATATAAAGGATCCAAAGTGCTATAGTGCAAGTGAATAAATAAGTCATATAATTATTGTAAACACCAATATGAACCACTAATATAACAAACAATGCCCAACCATATATGCCACATAGAATAAATTACATAGGAGCAGAAACCCTGGTACAGACCTAACGCGTGTCGTCACACACAGTGACTTCGTCAGGGGTCACTTGTGCCTTGTGTTCACATATATAATGGCTGTGTAATATCCGCTAACCATAAAGCAATGGGATTTGCAGTATTGCACTTTGTCGTCATTGTAATGTAACCGTGGTATGCTCTGCACCCTGGTGACGACCCTACAGTATATCCATCTTGAGAATCAGCAGTAAAGATCAGGATGTATTTTATTTATTGCTGGGGCCATAATTTCTTATTTCTGTATGCGTAAACTCTTGAGCTTGTCCATTTGTAGTGAAATATAATAATTATAACTTGCACTCTTAGAATAACCTATCTACATAAGTGATATGTGGTCAGTGGGTGTCCGACTGGGACCTCTACAGTTGTGAGAATAAGGGTCACATATTTCTCCATGTGAATGGACCAGCTATCAAACATGTGCACAGAATATACTGTAGGAGATGCCTATCTCTGTTTCCTGTTCTAGTTACCTCTTGTTCTAGTTTACTGTAATCTGTCTGATGATCTGACTGTCAGAAAAATCAAGCTCTCCCGACCAGTGGAACAGTGGACTCTCTACTTATCCCTCGATTCCTTCTACTTGTTGCATTTGTAACTTGCAGTTTTTTGTTTTGGTTGATGAACTCTTATTCTGGTATCAGAAAATGGTATCAGAAAATTGTGTTTAAATAAACCTATCACCCATATTAAACCATATATAACTTACTAATATAGTGTAGTCACTAGTATTACTGTTGATTTACCCATGTTTGTTGTCTAAGGAGCTGACCTGCACTTAGGGTATGTTCCCACTAAGGAATATGTGGTGGAATTGTAAATGGAGGCTGCGCTGCGGACTCCACTTGAAGTTCTGCCCGTCCCATTGACATGTCAATTTTTTGGGCGGACAGCGTATTTAGTTTAAGAATATCGTTGAGTCTATGGGACAGGCTGAAATTCACACAGAGACGGCCGTGTGGCCTCCGCTTGAAATTCTGCTGCATATTCCATAGTTTAAACATACCCAAACACTGAAACTGGAACCTATCTGTATTTTGAGGGATAAGCGATGTTGAAGTGGTTAAGTGCTGGTATATACCATTGATCAGTGAAATAGTTGGGCCACATTCACACACCCGTAGTGCATTCCGTGGCCGCGGACCAGCGGCCGCGGACTGCACTACCGTATGTGCATCCATAGTGCTCCGTGCTTCATTACCCCAGCGATCTGTGCCGCAAAAAAACAGTCCGCATTACAACACGTCTGTTTTTTGCGGCACGGATCGCGGCCCCATATACACATACGGACATGTGAACGGGGCCATAGTATAACATTGGTTTCATGTTCTGTCCGCAATTGGGTGCCCGCAATTGCGTACAGAATAACGGATGTGTGAATTAGGCCTTAGACTGCCCAGGAGCCCATGACTGCCCAGGAGCCCATGTCCACCCAAAGTGTCCAGCTGCTGTTTATCATAATCCGTGCACCCAGCGAACAGGAGCCTGAATACAGCCAGGACAATAATCCACTGGACCCCAGGTATGCCTGATTAACCCTCATTCTGCATTATACCACCAGGGATTTGGAAATTATTTTGATGACTTTATCCATCATTGGATGCGGCACTGAGCAAGCTACCTCACATACAGAGAGGCAAAGCTCGAGGCTGGCCAAAACCAAGGGACAGATGCTCAGCCAGCCCCCAGCTATGATGCATTGACACAAAATAGCTGCCAGACCGAGGAGTCCACGTGTCGCCGAAAAATTATGGACTACTGACCTTCCAGCAGGGGGAGGGGGGCATTACATATCGTAAAAGATGGATACAGCCAGGAAAGATAATGGCAACTCATGACAAAGTTATATAACTTAAATGCCAAGTTTTCTGTGTCAACTGGAACAGAAAAGGTGTCTGTGTTTCCATTTAAAGGGGAACATAAACAATATATCCCCTACCTTACACATTGGTTGATAAAGAACCAACAGCCTAATAAACGCAATTTACCACTACAATATTATCGAACATTGGTATGAGCATTGATATTGGTGTGACTGGTCAGTATTCTACTGTAGCCAGATTGCTGTGAATGTTTCATCTCCAAGTATTGTTAGTGAGGTCATTTAATTCCAGCCCACACACATTTCTTAATGAACTTTCACCCTATTTTGTTGGCATGGAAACTCTGTTTACACAGTAACCTGGTAGGATCAATCGTATAGATAGACGCCTCCAAAAGGAAAAGCGATATACAGACACATTTAACTGTTGCTAAGCAACGCTTACCATGAAGAGTCTCTTTATGACTAAAAATCCTTCAGTAGACATTTAAGGCTATGTATGTGTATAGATAGATAGCAACTTTTATAATGTGCGTTAAAACTATACTTTTTTTCTATTTTAAATGAATATAATAATAAGACTGGATCCATGTGTTCAGGCAGCACTGCAGGCAAGGAATAGCACAATGACCACATGGTAAAATGAACAGTAAAAATAATGTAAGGGCCCTATTACACAGAGCCGAATTAGGCCGATGTGGTATATTATTGCCCCGGTGCAATAAAGACAACAATCAGTCAAAGAATCATTTAAGCTTACTTAAAAATCATCAGCTGCCATCCGATATGTGTAATAGCGATATGCGGCTGATGCCTGAGGAATATGAAAAGAAAATAATAAACTTTATACTTACCTGTCCATGCTCCCTGGTGTCCTTCTAGCTTATGCCTGCTCCCCACAGCTGCCACTGGCACTTGTAAGCACTGTCTTGCCTCGTCCAGTGATTAGCCTGTCACTTAGGAGACCGGCTCAGTAGCATCAGCAGCCGCTGTGGGTAGGGGGAAGAAGCTAGAGGACACTGGGGAGCATGGACAGCTAAGTATAAAGTTTATTATTTTACACTTAAGGCAAGGGCAGCAAAGAGATTGCTTACGATTTCCTTGCAGCCCTTGCTGCACAATTATTGAGCTGTGTAGTAGGCTCAGTACGTGAGTGCCAATCTAGCAGATCTGCACTTGATTACTCTAGTCTTTGGGCCATGCGATACGGAATGGGTTTACACAACAGATTTTTCAATCTAAAAACATCATCAGGGGAATTCACAGAAGAAATCGGACATATACATATATGGACAGGTTTAGGACCCCAATCAGTGGGGCTTATCCCTGAAATACCTAGTGCAGACTCAACATAGTTAACCACATCAAACAAGTGATGTGTTTTGTTTCAAATCAAAGTCAGAGAAAATCTTTGCCATAGTTTTCAACTATGATGTGAATTCCTCTTTAACCCCTTCACGTTTACAATCCATATATATACGTTCCTATTTCACATGCCCCGTGCAGTAGGAATGTGTATATACGTTCCTGCAGTGATGGAGCTTTAAATGTGCGCAGTCCTGCACATATCATGGCCAGTGCCGGAGTTAATGACATGCAGCCTTGGTCACGCAGCTGCCTGTCATTAACCCCCTTAAATTCTGCGATGCATAGCGATCGCTGCATCTAAGGTAGTCAGTAACAGGAAAAGCACCTGTCACTGACTGATTGGGACCCATGATCACTTGTACATACAGGTGCGGGTAAACCCGTTACCTCCATCCTGTTGGATTGGCGATCTGTGCATAGAGTCTGCTCTCAGGCAGACTCTATGCACAGATCGCAGATAATATTGATCATTGCTATGCTATGGCATAGCATTCATCAGTATATGCAAACAGAGCATTGCATACAGTATATAAGTTCCCTAAGGGACTTATATATGCAATATAAAATGTGTAAAAAAAATTAAATAAAAAAAGCGTAAAGGAAAATCGGAGGAGAAAAGCACTAGGAGTACAGTTTTTTTTTAAAGTTATATATTAGAAAAAAAAATAATAAAAAACAATTACAATTTTTCTCTTACACCAATATTATACCAATACAAACTAGAGATCATGGCGCATAAAATGACACCCCAATCAGCACTGAAGGTGGAAAAATAAAAGCACTATGGCTCTTAGAAGGTGAGTAGGAACATTGCATTAATTTGACCCAGACATCCGTGCACCAATGACCTCGGGGTTAAAGTAGAAGTCTGTCGATTTAAAAAATTTGTCAGCTGACAGGGGGGAACATAATGAACAATCAATATTTACCTCTCCCTGTGCCTTTACAGCGCTGTCTTACCACTCCAGGACTCCTGCCAGGCTCTAGGATGTCCTTTAACTGCGATGTCATGACCTGGTTGATTGACTGCCTTTTCAGCCAGTCAGTGACTGGGGTGGGACATTGCTGCAATCACTGATTTGACCCCTGGGTCCTCAAACTCCCGAAAAATTGCCTTCCAGCAGGGGTCCCAGAGCCTGTGACACAGCACTTTGTGGCACAGGAGATGTAAGTAGGGATTGCTTATTATGTTCCCCCCTGCCCCCTCTGCATAGGTGTAGCTACCATAGAGGCAGGATAGGCAGCTGCTATGTGGCCTGGGGATGCACAGGGAAGATAAGCGGCCACCTGTGTCCTTCTGCTTAACCCCTAATGTACTGCTGTGTGTAAGTGACCCAAAGTTCATTTACATGCTGCAGCATAGAAATGGTTTAATAAGCAGAAGACAAGGCGATCTCTGCTTAACTGCTCTGATAACCCCTGTCATCTGTTCTCCTGAGCCCTGCAGAGGTAAGGGGTTATCAGTGCACGAGCCATCTCCCTCTCTTCAGTCCTGTTTTTTGAGAGACTGACCCATGAACAGGACGACTGAAAAAAAGGTAATGGATAATGCAAATCATGTTATGGCAATTTATGGCAGCATGGCTTTTTTAGCCAAAATGAGGCCAGGCTGAGCTTACAACCACACAGGCCCAGATTTATCAAAGTGTGTAAAATAGAAATAGGTGTAAACTGCCCTCAGATCAGTTTTATTTTGCCAGTGCTGAAACCTGAGCTGTGATTGGTTGCTATGGGCAGTTTGCACCAGTTTTTACACTTTGATAAATTTGGGGCAATATTGTATATCTTTTGTGTTTTTTTCTGGTAAGAATTCAGGGTCGAAATGATTGTAAAATTTGTAAAATTTTGTAAAATTTAAATTGTTTTCTGTACCTATAGTTTATTTGATATAGATTTTGTTTTTATGTGAATTGACATTGCTTCTTAAAACTAAAGCTGGATCAAGTAGTTACACCTCTAAAGATCCTTTTATATTGATTATTGGCTGACATGAACACTCAATGCCAATAACTGGCAAATTAAAAAGGGCCTTTAACCAGCTGATGAATGAGAAATCTCTTGTTTGATTGCATCTTTTGTACAGTTGTTTAAATTATAGTAAGTCAGCCACGCCACTTCCTATGTAAACTTTTATGAAGGTAATGGTCTACACTAAGGGTGGTATTACACGGGCCGATGGGGGCCCGATAATACCTGTAAACGAGCGCCGATCTGCTACATTGGTGCTCGTTTACTGGGCCTATTGCACGGCCCGATAATCGTTTAACAAGGGCTGCGGGGACAGCGTTACCGATGTCCTTGCAGCCCTTGTTTAAACTGTATACATACCTATCCAGGCTGCAGGGCTCCTCTTCCTCTGTGCTTCTCCCCGGGTCCCGCGCGCTCCAGCTTCACAGCGGCTTGTCTCAGCTGAGAGGCCGCTCAGCCAATCACTGGCAGCGGAGGTCCTGGCCTGTGATTGGCCGAGCGGCCTGTCAGCTGAGACAAGCCACTGTGAAGCTGGAGCGCGCGGGACCCGGGGAGAAGCACAGAGGAAGAGGAGCCCTGCAGCCTGGATAGGTAATGTATTCTTTTTTGCATATTGTCAGCGCCGGCTGCGCACCGCTATTACACGTAGCGATGCGCGGTCGGCGCCCAAATATAATAGGTCAGAACCTATATCAACGATCAACCGATGACAATGATTACACAGAACGATAATCAGCTGGATAGGGCCGATTCGGCCAACTATCATTCCGTGTAATAGTACCCTAAGGATACCTCAGAGATGCGTGCAGTTAGGTCCCATAATTGATTGAGCCATGTATAGAGTCTGCAAAATCGTTTCCGGCAATAGTTGTGCAGGGGAAAAAGGCCATAACTGCAGCGAGCATAATGCTAATTTTTAACTTTCCTAATGCTTGCCCCCCACTTTGGAGGTAAAGTATACACGCTAATATATTGCAAAAGAGCAATTACCTAATTACCAAAGGCAATTACAACTTTTTGGCCCCTGGAGCCATCAGCAAGTACTAGATTTGCATTTAAAAGAGTCTCTGGTTGGTCTACTGGGTGCTGGCTACAGACTGTCCAGGAATGTTGCTTGTTGATTTCTGCAAGAAGGTTACAGGGAATTTAACATTCCTACAGATAGTCTACATTATTTTAAAATCAGTCCTGAATACAAGAGGTCCAAAAAACTATACTGATTAGTATCTTCACCCCTTCCCTACATTTATCATTTATATCCTGGTAGTATGTTCTTCCTACACAGTGCCATACATATATGATGTGGGAATGGATAAGCTGAGGTCCCCCTACAACAGCCCAAATCCTTGATAACTGTTAATCCTATGTTAGCCATAAACATAAAATACATAAGGACAAAAAAGGCTCCAAAGAACAACACTGCCACAAACTCCAGGTAAATCTTCTTTTCTTAAATTAATTTGTATATAACACAATTTCAGGGGGGTTTCTCTAGCTTTATCAGATCATATATGCCATGTTCACATAGTAGGAAAAGTATTCATTAATTCTGGAGCAACTACCAATATTGATGCCAATACACTGGGACAGTTGAAATGAACAACGTGTGACTTACGTTTCTGTGGTCTCTATAGTTTTATTGTTACCAACTTGTAGTTATATATAGAAAACAGGCTGAGTGAACTTTAATGGGTGCAACGTTTTGTGGACAGTTCTCTGCAGAAGTACCCAGCAATCATGTAAACTGGCTGCCGATGGGGTGAGAGAGCTCCTCAAATCCCTTACATGCCACAGTCAAGATTTATCAACAGCATATAGGGGGTTAAAGGGGTTGTCCAGCGAAAATACTTTTCTTTCAAATCAACTGGTGTCAGAAAGTTATATAGATCTGTAATTAACTTCTATTAAAAAATCTCAAGTCTTCCTATACTTATCAGCTGCTGTATGTCATGCAGGAAATGTTTTATTTTCAGTCTGACACATTGCTCTCTGCTGACATTTCTGGCCAAGAAAGGAACTATCTGGAGCAGGAGAGGTTTTCTATGGGGATTCATATAAAACTGAGGCAAAGTTCCTGTCTCGGCCAGAGATGTCAGCAGAGAGCAGAGTGTCAGACTGAAAATAAAAACATTTCCTGCATGACATACAGCAGCTAATAAGTATGGGAAGACTTGAGATTTTTTAATAGAAGTAAATTACAAAGCTATATAACTTTCTGATACCAGTTGATTTGAAAGAAAAAGATTTTCTCTGTACAACCCCTTTAGACTGTCAGGAACTAAGATTTTCCTGGACTGGGGCTGCTCTGTTATGCTGACAGCTGAGCTCACAATTTGGGGGCAGGAGACCCATGCTGGGCAGCTAGGCTGCCACCATAAGGTTGTTTATTGACTGCTGAAAAAACACTGGTAGTCAGTCACTAGGGGGGATAAAAAGTAATTAAAGACATAAAGACCTACAGAGGCACTGAGCAGAATCTATACTGAGTGACTGGTGCAATCCCGCAAGTGTCGTAAAGGTGGAGCAGGCTGTGTCAGGGGGTAGGCTCCAGAAGACTCACAGCAAAACATAGGAAGGACAAGAGCCATTGTGGTCTTTGGCCAGTGATGTTGATGTTGATTTGTCGTGACGCCAGCACTGTAGTAGTGCACAGGTGTGATGTTGGTACCTGCTTTGTGGTCGGTTTATGTCCCTAATGGTCGGTAACCTCCGGGCTTGTTGTGGGTCCCTTGGGCACTTGTCACGGCAACCTGGAGTGGTAGTAGACCCACCCGGGATGTCGATATTGCCACCTACAAGGAGAAAAATAACCCAAGGTAAATGGTGGTGTATGTGTGGGTGCAGGTGCAAACAGAGGAAGCAGAGTCCCGTGCATTTCATATAAAAATAGAACAGTTACTTAACAGGATTGCCAGGGAACAGTACACTCAATACAGATGCCAAATCTTGACAAACTTGGTTGCTGACAAGAGAGTTGACTTAGTAAGGAATAGGTGCCTGAAGGAGTAAGTGCTTTGCAGAGGTAGAGAGAAGAAGAGAGGAGTTGCCAGAGGAGCCCTTCCCAATGTAGATCCTGTACTCTGCCGGAACTGAAGGATATATAGAGATAGATAAGTGATACTCGTACTCAAGTTTAATCTAAGTCTGACCGCCTTCTGTCCCCTGGTATCGAAGAACCCGTCCTAGATGGGTAGCACAAGCCCCAGTTTTTGGTTATCTGGGTGTGGAAGACTTCCAAGGTTACCTGGTCATCTTGCGCTGCGCAGTAGGATACATACTTTTACTTTTGGTATCTTTGTCCTACTAAGATAAGCTCCTCTTGTTTCAGGAGTCTGCCCTGCATGTTTTTGAGAGGTTCCTGGTGTGGGCTAGGGTGATCCTAAGTGGCTTCTCCCCCCTACTTGGCCTTAACACTGCATAACTGTAGTAGTAGTTTGTATAGAGAAAATCTCTCTCTGCATCTGTCTCTGGTCCCTGTCAAGGGCCCTGGCCAAAGCCTGGCCCTTGCTTAACTTCTGTAGGAACTTGGGGAAAGATTTATCAAACATGGTGTAAAATGAAACTGGCTCAGTTGCCCCTAGCAACCAATCAGATTCCACCTTTCATTCCCCACAGACTCTTTGGAAAATGCAAGGTGGAATCTGATTGGTTGCTAGGGGCAACTGAGCCAGTTTCACTTTACACCATGTTTGATAAATCTTTCACTTGGTCTCTGTGTGTCTTCTCTCACTGAAAACTTATCTAAGTCTGAACTACTTCCTCCACCAGATTAACTCCTCCTACAGGGCTGTATCTAAACCCTCCTGTGAGTGGTGGGACTGAGTGTGGGTGAGAGAAAAGGAGAGGATAGGATAGAGAGAAAGAGCACCTGTAACTGGTCAGAAGACATCACATGACACACACAATTCACACTTTGGTTCTACAGCTGTGTATACAGTACAAAGACAGCAGAAATCTAAGGCACTTCATCTCCCACTTTAACCCACTCCCACGTGAACGACTAACTGGGGTGCATATACAACACCCGTGGTGGGACATAACACCATGGTCACTTTGGCACAACCAGGTGGATGGACCTATAGGCATACTCTGAGGACTACTGAGAATTTTGTCATGCACTCTTGAAACCAGCAAAGTTCTGTGTAACTCAGAACAGAAGCTTTTGTGTGTGTATAAATCACAAGATGACACAAAGCAATGTTTTATAATAGCTGATCATTCTGTTTAAAAAAAACTTTCATGAGTAATAGGAAAATATTATAATCAATGACATATGTTTTTCCAGATCAAGTAGAGGACAGAATTATGGAATTATTCAATGTTTAGGAAACTACAACATCAAAAAAACTTCTTAGTACTGCTCCTCCTTGGGCTTTAAAGCAGCACTATCAGCAGGTTCTTTGCAGAGAACCTGCTGATATGCTGCTGCAGCTGCCTCCCTCAGTAGTAGATTGCAGTTAGTTACAGCCCTGTACGCCCCCCCCCCCCCCATTGTTTCTAAAAACGCTAAATGCTCTTATGCAAATTAGTAGCATAAGAGCATTTAGGGCGTTGCTCTGGGCCAGAGAGCATCGCCGCGGCCCGCCCACCATGCATATTCACATCGCATGCACGATCCCCCCGGGCCGTCGCCGATCCTCCCAGCGGTCACTTAAGACGTGAGTATAAGATAGTTATACTCACATCTTGAGGGACTTCCCAGAGGATCAACGACGGCCCGGGGGAATCGTGCATGCGCAGGAAGCAGCCTGTCTCTGACGGGCCTGCTTCCCTGCGCAGCCGTCCTGTATAGAGCCCACCATACAGTTATGAATATGCAGAGTGGCCAGGATGGCAGGGGGCAATGCGGGGGCATGCAGGGCTGTAACTAACTGCAATCTATTACTGAGGGAGGCAGCTACAGGGAGCATATCAGCAGGTTCTCTGTAAAGAACCTGCTGATAGTGCCGCTTTAATGGTGATCTGAATTCTTTGAAGGATGGAATCTCTAAGGATAAGCAATATTCTACATCAAATGGGTGGCAATTTTTCTTAAAGAGATTTTAACAGATAAGCTCTTCAGGAACTAAATAAAAATTATTAAAAGTGATTTTTTTCCAGATTGAGATATTTGCCTTTAATAAAGGCTTTGTATGTTCTTTCATCCTGACGTAGTTATGATCGCATTGGATATCTTTGCTGGACCAAATGTACCTCTACTATGTTACTATCACGATAGTTTAATAGACTTACCTCTTTGCTACTGTGGTTTAGTGTGTAACCACACCACAGAATCTAAGAAGCCCCTGGTTCTTTATCCCTTACCCCCAGCAAGAGGGCATGGATGTCTGTGGCTTGAAATTCTATGGCCACTACCCTTAGAATGGTGATTGCTGGCAGCTGCTAACAAGGATATTGTGTGTTACAGAATGTAGAAAAGACTTCTAGACAGTAGGTCAAGGTTGGCAGATCATGCAGATGCAGAGTCCCAGAAACCATGTGCAACTGCCATGTGCTCACGTATGTACATTGGCAATGAATGTGTGCTTTTTGCTGGTTTCCTCAGGATGGTGTCTTACTGCCTTTGGTCCACAAGATGGCTCTTACTGTTTTTCTCCTATATAGAAAACACACTGAAGGACATTGAAGGGGTTAATTGTTATGTAACAGATAGAAAAAGCAGAATCCCTAAAGGAGTCCTTCCCAGGGCCTGGCCCTTAGGCCAGGTGCATGAGTCACTGAAAGCTTTATCTTGATTCTTTCTACAAGTTCCTGCCAGCCAGGTTATTGCTTGTTAAACTACTTTAGGGGTAACTACTGTACCTCTAAAGAGGGGGTCCAACCTGTCCACGTTGTGAGGGATTGTTACTAATCAAGGATCTGAAATCTTGAAGGCTGAACAAGGAGTTATATACACAGCAGTTTCGAGAACTGCGTTTAGCCTATGCGTCCCATTGACTACTGCTCGGTGTTCCTGGATAATTTGAGGGACTAGATCTGACTGGTCGTGCAACCCCAGGGCCTGTACCACTGCATCTGCCACTCTGTGATCTCCTCAGCATTAGATGGGACTTCCTAACAGAGCTCTGTGCATATGAGAGTGGTCCCCTTCTGATAGCCCCCCAGCCCCCCCCCCCCAAGCCTTATCTTAAGTCAAAAGTCTCTCTAAAAATTACAAGACTCTTCAACTCTAAATTGCTAAAAAGTACTCTTACCAGAAACCTATTCAAAAGAAAAAAGCTGGCATACCTTACTCCAAAAACATATTGTGGCTATGTTCACACGTTTTTTCAACTCCGTCTAAAATTTTGTCCGTTATTTTGAGTCTAAAATAACGGAAGTTATTTAGCTGTCTGGCCTCCCCTGCAATGATGACTGTTGGTACATTATTCTAGTTTGGGGTTACTAATTGGTCTTTGGGTTGTGGCTTAATTGAAAAGTCCATGGAATTTAATAGTAAAAAGAACGGTGACAAAAGAAAAACTGTGTGAACAAGTAGTAAAAAACGTCCACTGTTTGCAAAAGTCGTCTGAAAATAATTGTCATGATCATTATTTTGACATCCATTGGACTGCATTGCATTGCAGTCAGTTAAATCGCGGCAATAACAGACGTTATTTTAAATAGCAAAAGTCTTTTTTCTATTTTTGACGTTGTGTGAACATAGCCTGTCTGTGACTTTAAGAAAGCTGCAAGTAAACGTGTTACACTGGTTAAGTTACTCCACACTCTGCCTTTATCTACTACACAGGCAACACTTGGATCAGGGCCGCTTTAACCAGAGGGCAAAAGGTGCACGTGCACCAGGCCCACTGGTTAAAGGGCCCCCCTGAGCAGGCCGGCCTTTGCTATGTGCGACCAGTGCGGTCGCACAGGGCTCCGGCCACCAGCCTGTCAGGGGGAAGCGCCATGGATGGGTAATCTACTTACCCATCCATGGCGCCCCCTGCAGGGCACCCTCCCCCGGCCACTGCTGCACATTGTAACTATGAGCGCTTGGGGGGCTATATATTACAGGGGGAGAGCGCACAGGGGGCTATATACTACAGGGGGAGAGTGCACAGGGGGCTATATACTACAGGGGGAGAGTGCACGGGGGGCTATATGGGAGGGGAAGAGCATACAGGAGGGGCTATATACTACAGGGGGAGAGCGCACGGGGGGCTATATGAGAGGGGGAGAGCACACAGGGGGGCTATATACTACAGGGGGAGAGCGCACAGGGGGGCTATAAACTGCAGGGTGAGAGCACACGGGGTGCTATATGCTATTGGGGAGTGCACAGGGGGGCTATATACTACTGGGGGAGCACAGGGGGTGTATATTCTTCTGGGGGAGCACACAGGGGGCTATATACCATTGGGGGAGCACAGGGGGGCTATATACTACTGGGAGAGCACAGGGGGCTATATATTATTGGGGGAGAGCACAGGGGGGCTATATACTACTGGTGGAGCACAGGGGGCTATATACTTCTAGGGAGTGCACAGGGGGATATATACTACTGGGGAGCACACAGGGGGCTATATACTATTGGGGAGATCGCATAGGGGGGCTATATTCTACCAAGGAATGCACAGGGGGCGATATACTGCTGGGGAGAGGGCACAGGGGGGCTATTTACTACTGGTGGAGCATACAGAGGGGCTATATACTACTGTGGAGAGCGCACAGGGGGCTATATACTACTGGTGGTGCATACAGAGGGGCTATATACTAATGGGGAGAGCGCACAGGGGGGCTATATACTACTGGGGGAGCACACAGGGGTCTATATACCACAGGGACACCTTAAAACTATGGGGGCACAGAGGGGTGTAACTACTATATTGGGGTACAGAGGGGTGTAACTACTATATAGGGGTACAGAGGGCTGTAACTACTATATAGGGGTAAAGAGGGGTGTAACTACTGTATGTGCTGGAGCCTAAAATATTTGTCTGGCAGATTCTGGAGAGAGGATTCACAGCAAAAAGACTTCAAGGTGGCCCACGCTGGATGGAGGAAAAAGAGAAAAGTTGGCAGACTCTCATCGGGGAAGACGTCCCCTGTGAGTTACTGGATGTAACTGCACTCTGTTATAGGATCTGTAGTGATAGGGGTCATGGTGTGGCGGAATTATGTAATGGTATCATTGGTGATATCTTTCTGTTTTGTTCAGTGCAGTTTTCATGTAATATGTAATCACTGTATGGTGGAAATATTGTTATAAGGTAACTACTGTATGTATTGGGGCTCTTAATACAGTGTGGGGGCACTTTCAGTACATTATACTGTGTGTGGAGCTCTGATTCTGATAACCCGTGGGGAAGGGAAGAGGGGGGAACACTCTTGAGGGCTGTGCACCGGGCCCACCAATGTATTAAAACGGCCCTGACTTGGATTACCCTTTAACGGCGTGTTGGGACCTAAGAAGGATTTATACTACTTCGAGCTCCATGACAAGTGCCGCAGCAATACCTTACCATCAGCCTTTGTAAATCTACCTAGAACCCTTGGGTCACCACATCAATACATGAGATGGACAACAGGTTAGGGCAGGCAAAGTCAGGTCACAGTTCAGGGCAGGCAGCAGACAGAAGGGTGATCAAATAACAAGCAGGGACAAACAGAGGAGAAACATGCACAGACACACCTTTACACATTACTATTATAATAGTACCAAGAGAGATAGCAGTTATGCTTTTTTTGCATTTGGATCTTATAGGCACAATGCTGGATGCTCCATTTTATGCTTTGCCTTTTTTTTTTCATCCCCTTTGCAGCTTGGTCCTTTTTTGGTGCTACCTCCACTCATTGACTTGCAACAGTGTATAAGGCTGCAATAGGGACCTTTTAAGGTAGGATGAAGATCAGAGTAGTCTCTATTGATATCTGAAGGGTATTAGCTTTTTAGTTTGACTATTTAGTTTTGTATTTTTAAATAATTGCAAGAATAAAAAAAAGAAATGTTATGTTATTTTCTATTTCTATCAAATTTATGAAGACCACATTTATCTTTGGTTTCTAAGTAGTAATGTCAGACAGAAGCGATAATATACAAAGCAGGGGGAACCATGGGAATCCATAGTAAAAGTGAGAATGACACCAGACAAAAGTTGCAGCATGATCTCCTTGACCAGTGCAGACTGGTGAAAACTGAATATGACTTTCATTCAATCCTCCACATTCCATGATCACTTTGCCTCAACACCCACAACAACCACCACCACCACCACCACCACCACCACTGTACCCTCATATTAAAAAATATTGACTCCTGTTTCCACCCCTTTTGAATTTTATTTGTTTTCTTGTGAATTTTCTGGTTTTAAGGCATCATGGTTTGAGTGTTCTGTGCTGACACTTTGACATCTACACCTACCTGGTGTAATAGGAGATAATGAAAATGAAAGTTCATTCAGTTAATTGATAAGTATTGCAGTGTACTCCAGAAAACCCCTTAAATTGCCTTTGCTATTGTGCCCCGGGGAACCAACACAACATGTTTACATACTTCTTATACTTGCGGTATGTATCTTTACAATCCTACTGAAACAATAGGGACAGCACTGTACTCTAACCCAGGAAGTTTCCCTCACCTTCCAAATCATAGCAGATCTAATTCAGGCTGGGGCTTGCATCAGGGCACAGGACTGTGGAGGTAATCTCTTAGCTCATAGCTTAATCTTATAACTGTAACCCCTCTCCTCACAGACAGAGAGCGCTGCTATACTGTGCCCACATCTGCCCTGCTCATTCCTTCATGCTCCCTGCAGTCTCTATCAGCCCTTGTGTTTCCCATCCTCTCCATGCCTGCTAGAATGTGCCTGCACTTACATTCAGCTATACATACTGCTGCTATAATGTGCCTGCACTTACATTCAGCTATACACACTGCTGTTATAATTTGCCTGCACTTACACTCAGCCATTCACACTGCTGTATAGAACATTTTTTGTCACTGTCCTCCTGCACAGCTCTGTGATTCTCACTTCATGATTAGTCCATGCTGAACACACCCCATTCCGAATTGCTGTCATGTGACCACACATACCTCTGACAAACTGCTGCTGTTTTTTGAGGTTTATGCACAAACTAATTGCTATACTGGACAGTAATTTATAACATAACATATTCAGCTGTTTCTAATTATTTGTTTCATCTGTTTTACTTGTTATTCAGAACAATAAATCATTATTTTTGTGGTGTGGAACCAATTGTCTGCATTTCAATGATTTCTTATAGGAAAATTTGCTTTGGCTTGAGAGTGGATTTGGATTACAAACACAGTCCCAGAACGAATTATGCTCGTAATTCAAGGCACCACTGTATAAACCATTATAAAGACACCCAATGACCATTTTTGTCCTCAGTTTGGGTGTGGAATTGCAGCTTAGTTCCATAGAAGTGAATGAAGCTGAATTGTAATACCTTACACAACCTGAAGACAGGAGTGGTGCTGTTTTTGCAGAAAAGTAGCTGTTTTTTTCTAACTCTGGATAACCCCTTTAAATTCAAATTTGTGCATAACTGTACCAGATGGGCATCTAAAGGTATAAAACACATCTGTAAATTATATAATGGATTCTTCGTATTCTAGTTTCCAGCTTCACAATCTAGATTTAGGTTGCAAAATGCTGGCATATTTTTATATCTCCAAGTGAAGCATGCCCTACATACTTCTAATGCTTTTTTATGAACATACCCCAGAATGGCATTTTAACTGTACTCCCTATTTACTAGTACCCACAAAGATATTTCTGTTTTGAGGCTTTACCTTCTATTCTTTTCATGAAGGTTCCATGCTCCTTTGGGAGAAAGATCTATAACTGGACATCTCTGTTGCCTACTGGAAGCTGACATTTTGCATTATATCTAATCTAACACCATCCCCCACCACAATGCCATTTTGGACAGTAGTTAGTCATATATTTATTGCGGCTGATTCCTCAATCTCACAAAACTGGAAACTGGACACACTACCTTCCATACAGGTCATCATTTTGAGAGAAATAAACAGTGGCCCTACAAATAAGCCAGGTAAAATCACTATACAGTGGGGCCTTGAATTACGATCATAACTCGTTCCGGGGCCGCGCTTGTAATCCAAATCCACTTTTAAACCAAAGCAAATTTTCCTATAAGGAATCATTGAAATGCAGACAATAGATTCCACACTCCCAAAATAATGATTTTTTTTATTCTAAATAACACGTAAAACAAATGAAACAAACATTTAGAAAGCTGGATATGTCATAAGTTACTGCAATGATAGACAAAGTGGTCGGCATTACTAGGCAAACAATAAAGCTTGAATAGGCTGGGAGGACTCTTTGGATAATATAGTGCAGACGGGGGTGCTCTCTCTCCATGTACAGGTACAGTTATTTCACTAGAACATCATATAGAAGAAATTAGCTGGCACTTACCCGTTTCTTGAAGTTTCACTGCACTTTATTTTTCATTGTTCATATAAAAGACTTTGGTGCAAACACCGCCGGGACGCCAACACCCTGCACCCTCGTTTCTTCTATATGATGTTATATTGTAAGTTACTGTGCTGTAGCAATCAGCATGTGGAGTATAATGTATAGTATGTGGATAAAGCACAAAAAACAGCAGCAATTTGTCAGAGGACTGGGGAGAGGGGGTGTGTTCAGCATGAACCAATCAGGAAGTGAGAATCACAGAGCTGTGCAGGAGAACAGTGACAGTGTGAATGGCTGAGTGTAAGTGCAGGCAAATTATAACAGCAGTTTGTATAGCTGAATGTAAGTGCAGGCACATTCTAGCAGGAATGGAGAGAATGGGAAACACAAGGGCTGACAGAGACTGCAGGGAGCAGGAAGGAATGAGCAGGGCAGATGTGGGTACAGTATAGCAGCACCCTCTGTCCAGGGAGAGAGGGGTTACAGTTATAAGATTAAGCTATGAGCTAAGAGATTACCTCCACAGTCCTGTCCCCTGATGCAAGCCCCAGCCTGAAGTGGATGTGCTATGATTTGCAAGGTGAGGAAGACTTCCTGGGTCAGAGTACAGTGCTGTAGACCCCGCTATGCAGACCATGCCCCTCCTTCACTCGCGCTCCCACCCAGTACAGGGAGCTCTTACACCAAAGCAATGCTCCTAAACCAAGTTACAATTTTGAAAAACTGTGAGCTCTTCTTGCAAAACGATCTCAATCCAAGTTACTCTTAAACCAAGGTACCACTCTATATGGAATAAATGAGAAGAACATAAATTATATAAAGCAGATAAAATAATGGAAACCCTGGAAATGTATTAGAGAATATAAAGCTTTCCTAATGAGACAACTCAATTAAAGATATTTATGAAACATCCTTACAGCTTTGTGTTCTGTAGCAATAATAAAGTTATAGGGCTGACATCAATATTGGGAGTGTTTGGCTCTAACACATCACAGAACTTGTCATCAAACATTAATTAATCTGCTTAGAACACCAAACATACAATCTTTGTAGTACACACACATTTCCCTCTAGCCTAATATGTTTGTGATCCTAAAGCCATATAATTAAAGTCGTTTTCTCAAGCCTTCTACTGTGCCGAGGAACCAATGTAGAGGCAGCAATGAGAGGCTTTTACATCATAGGGATGCAGTGCAATGTATTGATACAGCAGATTTAGGCTATGTTCACAAAGTAAAAAGATATCAAAATACTGTTGTAATTTTGAGTGAGGACGTAGTTCATTTGGGTGGTTTTAATCAATTATGGACATTATTTTATACCATGGGAATTTCCAGCCCTCCAACTGTTGCAAAACTACAATTCCCATCATGCCTGGACAGTTGAGAGGGGAGGCTTGGAAACAACAATGTGCACTCAACTGTTTGTGTAGATCCCATAGAGAAGGAATAAGCTGACATTTCCTGTTCTGTAGTAAAAACTTTTCATCAAACAGGTTGTCCAGGTGAAATTAACTTGTCCCCTATCCGACTTGTCCCCGAGGATCTCCGCATTAGGCCTCGGTTTCTTTGTTATGAATACAGCCATGGGTACGGCACATGACTCTCAGCCCAATACATTCCTATGGAAAGTCCTCTTTCTGGCGGCTCCATGGGAAGGAATAGAGCCAAGTTATGGCACGTTGTATTCATAGCAAAGAAGCTGGGGGCCCAATACGGAGATTAGCGGGGGTACAGAGGTCAGGCCCCCTGCAATATCTTACTTGTCCCCTATCCTGTGTATAGGGGACAAGTTAAATTTGCCTGGACAACTTCTTCAATCTCATTATCATCACAGAATTGATTACAGTGAAAGGTGACTCCTGGGAGTTAGAGGACACAGGATCTACCTCTAATCACTATAGCTGACAGTAAGAGCTCAGCCTAACCCCGTCTGCACAGGTCACATAGCATGCCTAGAAATTGCTATAAGGCATATCTCTAAATGCTGTTAAATACAGCTCAGGCAAGATTGCTGCTCCCCATATTATTGTACAAATAAAATAAATGTAAAAAATTACAGTGAGACAATAGAATCAGTTTAGAGATAAAGATCATGTCTCAGTATCTGTTTATAGCGAGTAAAATAAAATACAAAATGTTAAAACTATTTGGGGTTCCCATCACTTCTCTGGAACCCACCAAATCCCCTATCTTATCTACATATAGGAGAGGTGGCCACTCATGTCACTCTATCAACTGAAGTCTTGAAGCACTATAGATAGTCAGTTCAGAGTAATAGACTACCTACTGTTGGCTGGATAGAAACAGCAATCTTAATAAGAAACGGACTTGAGGGACCAACCTGGGCCAGGAGGATGAGTACTGCAGGTCCCTTGCATCCTGAGTCTGCATTATATGGCTACAAATGTAGCCGTTATACACCAACAATGTTGGTGAATTTGGTAAGGGTGGTTGTTTATCCTGCACAGACTAGTAATAAAGCTGGCAGTCCTACTTCAGTCTACAGTGTCAGGAAACTACCCACCAAGGAAAATGTGC
Organism: Dendropsophus ebraccatus; assembly: GCF_027789765.1. NCBI lineage: Eukaryota > Metazoa > Chordata > Amphibia > Anura > Hylidae > Dendropsophus > Dendropsophus ebraccatus. The sequence continues at coordinate 49,040,783 of NC_091458.1, forward strand.
TTTACAGTGAGGTGACCTTCACCTATCCCTAGAGACGCTACAATGTTTTACATCAGCTGCAAGCTGGTTCATACTTGCTAACACTGTGCTATATGTAGCAGGGTTCAAGGTGTTGCACTGTTATCCCAGTTACTTGAATACTTTGCACTGCTGCTATGTACAGATGACCTATTAAATTGCCCTTTAGGTTTTGAGTAATCAGGAATTATTTGTTAAAGTGAATGTACCACTAGGTACAAGGCTTTGTGTTTTTTACACGAACAGACCAGCAACAGCGCGGGGATGCCAGTGCCGCAGTCCTTTTTTGAACTGCAGCTCAATTCCCAAGCTTGGTGCCGGTCTATTCCCGAGCACCGGTCCAGCATGAAGCTCTGGGGACGGGTCCGCTGGCCCCCAGTGTGACGATCTCCCCTCTGTGATGCAGCTCCATTGATTCTAATGGAGCTGCGTCACCGAGAGGAGGGGCTTTCGTCACACTGGGCACTGGCGGGCAGTACCCACATTTTTTTTTCTTTCAAATCAACTGGTGCCATAAAGTGCCAGAGATTTGTAATTCACCTCTATTAAAAAATCTTAAGTCTTCAGTACTTATCAGCTGCTATGTGTCCTGCAGGAAGTGGTGTTTTCTTTCCTGTCTGACACAGTGCTCTCTGTTGCCTCCTCTGTTCATGTCAGGAACAGTCAAGAGCAGCAGCAAATCCCCTTAGAAAACCTCTCCTGCTCTCCAGACTGGAAATAATACAACTTCCTGTTGGGCATACAGCAGCTGATAAGTACTGGAAGGCTTGAGATTTTTAATAGAAGTAAATTACACATCTCTGGCACTTTATGGCAGCAGTTGATTTGAAAGAAATTTTTTTTGGTGTACAACCCCTTTAAGATATGGATACATACTAATGTAATGAGATCAAAGTTTTACAGTGAAACTTTACATGATGCGATTGTAGAAGAACACAATTTAGTGTTCTTCTACAATGATATTAGTGTGCTGTATCAATCATTACGATATTGTTATAAAGTAAAAAATAAACTATACAAAGACATAACCCATGCAATAAAACATATAGTATTCTGATACTAGAATATAAAATGGTTATAATAGTGACTGTCCTGCTACTGCTTCAGTAAGTCAGGAAAACAGGATGCCAGGAAATAATTAACAGGACTGCCAGGGGCAACTATAGAATTGACAGAAACCATGCAAGGACAAAAACATCAATAGATCCTTCATTTTCCTAATCCGCTGCTTGCTTAAAATGCAGCTTGTGTTGGGGAAGCCGTCTTCAAATTATTTATTGCAACATTTTTCATTATGCCATATTGTTAATAGTTCTTATATTTTCAGTCAACAATGGTGTTTTATGGCGTCCTCTCTCTCTTTTTCATGACACTGGCTGAAAATATAAAGGATGGCATTGTATCTGCCATATGATTCCGCTCTGTTCTTTTGTGACACATGGATTCTATGCAAAGACATTAGTCAAACCAGTTAACCTCACCGCACAGTTATTGTGTGCCACACTTCTTACCATGTAAATTAAACATGGAATAAAAAAAAAATACAAATAATGGTTATGTTAAAATATAACCATACAATCATAAGCAACAACTACTTAGACAGAGCTGGAGTTTTGGACATTTAATAATAACAGAGGAACTACAGCGGAAAACAGCAGAAAGTTTTTCAGCTGCACAGTACCTCTATACAAGTGATCCACAGGTGTAATAAGATTAGGAGTCCATAGTGCTCAATGCCAATGTCCTATAGCACTGCTTCTATGACTGTCTAGGAAAGTCAAAGCACCACCATAACAATGCCACCTAGACACAGTGCCTCTAGTTATTGCTATCCAAAGTGTCCTTATAAAAGTGCTGATTAGGCACATAAGCTATAGTAAAAGAAATCCATGGTGCCAAAAATGTTATTCCCTTAGCTTATTAACAAGCTCCGCTCCAGGAAAGCACTCCAAACCCAAATACAGTTCTCCAGCCGGAGCGTATGCCACGTGTATACACTCCGGTCGTGATTCCTCTGACTTCAATGCAACGTACATTTTTAATTAATCACGGCCGTTGCTGCAATTAGCAACTATGGCCGTGATTAATAGAAAATATACGTTGTGTTAACATAGCCTAAAAATTGAGTCTTAGACTAAAAACCATATAACTAGCAAATGATACCAGGTTAAACAACCATATTACCAATACTGGCTCTTGGGTCAGGATCATGTAGCAGGCAGTTAGCATAACCAGCATTGTAAAACTAGCCTGACTTTCATCTCACTAGGTGACATTAACCTGAGCATCCTTTTGCTATGGAAACTGAGAGCAAACCAAGTCTGCGTGCCTATTTAACAAGGCGAGTGTCTCCTGACCCTGTGACCCTGACTATTTTTAAAATGTACCACTAACCTGTAATTAATTTGTCAGCCTTCCAGTGTTTGACCAAGGATTGAGGGTTTGCACTGTGCCCCTTGTTTCACTACATGAATCAGTTGCTCTTTTCTCTGGTGTGGGTGTCTGATACTGGCTCCAATTCTTCCTCAATAAACATCCAGTCCTGACTTTACCATAGTACCACCTATGCATCACTGGTAATGCATCTTGCTATTCCAAATGGTGGCTATTCTGAGAACTGAACCAAGTCCAAACTTCCTTGCATGGAACCCTGGCGATAAACACTCTCCACTCCACCAGTGCCAGACTGATCACAGAGCTAAGGTTCCATTTTAAGGGTGGGTTCACACTACGGAACCCGAGGGGAGAATTTCCGACGGATTCTGTAGCTTGTACCTGTTCGCGGCTGCGCGCCTTTCCGCTGGCTCCATAGACAGCATTGTATGGGCGTCCCGATTCCGCTATCCGCCGAAGGAATTGACATGTCAATTCTTTTGGCGGAATGCAGAATTCGTCCACGCATAGAATGGTGTCTATGGCATGGCGGGGAGGCACGTGGCCTTGAACGGGTATGCGCTACAGAATTCGTTGGAAATTCTCTGCTCGGGTTCCGTAGCGTGAACCCACCCTTAAAGCATGCCTTATCTAACACTTACACTCAGGCCAGGGAATCAACTGCTTAATTGACTTCTCTGCCAATAAAAGTTTATGATCAAGTTGCATAACAAGGTAAAATTCAGCAGAAGAATATCCAGTTCCTTTAGAGGATTTCCTTTTGTTTAAATGAACTCCACATTGCACTCAGATTACCTTCATTATTTTTCTTCTCCCTTGAGAAGGCCTGGTCTGGGCGTAACCTCTGTGGGAATGCAGTGTTGATCCTGCCATCTCTTTACTACAACTTGTCCTGGTATCTTTTTATAGGAGGTTTGAGGAACCTGGGAACTCATACACCATTGCCACAGCTGAGATATTGCCTCTTCACTGGGTGCCATCATTCGGTGGATATGTGCTGCAGGGAGAGGATTTATCCAGTAGGTTATAAACATCCATTGGCAGAGCAACCACTTGAGCTGTTGGTTTCATGGGCTGCATATACTGTAAAGGGGCTTACTGATTCCAGATATTGACGGCCATGTTCACAGCATTGATCTGGCCATGGCAGCCCTGAAAAATGGTGGATTGTTTGGGGTTCCCAGTATATAGAATCAGGAAACTCTGTTCCTTGATAGGGGAACCTTGGAGCTGCAACTGGTCTGGCATTACCTAAAGTGAGATGAAGGGGAAAATATATAGGATCTTTCCATTTTCACCAGAAACACCTGGAAAATAATTTCAAACAAAAAAAATATAAAAAAATATAAAAAAATATGAGAGCGAACTTTATATCTGATAAAATCATAAATATGTATCGTTAAAAAGGGAGCACAGATGTTACTCACGCTGAGGAGGGGAGTTTTGGAACACTCCCCTCCACCTCCAGGTTCTCCTTCAGAAAGATCTCAGCAGGCATCCAGTTCAGTCTTTGTTTCTTGTAGCTACCTTTCAGCATCTGGAGAGAAACACTGGGATTCCTGTATCGATTTCTCAAGTAAATTAGGGTTCTGTATACACTTTACTAGGTTTTATTCATGGAAAATAATTTGGATCTCCAGGTTGTAGTCTTCTTGAGCATTTTGGCCCACCTATTGCAGAACAGAGGGGGGGGGGGGAGCAAAAACTGCACCAGAAAATTTATGTGGTCAAAGAGGTATTTTTATTAGCCAGATTATAGCATCTTTTTCATTATTTCTAAACCACCAACTATAATGTACACAGGAATGTTACCATTTAAAAAAAATCTATCGTTCTAGTAGTAGCCTGTAATTATATAGTTACAAAGGGTCACCAGGTGTTTGGACAATGAGGCAGGACTCCAGAGCAAAACAACTCAGAGACCTAGAAGCTCCTCCGCCCCGGGCAGAAAGTCTTGGTGCCTGTGGATTACGTTTTAATCTAGAGACAGCAGGTGATCAGATAAATACCAACATGAAGTGGGTGTACGTGACTGGCTGCTTCTTCCAAAGACAATGACCTGCCTATTCACAGATATTGCACATCAGTCCCATTACTGTCTTGGACACAACCCATGGACAAGTATGGCTTGTTTCTAGAAGAATACACCATATTTTACTAATCCATAGCGCTGCACCAGGCATGGTCATATCACTAATCCCACATTGAAGTGTATTTATCTCTACAATGGAGATTTTGAGTTTTGTGACAGAGGGTATAGGAGAGAAGAGGTGGAGATGGTAGAAGAGGAGGTTGGTAAGATTCAGAGAACAGAGCTATATAAGTAACGGGGAAAACGTGAGAACAAGGGACGTATCATGTCTGCTTCTAAGTTTGATGGACATGCTAATACTTAAAAAAAAAGAATTTGAAACATTGGTCCATGTTGAAAAGTGATAACAAATATAGTAAGTTGTTCATTGATACACCTATGTTCACATACAGAAAGGGTAGATCTATTGCCAATATGGTGATATGATCAGACAAGACTCTGACAGATGAAACTGAGGTCATGCCGTAATGGGACATTCCCATGTCTCTTCTGCAAAAACTGCAGCGGTATCCTCAAAGGTGATATGGTTGCCCACCCCCATAGAAGACAAAGAGTGCCCATTAGGGGAATGCCTACTTGATACCCATTAGGGGAATGCATACTACATACCACTAACACAATTTATATATTGAAATGCCCATGTGGCCAGACTTATGTTGGCCAGACCACTAGGGTGGTGAAAATCAGACTTAATGAGCAACGTTCTGCTATTCGGTTGTATGTTCAGAAATTGAGACAGGAGACTGGAGAAATAGGATGTAAAGACCATAAGAGCTTTTGTGAGACTTCTGTAGCACGCCACTTCCATGAATGTGGGCATAAGGTATACGATCTGAGATGGTTGCTATTGGAAGAGGTTTCTGTGAAAATGCCAGTGAAAGGTAACTTTTTGGATTCATAGTCTGGAATCCTTGCACCCGAAAGGATTAAATGAACAATGCAACTTTTCTGTATTTCTGTAATAGGTTAGTGATTGTAGTCATGTTTAACATTTCATGACTATAAAAATAGTGACTTTTTGTAATCAGATTTTATATATATTTTTCAACTTTGATATGTGTTATATTTATTTATGCTTTTGTATGTTGTTGCATCACTAACTTTCCACTTGTTTGTTATTTTCCTATAGTGAAGCGTTATGTTTACCTAAATAATATAAATATGGTGGTGCGTACTCCCAACAGTAGCGCTTGGAGGGTGAGAGTCTCTATGGACATCTGTACTCGATGAGCGCTGCAGCTGCAGAATGAAGACCAATACCGTTGTCCGCTGTTGGGTGATGTTGTTTTTGTGCATTTTGAAAGTGATGAATTGTCTGTTCGTATAAGAATTTATCAAACAACGTTTTGCATAGTAGTCTGTGTCCTGCTTTTATGTGAAATGAACATTTTGATCCAGCGCTCAGAAGGACAAAACACAGCTTAATCTGCAGATTTTCTGATTATTTCATATACTCTAATGTCGTGCTATGTTATGGCAGAATTCCCCAACCTTCTCAAGATCAAGACCCACTTTCACACAGCCATTGGCTGTCTGGGCATGCTGGGAATTGTTTAGCAACAGCTGGAGAGCCACAGGTTGGTTTACAGCAGATATCAGACTATACATTGGCTTTTTATCTATTTTGTTACATTACAAACTGTGTTAAATGTTTTTTTTTATCTGAATTGGGTGTGATGCATCCACACAGAATAGTCTAAGTTGGTGTCACTGTAGTTATAACTTTTAAAATCTAAATCAACAGTAGATGTGATATAAAGCAAGGCTGCAAATTTACATTCATACTTGTTTTCTTTAGTTAACATGCTTTAAAGCGACTTTCCTTTTTTTCTGTGCCCTCAGTGTCCGACTGGCCCACCAGAGGATTCTGGGGGGGGGGGGGGATGACTTTCGCAAGTCACTGTAGTTGGAATTATTCTGGCAAATTCTAACACAGTGTCATTGGCAATTTTAAGGAAAACTATCACCAGGTATTTCTTATCTTCATCCTCAGGGCTGTTTCCTTGCAGTTTGTAGTTTAATACAGAATCTAATAAGGCTGTTTAGAGTACTGTGGACACTGCAGGATACATGATCTGGGGGCATAGCTACAAACCGCCTTACTAAATGCAGTATTAAACTACAAACTGCACGGGAACAGCGCCGAGGATGAAGGTAAGAGTCATACCTTCATCCTCAGCACCCTGTGTGCTATAGGGACATATCAGCAGGTGAGATTCCTCAAACTTGCTGATAGTTTCCCCTTAAATTCTCTTGTTTAGTCATAAACTAAATATAGAACTCATTTTTAGAGTATATATTTTATTTATTCTAAGCCATTTTTCTCTTTTTATTTTAGTTGCCATAGCTACATCACTTTACAAGTACATATCCCTAGTACAATTTTGTTTCCTTACTTTTTATTAAGTAGCGACAAGTGTTCGTTTTATGATGCAGCCTTTTTATACAAAATGTGTCAGAATCCCTCAGACTGGGGTGAAGATTTCAGAATGATCCTAAAGGAACCTAACTATACAGTCAAGGCAAAATTTGCTCATTATTTACAACCAGTTTTTGCTAAAAAAAAAAAAAAAGCAGTCCCCCCCCATACATTTAATACTGATGGCCCAACATCAGTATAAAGTATATAGGGACATTTAGAAACACTATGGGGGAGATTTATCAAACTGGTGTAAAGTAAAACTGGCTCAGTTGCCCCTAGCAACCAATCAGATTTCACCTTTCATTTTCCAAAGAGTCTGTGAGGAATGAAAGGTGGAATCTGATTGGTTAGCTCCTATATTCTTATATTCAGAAAGTGGTATTCCTGTAGCTCTGTATAACATGAAATGACTTGCCCATGTTAAGTGAAAGTCTAATGCAGTAATATTGTATTTCTAATTACAGACTAGAGAATGGCGTGCAGGCCAGCAAAAAGATATTTATTTGCATCCTGTATAGTAACAGGGTGGCTTGAGCGCTTTCCATAAGAAAGGCAATGTGATTGGTCCATTCCCCATTTGCTTTCTCAAAGGTTTTAATTAAATGTTCTCTATATTCATGAGCTTGCATGTGTGAAGCTCAAATTACATTTAATTTAATGCATACACATTTCACCTTTCAGGCTCGGCAGGTTTCCTTCAGCCTATGTTTATGATGAATTAGTAGGTCAGTGGAGTGATGTTTTATTTTTTTTGCACAATGGAAAGGATGCCTTACCTACATGAAAGGAAATCGGAGTGGCAGCGGCGGGGGTGGCGATCGGGGTGGCGATCGGGGCGGCGGGGGTAGCGATCGGGGTGGCGCAGGGGGCTGCGGGCGCGCAATCGCAAAACGATCGCAAAACGATTTTTCTGTACGATATATCGTACCATCTAAACGCTGATCGTTATAAAAAAAAATTGTTACTTCGAAATCGTTAATCGTGCGATCGGGCCAATAATCGCCTCATGTAAACTTAGCATAATGGTGCATTTACACAGACAGATTTATCTGACAGATCTTTGAAGTCAAAGCCAGGAACAGACTATAAACAGGGATCAGGGCATAAAGGAAAGACTGGGATCTATCCTCTTTTCAAATCCATTCCTGGCTTTGGCTTCCAAAATCTGTCAGATAAATCTGTCTGTGTAAACGCACCCTTAACTCCTCAGCCCGCTTCAAAGATCCCCTGCACATTATGACATGCTGGCCCGCCGTGCAGGGCCGTATTTACCACTAGGCACCCGTGGTCCGGTGCCTAGGGCAGCACCTTGCAGGGGGGCAGCACCAGGGAGCAGGGGAACAGAAAATTTTTTTTTTTTGTTTTTATTTTTTTAGTTTCCCTCCTCCCGTTCAGACTTGCCAGTAAATCTGGTGTCTTTTCCAGGGGGGTGGGGGGTATGGTGGTATTGGTCAGGTCTGGTATCGCCAATAGGTGCGTGCCAATAGGTGCAAACTGCTTTTCATGACGAGACGCTCCGTAAAGCAACAGGAAATTGCAAAGAAACTTTTAGTTTAGATGCATTAGCATCAGTTAAAATTTTTTTGCCAAAGTGTACATACCCCTTTAGCTCTCTCAGCTAACATCTGGCTGCAGTGTTTTTTAGCCAAGGTTTTGACATTTTTAGAGAGTTTTTTTTTTTTTTGCGACCAAAAATGCACAATTTTGCACTTTGGATTTTTTTCTGGTGCTTACGCCGTTTACCGTGCAAGATCAGTGTGTGAATGTGATAATTTAATAGTTCAGGTGATTACATATGCGGCAATACCAAACATGTTTAGTTTATTTTTATTTATAAAATAGGAAAAGGGGGTGATTCAAACTTTTATTAGGAGAGGGTTTTTGTTTATATTATTAAAAAAAACAATTTATTTATTTTTTTACACACTTACTAGAAGTCCCCCTGGGGGACTTCTAGTATAGCCACATTGATCTCTCATAGGTATACTGCATAGATCCATGAGATCAGTGTTCTACTGCTCTTGGCTGCTGCAGCCGAGAGCAATAGAATGCTGAGACGGGATCAGTGCCATTACAGCGCAGACCCGGTAAAGATGCGGGGATTGCTCCTCCGCGACCGCAAGTTTCTGGGGCTGTTTTATGGTTTGCATATTGCATAACAGCATTTGATGCTGGGAAAAACTGCCCACAGCAACCAATCACAGCTCAGCTTTTTAGCTGCAATAAAGTGAAAGCTGAGCAGTTTCTGGTTTACACAGCTTGATAAATCTGGGCCAGTATCTAAAAAAAGGGCTAAAAACCCTGCTATGTTCCCACAATGTAATTTTTCAGTCATATTTTCAGATGATTGTAATTTTGACCTTGAAATGACAGCCATCCAAAAATACATCCGAAAACAAATGTTTTTGGCCATTTTTTTTTTTTTTTTTTAAATCTAACCTCATATGTCCCTTTTGTGCATGGAGCCTCCAGAGCACCCTGGCTGGCCCACTCAGTTGATATTCATTAGGAGGAACGGGCTGGCTGGGGGTACATTGGTGCTCTGGGGGCAGTAAAATACTTACATTCATGCTCAGCGCTCTGTGCACAAAAGGGACATATCAGCAGGTTAAATTGGTCTAACCTGCTGATAGTTTCCTTTTAAGACTGGTGGTGTCAAGCCTCCTTCATGTGGCACCACACCAACTTCGCCCACTCAGTGGAAAGTGTCAAAGAAATTGCATCAGAGGCTACGACCGCACAATTTCTTTTTTTGGCCGTTTGACAGACATTTTTTGGACAGTCATAATTTCGCACCCAAATAATAGCTGATAACGGCCATTATTTGGACACAAAATGACGTCCGTAAAAAATAAAACAGACAAAAAAGGCGTTGCGTGCTCATGGCCTATTGCTAGAATCAGAATAAACAAGTGGCAGTGGGCAAGGACAGCAGTGAGTTATTCTCCTGAAGGTCAGCACTTCTGCAATTATCTCTTTCCTGCCTCACAATTTCTGCTATATGATACTGCATTTGTGTGTGTGTGTGTGTGTGTGTATATATATATACAATCAACACAAGCTTGTTACCTGTGTAATATAGATGCCAGACTGCAGGTCTGATTACCTGAACTGACAGCTGTCACCCCTGGTCTTGTGTCTGTAAATAGGAGGCACAAATCCTCATGTAACAGGCTTGTGTGAAAGAGGCCTATGTTTGTATATACTGTACATGGTTTATGTATACACTCTCTTCTCCTGTTCTAAATTTAGCAACAGAGGCCGATGATTGCTTGGTAGACTTTGAGATTTTTCCCTACATTAGGATCATTTCTAACGAGAAAATTTTCCATGTTGAGAAAATAAAATATCCGAAAGATGTTTTAATCAAAAATACTCCCTTTAAAAAGATTTCCATTTCTTTAAAAATTATATTTTTCATTACATCTTCAGGACAATGGCAAGGCTAAAACTGGTGACTGAATAGTGAGGGAAATACAAAGCAGCTGCAGCCTTGCAAAAGTTTGGTATTTAAAGGGGCATTGTGATGTATATAAAATATGAATGTAAGGATGGGATAAAATAAAAAATAGAAAAAAAATGTATACTTGCCTACACCTGGTCCCTCGGTGGTCCTGCTGCAGCTCCCGTTCTTCTGCTGCTGATCCCCCTGCCACTTGTCTTGTCAGATCAGCAGGATCTGCCGGCAACCAGGGGTAGGTAAGTATAGCTTTATTTCTATTTATTTCATTATATTATACAATATAAAATATTTTAAGGGGAATTATTGTGCATGGGGTCCTAAGGATGAAGGTATGTTTCATACCTTCATCTTCAGCGCTGTTACCTTGCAGTTTTAATGTAATCCTTGTTGGGGTAGGGCCTTTTGGAACACCGCCTCGCCCCCAGAGTGCCAATTCGTCCTGCTACATTGACAGTTTCTGACATGAACAAAGGTGGCAGCAGAGAGCACCGTGTCAGGCTGGAAATAATACACCACTTCATGCAGGACATACAGCAGTTGATAAGTACTGGAAGGTTTGAGATTTTTCTATGACTTTTGTATAACTTTCTGACACCAGTTGATGTAAGAAACAATTTTTTCCCCGGAGTACCCCTTTAATTGAAATCTATATATAATCTTATGTATCAATTTCTGTGTGATTTGTTGAATGTTATAATGTGAACATGGAAAAAGTTTCTGTTTGATCTGCTAGCAGCTTGTGTACCTTCTGCGGCTGTGATGAGTGAGTCAATGTTTAGAGCAAAGGTCTTTATGTTTCAGAGCGGCAGCCCATAACACAGATGCCTGCGCTTTTAATACTCACCTGGTCTAAGCCTTTGGATTTTTAACAGTTGATGGCATTTTCCAAGGATACGCCATCCATGTGTGATAAGTGGTATTGCATCTGTGTAACAGAGCTTTCCTGTAATACCAGACAGAGCAGTCAGATAAATCATGTAATATTAGTGAATGATCCTCAACAATCTAAAAGTACTGGCAAGTTCAATATGTTGGTATTTAGGATAAAGGGGTTTTCCAGCATTTTTTTTTTTCACTTTAAAGGGGTAACATGGTTAAAAACAAACAATCTTTAGCTCCCCATACCCTGCTGCCAGGGCCGGCGTCAGCACAGGGATTACTGGGGCAAGTGCCGGGGCCCACAGTGCCACTAGGGGCCCAGAGAGGGGCCCGGTGTTCTGATCTCATCAGGAGAAAGAGAAAGAGCAGGACATGTCAGCCTCCTGCAGAGAGAGAGGGATGAAAGTCCTGATCACATGACCCACAGGTCCTCAATACTACAGTGTGGAGACCAGCCCAACAGAGAGGAAAAGGGAGAAGACTGAACTGTGTGTGTGTCAGTCAGTGTGTGTGTGTGTGTGTGTGTGTGTGTGCGTGTGTGTGTCAGTCAGTCAGTAATGTGTATGTCATTAAGTGTCTGTGTCAGTAATGCGTGTGTCAGTCAGTAATATGTGTCAGTCAGTCAGTAGCTGTGTGTGTAAGTCTGTACTGTGTATGTCATTAAGTGTCTGTATCAGTAATGTGTGTGTGTGTAAGTAGGTAATGTGTTTGTCATTAAGTGTCTGTGTCAGTAATGTGTGTGTCAGTCAGTAATGTTTGTCAGTCAGTAGGGGTGTGTGTATAAGTCAGTAATGTGTATGTCATTAAGTGTCTGTGTCAGTAATGTGTGTGTCAGTCAGTAAGTGTGTGTGTGTGTGTGTGTGTGTGTAAGTAGGTAATGTGTGTGTCAGTGTGTGTCAGTACTGTGAGTTTGTGTATGTTAGGGGTGTCTCAAGTGAATGTGCATAGTTGATGGATGAGGGGCCTACTGCTACTCTGACACCACCTGGGCACCTGCTGATGCCTGCTTTCCAATATCTGGTCTTGAAAATGCCAGGTCCACCAATCACTGGTAACTTGTCTCAGACAGTGATTGGCTGAGCAGGCATTCTCAGTCATGTTTGTGTATTGTAGCCACGCACCACGACACCAAGGGGACCTGAGCTTTGCCAGAGCAGCGTCAGTGAGACCAGCCTTTTCTTATAATAATAATTAATAATAATAATAATATTTATTTGTATAGCGCCAACAGATTTAGTAAGACATGCCTATAATGAGAAATATCAAGCTTGCTAGCACCCACAACCCCAGGTCTTCTGAACATAAAAAAGACCCCTGTGGAGTACAGTGGTCTCCTGCAAAGCCTGTTCATTGGCCCTGAGCAATGAAACAAACACATAAAGGGTTCTGTATTTCTAAAATCTCTATCGATACTTTAATTCTTTAAGGTGATAACAATGTATCCATTGCAATGTATGAACTCCACATAAGGAAAATTGATTTTCTATTAAAAGTACATTCAAAGTTATATTGATGTGTCTATATAATGTATTATCATATCTGTGCGGTTCTGCCACACTGGTAGCTGATAGAAATCCAGGAAGTGAAGAAAAATGGCCTTTGTGCCAATTCACATTGCCTCCTGCTCCAACTGCTCTCCCACCTTTGGAGACAAATCTTCCATGCCTCTGTCTCACATTGTGTGTGTTTGCTGAGCACAGGCTGATGATGCAGACAGGGGGCAGGGCATGAGGTCACAGGAGGCTTGGCTGGATCCCCCAATCCCCTGAGTGATCCACCATCTCTGACCGGCCAGAAACAGGTGCAGCAACTTCGGCAATTGTGCAGAAGTCTGCAGTGAAATTATGACTATGTTCACACATATTGGAGTTTTATTGCAGTACTGCAGCGTCTTCACAAAAATGATGAAGTAACAAAATTAAATGATGCTAAATGGCAGAGAGGATGAGAGCCAACACTGCCAAACCCACCTGGTCAAAAAACAAGACATAAACAGTATACCCCATGTAAGATAATATCGGATAAAGTCCTTATTGTGGGGCTCAACTTCAAAGATAAAAGATGCTCGATCATAATATGTGCGTGAAAATGAAAAGAAAAAAAATGAAATTCAAAAAGTTCTTTACTTTATTCCAATATCAGCGTTACAGGTAGAGAATACAGCGTGCTGTGTGGTGTTACAGGTAGAGAATACAGCGTGCTGTGTGGTGTTACAGGGAAAGAATACAGTGTGCTGTGTGGTGTTACAGATAGAGAATACAGTGCTGTGTGGTGTTACAGGTAGAGAATACAGTGTGTTGTGTGGTGTTACAGGTAGAGAATACAGCATGCTGTGTGGTGTTACAGGTAGAGAATACAGCATGCTGTGTGGTGTTACAGGTAGAGAATACAGCGTGCTGTGTGGTGTTACAGGTAAAGAATACAGCATGCTGTGTGGTGTTACAGGTAAAGAATACAGCATGCTGTGTGGTGTTACAGGTAAAGAACACAGTGTGCTGTGTGGTGTTACAGGTAGAGAATACAGTGTGCTGTGTGGTGTTATAGGTAGAGAATACAGTGTGCTGTGTGGTGTTACAGGTAGAGAATACAGCGTGCTGTGTGGTGTTACAGGTAGAGAATACAGTGTGCTGTGTGGTGTTACAGGTAGAGAATACAGTGCTGTGTGGTGTTACAGGTAGAGAATACAGTGCGCTGTGTGGTGTTACAGGTAGAGAATACAGTGTGCTGTGTGGTGTTACAGGTAGAGAATACAGCGTGCTGTGTGGAGTTACAGGTAGAGAATACAGTGTGCTGTGTGGTGTTACAGGTAGAGAATACAGGGTGCTGTGTGGAGTTACAGGTAGAGAATACAGTGTGCTGTGTGGTGTTACAGGTAGAGAATACAGTGCTGTGTGGTGTTACAGGTAGAGAATACAGTGCGCTGTGTGGTGTTACAGGTAGAGAATACAGTGTGCTGTGTGGTGTTACAGGTAGAGAATACAGCGTGCTGTGTGGAGTTACAGGTAGAGAATACAGTGTGCTGTGTGGTGTTACAGGTAGAGAATACAGGGTGCTGTGTGGTGTTACAGGTAGAGAATACAGTGTGTTGTGTGGTGTTACAGGTAGAGAATACAGTGCTGTGTGTGGTGTTACAGGTAGAGAATACAGCATGCTGTGTGGTGTTACAGGTAGAGAATACAGCGTGCTGTGTGGTGTTACAGGTAGAGAATACAGCGTGCTGTGTGGTGTTACAGGTAGAGAATACAGCGTGCTGTGTGGTGTTACAGGTAGAGAATACAGCATGCTGTGTGGTGTTACAGGTAGAGAATACAGTGTGCTGTGTGGTGTTACAGGTAGAGAATACAGCGTGCTGTGTGGGGTTACAGGTAGAGAATACAGCGTGCTGTGTGGTGTTACAGGTAGAGAATACAGTGTGCTGTGTGGTGTTACAGGCAGAGAATACAGTGTGCTGTGTGGGGTTACAGGTAGAGAATACAGTGTGCTGTGTGGTGTTACAGGTAGAGAATACAGTGTGCTGTGTGGTGTTACAGGTAGAGAATACAGCGTGCTGTGTGGTGTTACAGGTAGAGAATACAGTGTGCTGTGTGTGGTGTTACAGGTAGAGAATACAGGGTGCTGTGTGTGGTGTTACAGGTAGAGAATACAGCGTGCTGTGTGGTGTTACAGGTAGAGAATACAGTGTGCTGTGTGTGGTGTTACAGGTAGAGAATACAGCGTGCTGTGTGGTGTTACAGGTAGAGAATACAGTGTGCTGTGTGTGGTGTTACAGGTAGAGAATACAGGGTGCTGTGTGTGGTGTTACAGGTAGAGAATACAGCGTGCTGTGTGGTGTTACAGGTAGAGAATACAGCGTGCTGTGTGGTGTTACAGGTAGAGAATACAGTGTGCTGTGTGTGGTGTTACAGGTAGAGAATACAGCGTGCTGTGTGGTGTTACAGGTAGAGAATACAGTGTGCTGTGTGTGGTGTTACAGGTAGAGAATACAGGGTGCTGTGTGTGGTGTTACAGGTAGAGAATACAGCGTGCTGTGTGGTGTTACAGGTAGAGAATACAGCGTGCTGTGTGGTGTTACAGGTAGAGAATACAGCATGCTGTGTGGTGTTACAGGTAGTGAATACAGTGTGCTGTGTGGTGTTACAGGTAGTGAATACAGCGTGCTGTGTGGTGTGACAGGTAGTAACAGTGTGCTGTGTGGGTGGGAACACAATGAAATGATAAAGTACTGCAAATAATTCAGTAACACAATAAAACTGCAATGTGTGAACACAGCCTAATGGTGCTTTTACGCAGACAGATTTATCTGACAGATCTTTGAAGCCCAAACCAGGAACAGACTATAAACGGGGATCAGGTCATTATGCAAAGACTGGGATCTATCCTCTTTTCAAATCCATTCCTGGCATTGGTTTCCAAAATCTGTCAGATAAATCTGTCTGTGTAAACGCACCCTATGGGAGGCATTTATTAAGTCCGGCGTTTTTTACGCCGGACTTAAAAATGCCCCCGCAGCTCCGGCGGTACGGGGATTTATGTAGAGGCGGACTGCCTGTACATAAATCCTGTGCGCGCTGGTGCGCACCGCCGAAAACCTACGCCAGCTGAGGACTGGAGTAGGTTTTCGGCGTACATTTGGGCGGAACGGATGATAAATCGCGCGGACTCTGAGTCCGCGCCCTCCGTTCCGCCCACTTCCCGCCTACTTTCCGCCCCCTGGCGTACTCGGCGCAAAGTGCCGATTTGCGATTATTTTATTCGCAAATCGGCCATTTGCGTATAAAATAATACGCAAATCGGCACTTTCCGCCAAAAATCATCCGTCCGCCGGATGATAAATGTGGCCCTATATGTTCTGCAACAGATCTGGGCGGGGAATGGGCAGGGTGGAGGACTGTGATGAACCGCTGAGGGAAAGCATTGCATTCTGGAACCAGTACTGCATTCTAGGAACATCTCAACCAGGAAGTACAGAAACGCAGTACAGGGGGGATTCTTCTCTTTTTTGTTATTATAGTTTGGGTGTTATTGATTGTATATTGGATGGATTGTCCTTATCTTTATATGGAGTCATTCCAAGTCATGTTTCATGCTCCAAGCAGTGAAATCAAGTAAAGTAAGGCATGTTTAAATTTTTTTTAACCAGTTTGCTCCTGTTAAATGACAATCCATTAATGTTGCATATTTAATGGTAATAATTGCTGACCTGCTATCCTGTGTCTATAACAGATGGCACTGCATTCACTGGTGATACATGTGCTATATAAGAACTCTTTGACGCTACCCCTGGCATGTGCCTGGTCTGGCCAGTGTTCCCCATCCTGTGGCTCTCTAGCTGTTCCAATACTACATCACCCATCATGCTCTGACAACTCTCCAGCTTTTGCAACACTACAACTGACAACTCTCTGGCTGTTGGAATACTACAACTCCCATCATGTAGTGACCAATCTTTGGCTGTTTTAGCACTACAATTCCTATCATGCTTTGACAATGCTCTAGCTGTCGCAACAGTACACCTCCCATTGTAACCCTGCAACTCTTCAGCTGTTACAGCACTACAACTCCCATCATGCCCTGATAACAAGCCAGCTGCAGAAATACTACAACTCCCATCATGCCCTGATAACACTGCAGCTGCAGAAATACTACAACTCCCATCATGCCTGATAGCACTCCAGCTGCAGTACTACAACTCCTACCATGCCCTGATAGCACTCCAGCTGCAGTACAACTCCTACCATGCCCTGATAGCACTCCAGCTGCAGTACTACAACTCCTACCATGCCCTGATAGCACTCCAGCTGCAGTACTACAACTCCTACCATGCCCTGATAGCACTCCAGCTGCAGTACTACAACTCCTACCATGCCCTGATAACACTGCAGCTGCAGAAATACTACAACTCCTACCATGCCCTGATAGCACTCCAGCTGCAGTACTACAACTCCTACCATGCCCTGATAGCACTCCAGCTGCAGAAATACTACGGCTCCCATCATGCCCTGATAACAAGCCAGCTGCAGAAATACTACAACTCCCATCATGCCCTGATAACACTGCAGCTGCAGAAATACTACAACTCCCATCATGCCCTGATAGCACTCCAGCTGCAGTACTACAACTCCTACCATGCCCTGATAGCACTCCAGCTGCAGTACTACAACTCCCATCATGCCCTGATAGCACTCCAGCTGTAGTACAACTCCCATCATGCCCTGATAGCACTCCAGCTGCAGTACTACAACTCCCATCATGCCCTGATAGCACTCCAGCTGCAGTACTACAACTCCTACCATGCCCTGATAGCACTCCAGCTGCAGTACTACAACTCCTACATACCCTGATAGCACTCCAGCTGCAGTACTACAACTCCTACCATGCCCTGATAGCACTCCAGCTGCAGTACTACAACTCCTACATGCCCTGATAGCACTCCAGCTGCAGTACTACAACTCCCATCATGCCCTGATAGCACTCCAGCTGCAGTACTACAACTCCTACCATGCCCTGATAAAACTCCAGCTGCAGTACTACAACTCCTACCATGCCCTGATAGCACTCCAGCTGCAGTACTACAACTCCTACATGCCCTGATAGCACTCCAGCTGCAGTACTACAACTCCCATCATGCCCTGATAGCACTCCAGCTGCAGTACTACAACTCCTACCATGCCCTGATAGCACTCCAGCTGCAGAAATACTACGGCTCCCATCATGCCCTGATAACAAGCCAGCTGCAGAAATACTACAACTCCCATCATGCCCTGATAGCACTCCAGCTGCAGTACTACAACTCCCATCATGCCCTGATAACACTCCAGCTGCAGTACTACAACTCCTACCATGCTCTGATAGCACTCCAGCTGCAGTACTACAACTCCTACCATGCTCTGATAACACTCCAGCTGCAGTAACACTACTATTCTTATTATATCCGGACAGCTATCAGGGCATGCTGGGAGTTGTAGTGTTGCCGCAGGCTGGGAAGCCCCGGTCTTACAGGAGTGAGTGTATGCTACAGGAGGGAACGGTCAGACGCAGAAAGATACCGAACCCGGGATTGCGCGTTCACGCGCGGGGCTCCCATTGCGCATGCGCGGCCCTCAACCTAGAGAGGAGAGCGGGGACGCGCACGTCGGCTGGGGATACCGGGGATACCAAGTTGCTTGTAGTGTAACACCTGGGCAGAGGGCGTTTTCCTTGGACATGAACAGAGCCGAGCACCGGAGGTGACAGGCAGCGGAGATACACCGGAGTACGGTCTGTAGAGAACCCCCCGCCTGGAGCCATCCTGCACAGTCCGGCAGGAGAGCAACTGCCCCCCGAGCAGCAGCACCATTCAGTCCTCACAGGGAAGAAGCCCCAGGTCAGTGTGCTCGCTCCGCGGCGCGCACTCACTGCTGCAGCCACCTGTGTACCTGATCCAGTGCAGCAGCAGCGTGTGTCAGCAGTGCCGCCGCAGCCTGGCATCCTCCCCCTGTGCCCACTACTGCCCCCCAGTATCAGTGTGTCTCTCCTCCTCCTCCTGCCGTCCCTCTCCGTGCTCTCCTCCTCCCCTCCCTCCTCTCTCTCCTCCGTGTGTCTGGAGCAGCCTGGCCGCGGACCTTCCTCTGGGACAGCCGCGGGATGAGGGGGGGCTGCCCTGGGCTGCTGCCGCCGCCGTGCTGCCGGGGATGGTGGGGGCGGATTGCGGGGGTGTGAGGTAGGTGCGGGGGTGTGAGGTAGGTGTGGGGGAGCGGATTGCGGAGGTTTGTTGTTGGGTGGGAGCGGGGGGTGGTGAGGACTCAGCATTGCAGAAGGGCCAGGCTGTGCGGGAATGTGCTGCAGGCAGGCGCTTCTCCCTGCTGGAGGGCTGCTGTGCCCTGTGCACCCATCCTGGCCTCCACATCCCCAGGCACAGCGCTGAGCACACGTCCTGGCTGGGATCCACTCTGCATGTGTGCTGGGATCCACTCTGCATGTGTGCTGGGATCCACTCTGCATGTGTGCTGGGATCCACTCTGCATGTGTGCTGGGATCTGCAGATGCAGAGGCCTCCATGGTGACTGACATGAGATCTGTCACTCGTGTGCTGGCAATGCAGCTATGGTGGATGGGCCTTTCCTGTCTCTGTTGCATTGGGATCTAGCATGCTATCCTCCTATCATTGCTGTAGGATGTCATAGGAGAAACTTTTAACTCCTTAAGCTCCCAGATCTGTCAGAGACAAGGACGTGACTGGTCACCACATCGGTCCCTCAGGACAACTAAAGAAGCTGTAGAGTGTGACTGTCCTATCAAACAGCTCCTCATAGCTCACGTAATGTTAGTGCTTGGATCTATGGCGTAAAGTAAGTCTTCCTTCACCTTTTAGCTTATTGGCGTCTTAGACCTGTTGCTTTCCAGCTGTTGGGAGACTACAGTTACTGGATGCCGTCAGGGCTTGTTGAGAGTTGTAGTTGTTGTCACAGGGTGGAGAACACCGTCTTAGGGCTGGGTTCACATCTAGATTCCATACAGCTAGTGGATCCGGCCGCTTTGCTGCACAATGGACACCAATGCAGCCCGAAAGACCCTATTTACTTTAATGGGGTCCCATTGTTTTTTTTTTGTTTGTTTGTTCTGCAACCAAGGCTGTGAATGGACCCTCTGAGGAAAATGTGAATGCAGCCTGAGGGGGATCACTGTGTTTGTGTATACATGTTACTGGTTTTCACTTTGATGTGTTTTTTTGTTGTTGTATAGTATGTAGTCTGTGCTTTTGTGTCCAGTATACCTTGCAATGCATTTTTTTTAATAATGTAAGGATTCTGCCCTACGACATCAATTTAGTGCATATGTTTTAATTCAAGAATATAGAACATTTAGATGAGCCTTGGAGAATAGTTACGTAGAAACCAACTACAATTAATACTCTTTAAAAAGACCACCTCTATGAGAAGACCACCCCTTGTCCAGACCTGATTCCTATATGTTCCACCATATATTATACATAGTGGTCGTCATCATCATCATCATCCATCAACCCCCTAGAAGACCACTTTTCATTGGGATGTTGGGTGGTCATCACAAAGAGATTTGGTAGAACAAGGGGGCACTTGCAGCACTTTTGTTATAGTTACGTACGGCTGTTTTAGTGGTGAGTAGGGGTCTTGGATAAGTAAGTTCCTATGAGGCAGTAGGTTGCACCAGCTGATGCCCGGCTGGCACGAAAGCGCAGTCACCATAATGAGCCTATTACCTCCTGACCTTCTTATGCATGGTCCGCTGATAATATCTACAGGATGTCTACTTCCTGAATTGGCTCTTGGATATCTGCCATGGGTTCACATTTATTGCAGTACGTCACCCTGTCAGCAATGGGGACTTTTGCATATTTTACTTGTGAGCTTTATCTCCGAGTTTTATACCCGACCACAGGTTAGTCCGTTTCTGGCCGCTCATTTGCAGGAAAGTTTTGTGGAAGTTTTTGGACCATTGGATGAGAGCAGACATCAGCTGTGTATTATACCTTGTAGTATACTGTGACATGTTTACATGGTAGAACTTCTAAGGCCAGTATTGGGCGAGATGTTCCCCAGGGCGAGTACAGGCTGTTGTTGGATACATGCGAGTTGTAAATACTTCAGGAGTCACATCAGCACTCGGCCCATTGGCTGCTCTCATCATGTATTACTTTATTATTATTATGTATCCATCAGGTATGCACTGTGTAAGAGTAGAGTTATGCAGTTTACTTCCACTGTAAATAGTCACTGCTGGAGGTGACTAAGAATTTTTTTTTATGTATTCTCTTTATTTACCTGCATGCTTAAATGGTCACTTGTTTAAACAACTTCCCGCCATATGGTAGCCAGTGTGATATTTTACCAAAAATGACTCCTTACTCCTAATAAACAGCTGTAAAGTTTTGGTCACTAGTTGTTTCACTTCTGCCTGTTAGACTCAGTCTGTCTCTATAGTAACTGCTAGATCAGGATGAAACACAGAAAGTGGGAGTGGGGCTTACCTAGTGTTCTGTGCAGGAGAGGGGAAGAGCAAGCCTGGGCTGTCTACCTGCAATCTGTATCTGTCCTCCAGAGGCCCCACACTAAGGGGGACAGTCACATGTTCCTCAATTATGGTCTGTGCACGGACAGTGTGCTACGGATTAGATTTTGGAACTCCCAGCATCATCATTCATGATGATGCTGTGAGCTCTGAAACAGATTAGGGTAACCCCTTCTAGTTTTGCTCCCATAGCAGCTTGCAAAGCCAGTGCATTAGTGACCCCTTATGCCTCCCCTTGCCAGCTGTAGTAGTGTACTATAGTGCTAGCCTGTTCAGTCTAGTGCACTTTAATGGGGTTTTCTAATATACTGTAATCAGTACGACCTGTTGCCACGGTCCTGTTGTTCCTGCTGTGCTGCACTCCGTTTTGCCTGTGTTGGTGCAAGGACTTCCTGCTCAGCCAGTCAGTGATAGTTGTGGTGTCCTACCCCAGTGATTGATTGGCTGAGCAGGAAGGTCCTTGTGCTGACCTTAACACAAAGAAGTGCAGCATAGAGATGACTGACAGTGACTGGGCAATGAGGAGAGTAAATCTAGGGTTTTGTCTATTTAAAGGTGTTATTCAGCGCTACAAAAACATGGCCGCTTTCTTCCAGAGACAGCAACACTCTTGTCTCCAGATTGGGTGGGGTTTTGTAACTCTGTTCTATTGAAGTGAATGAAGCTTAAAGGGGTTATCCAGCACTACAAAAACATGGCCACTTTCCCCCTACTGTTGTCTCCAGTTTGGGTGGGGTTTTGAAACTCAATTCCATTGAAGTAAATAGAGCTTAAAGTGTCACTGTCGTGAATTTTTTTTTTGGCAGAACTCAATAGTCCAGGCGATTTTAAGAAACTTTGTAATTGTGTTTATTATCCAAAAATGCATTTTTATCATGAAAAAGCAGTTTGAAGCTCTCCCCCCTGTCTTCATTGTTCTCCTATGGAGAGAGCTAAAGAAAAGACCAAAACAGGACAACAAAGAGTTAATCTACAAATCCCTCACGGGATATCTCCTGTGACAGTCACCAGTGACCTCTCTGAGCTCAGATTACAGCTGTCACCCAGCTCTGTGCCTGTAATCCTCTGTTATCTGCTTTCTGCTGCCGGCTAACTCCCTCCTTCCTCCTCCCCCCTCCCCTCTCCCTAGAGCAGACAGGGTACGTCTCCTGCAACAAGTCACAATTTTCAGATTTTTCAGAGTGGATGAAAAAGAGGAAGGAGGGGGGACCTGGGAAAAGGCTTTTTACATGCAGATAATGGCAGATTTGGCTAATAAACCCAATTACAAAGTTTCTTAAAATCGCCTGGGCTATTGATTTCTGCAAAAAAAAAAAAATACGACAGTGACTTTTTAATTGCAAACCGCACCTGAACTGGAGACAACAGTAGGGGGAAAAGTGGCCATGTTTTTGTAGCGCTGGATAACCCCTTTAAAGGGAATGTACCATCAGGCCCAGGCTAAAGCACTGGAGGGGGGCCAACCCACTCCCAATGGGAGGAAACCCCCGCCCCTCTATGACTGATTCTAATGGAGCTGTCTCATAGAGGGGCGGGGGTTTCCTCCCACTGGGGGTGGGTCGGCCCCCCTCCAGTGCTTCAGCCTGGGCCTGATGGTACATTCCCTTTCCACCTGACCTGGAAACAAGAGTGGTGCTATCTCTGGAATAAAATGGTCATGTTTTTGTAGCACTGGATAATCCCTTTAACTAGTGTTGTCATGGCTTAGCAGTAAGGAGTAGGTGCTGTGATTAGCCTGACAAGTATGGAAAAGGACAGACCCCACCGATTTCCAGAATTGTAATAGACAAAACAGCAGGCCATAACATACAGTGTGCTTTGCTAGTCTGGGGCCTGCCTCCCCCTTCCCCTCAGACTAGGACAGATCATCCGCACTTAGCATTGAGTTCTCCTTCCGGCAGCCTCTGAGGTTTTCCACCTCTATTGACTTGTGTCTTGGATGACTCCCTCTCTACAGCCAAGTTCCTGGCTGTCTGTACTCATACTGATATACACAGCATATCAGAGGTTACCAGTAGTAGACATTTGATGGCTCACTTATTCTATTCTCATTGTGTGATGTGGCTGACAGTCATAGTGTTTCCTATATGGATTCCCGAGTGGCTCATGACTGCTCAGTAATTCTCGGCCGTTGCCCGGAGTTAGACTTTAAATGACCAGCTGCTGAGGCATCTGTATTCCTAAACCCAATAGTGCACTTTGGAGGTGGCGGTCTAATTTGAGCTGACATCGGTGAGTGGCTATATTATAGAGGGTGATTGGCAGATGCTTCACATAATCACAGAATTGCTGCTTGTCTCCTTGCTGTGGAGGCCTTTTCCTGACTGCCTAAGTAGCCTATAGCAGAAGATACATTGTGTACTTCATGGCATTTGTTGTTTTTGCTGCTTCCAGGGTTACAAATTAAATGTTATTACACTTTGTATTTTATGAAATTAGCAAAGTTAAAAATGGCAGATATCATGTTCATTTTATTTAACTGCTGGAATCGGTCTTATTATTGTAGTGTAATGAATGCAGGGAACTGCAGAAAGCCAGGATTGTAATCTACGTGCGGCAAGAAACCCTAATCCAATAACTTTGGCTGATTATGGCATTTAGACTGGATGGCTTGCTTTCTTACCGGAAAAATGTGCTTGTTTGTGATGTGTGATTTGTTTTCTTTATTTATTAAATGTATTATTTAGTTGAACCTTTTTTAATATATTCTTTATGTATTTTACTTTTTAATCTACTTTTGTTCATATGTAATTGTTCTACACTGTGTGTCAACTTTATTGTGGACACCCATCCAGTAGCATGTCAGATCTCCTTTGCACGTCACAATCGCAGTCATCTGTCATGATATAGATTCATCTAGGTGTTAAAATTGTTCTGCGGTAATATTTGCCTTTGATGGAGGTACTGAGATGCTCTGTAGCATTAAAGTGAGACTGTACCCACAATCTGACCCTCCCCCCAAACCACTTGTACCTTCAGATAGCTGCTTTTAATCCAAGATCTTTCCTGGGGTCCATTTGGCAGGTGATGCAGTTATTGTCCTAAAAAAACAACTTTTAAACTTGCAGCCCTGTGTCAAATTGGTGTGGCCTAGAGTGTGTGCCTTAGACCTGTACCACCCCTCCGTCCCTTCTCCCCACCCTCCTCACCATTAGGAATGCTCTAGGCAGTATTTTTCCTATTCATCACTTGTGTGAACCCTGCACAGGTGCCTTAACGATCCAACATGTGAGCAGTGTTCACAAAAGTGATGAATAGGAGAAATCCTGCCAGGTGCATTCCTAATGATGAGAGGGAGGAGGGAAGGAGAGGCGGTGCATACACTCGAGGCCACGCCAATTTGACACAGGGCTGCAAGTTTAAAAGTTGTTTTTTAGGACAATAACTGCATCACCTGCCGAACGGACCCCAGGACAAATCTTGGATTAAAAGCAGCTATCCGAAGGTATAAGGGGTCAGATTGGGGGTACAGAGTCGCTTTAAGACCTAAGAAAACTCACTATTATGTTCCTAGACCAATCCATGACTATACGACCCTGCCATGAATGATACAAACTGGCACAAAGCTCAATGCTGGAAGCCAAGTGGAGTGGGGAAGAGAGGAGGCATGTATGCTGCAGCTCAGCACAGTCTCTTTGACAATTGTGCTTGGAAGGAAAATGATTTTATAGGATAATATAATTTGTTTTATCTTATTATCAGCTATCTGCCCATACCTGCACCTCTGATATAGTATGATATACAGTTGACAGATTCCCTTGAAGAGGCATGTGTATGAAATACCTTCCAGTCCTTGTAATGGTTTGCTGTACCCACCTCCCGACTCTGATACAGGAACATAATGGATGAATATTTGTGCTTGTTCTAGCACTGGGGAGTGGTAACACTGTTGCTTCCTCTTGGGCACTGGAGTGGAAAGACTGGCAGCACCAATCACTACATGTGGGTGACATTAAGATCTTTAGTAGAGCATTGAGATCAGTTTAAGTTACATGCATGGCTGTATTTCTTAAAGGGATTGAGCAGGAGGTCTAGATGTGTAAATTCACACTTTTTCTTTTATTTAAAATGTGTACACCATAAGCTTGGGCACAGAAGTAGCATGTAACTGAGCAGCAGTGAGCTAGGATCTGTTACATAGATCCAGTATAAACAGCTTTTTGCCTATGGCTCTGGCTATTACTCTGCTTACATAGTACATTTAGAGCATGCTTTATGACTTAAAGGAGAAGTACATAGTACATTTAGATCTGCTTTATGACTTAAAGGAGAAGTCCGGTGAAAATTTTTATTTAATTATTGTATTGTCCCCCAAAAGTTATACAAATCACCAATATATACTTATTACGAGAAATGCTTATAAAGGGCTTTTTTTCCCTGCACTTACTACTGCATCAAGGCTTCACTTCCTGGATAACATGGTGATGTCACTTCCTGGATAACATGGTGATGTCACGACCTGATTCCCAGAGCTGTGCGGGCTGTGGCTGCTGGAGAGGATGATGGTAGAGGGATGCTCAGTGTCCCCCTGCCATCATCCTCTCCAGCAGCCAAAGCCGCACAGCTCTGGGAGTCGGGTTGTGACATCACCATTTTATTAAGGAAGTGACATCACCATGTTATCCAGGAAGTGAAGCCTTGATGCAGTAGTAAGTGCAGGGAAAAAAGCACTTTAAAAGCATTTCCCGTAATAAGTGTATATTGGGGATTTGTATAACTTTTGGGGGACAATACTTTGGGGGACAAGCAGCGTTAGACATGAATTCGGTAGAAAGTCTGCAGTTCTTCCAAATAAAGTTCTTTTAGGTTTGAAGAGTGTCTCCGTAATACACCCTCTATGGGTCTTTAGATATTGGGGAAGTGACATGAGAATGCCAGATAACTGCGTGCAAAAACTAGGCAGGAACATAGGTTTAAAAACATGATAAACAAAGTTCTGCAGGAGATATCAAACAATAAAGCATAAGAAATGATCTAATAAAGAGTTTAGAGCTAGGGTCATACCCGCACTGTTTGTTCTGTTCTTCTGTCACACTGGACACTTTGGCAGAATCCAGATATCACAGATTAGTCGTTGACTAGCTCAGTCTGGCAAAACATTAAGGGGGAAGTGAGCACCAACCTGTCAGGTCCGCACTCGCAACCCGCCAGCTAGCCAGGAGCAGCGGGAGGGGCCGTGGGGAGCAGCGGGAGGGGCCGTGGGGAGCAGCGGGAGGGGCTGCTCAGATTATCCTTAGATTGTCCTGGCTGCCCATTGAATTCACCGGTGGTCTGCTGCTGACACTATTGTATGTAGTGTAGTGATGTAAGCAGACTGTCAATGACATGTCAGTTGCGTTTGAAAGACCACGATCACCGACATTGTGTATATTGGCTGATCTTGGTCCTATTACACCAAAGGATTATTGACTGGCAATTGGCCAAGTACAGACGATAATCGTTTGGTGTAATAGGGCCGTTAAACGTTGTAGCTTAGCCTGCCTCTTTTTTTCAAGCTTTCTGGGCCTACCTTGCAGCTTCTCTACTATAACTAAAGGTGTGTTCTGTCCTTTGCTTTCCAGGCCTAGTAACATGCAGATGCACCAGTTCTTGTACTGGAACCTGTATGATTATAGCACTTGATATGTAAGATTGGAATATTCAGTGGTAAATCTATAAATTTGTGAAGATTAACTGAAATGTATGCCATGAGTAGGTGTCAGGGTTTGGATTAGTTCTGTTTGAGCAAAGCTTTCATAACATAGAAAACATTTGCGCCAGTATTTGTCTAGTGTCATGTTCAAAGAACACCATAAAACATGCTTATCTAGCCCAGTTCCAGGGCTAAGACAGTTCATATACCCAATTTCTCCTTAAAGTGTCACTGTCTTTTCTTTTTTTTTTTTTTTTTAATCAATAGTCCAGGCGATTTTAAGAAACTTTGTAATTGGGTTTATTAGTCAAATATGCCATTATCTGCATTCAAAAAGACTTTCCCCAGGTCCCCCCCCCCCCTCCAATTCTCTCTCATCCACTGATCATTATCAGGAAATCTCGACTGGTTTATATCAGTCGGGCCCTGTCTGTTCTATGGAGAGGGGAGGAGGAGGAGGAAGGAGGGAGATTAGTCGTCAGCAGAGAGCAGAGGTTTACTCAGCGGGAGCTGTGTGAACCCCTATTCAGAGGTCAGAGAGGTCAGTGCTGACCTGAGAGGAGATAGCCTGGTGATGTAGCTGTAAATTAACTCTTGCCCTGTTTTGGTGCCTCATCTCCCTCCACCCTCCCCTTTCCATAGAGAACAATGAAGACGGGGGAGAGCTTCAAGCTGCTTTTTCATGATAAAAATGCATGGTTAATAAACCCATTTACAAACCCATTTTTGGTTAATAAACCCATTTACAAAGTTTCTTAAAATCGCCTGTACTATTGATTTCTGCAAAAAAAATGTAAACGACATTGACACTTTAAGACAATCAGCTCAGTGCCATTCCCCCTTTTTTCCTTGGGCCAAATAATAAAAAAGTGCCATGCCATTGAGCTTACAAGTGCTCGAGAATGTCCTTGTTCATTGTTTCACATGTCAAAACTTTCAATCTTTCCACTTGGTGATGGGAAGTTTGGGGCCATGATTTTAGGTATCCTGGTCACTTAGTCATTCGCTTGCTGGCAGGTATAAATGTAGTGTCCTCCGCTTGAAATTGTAAACACTGCAATATAGACAATGGTGTAGGACGTATGCGCTCAGGCTCATGCCCTCCACGTTCGCGTGACTCTTTGACTGGAGCTTGTTGGATACTAATCTCCACAATACACTTTGTTCTGTTATGTTCTTGGAGACAAGATGTCCAGGCATGTGTCCAGACATGGTCTGGTGTTTGGTGTCTTGTGATCAGCCAGTCCCGCTGTGATAATTTTTGCCCTCTGCAGTACACACATCTCCGGTCTTCTTTTCCAGCGATTACTTCCATTACTTGCTTATGTGAATCATGGAAAAACAGCATGGCTATTTATTGAACTGTATTAGTAGTTAAAGGGAACCTGTCACCCCCCCATGCCGGGGTGAAGGCCGCCCGACCCCCCGCTAGAGTCCCTTATACTTACCCCATCTCGCCAAGTCCTGTTCCTGGAGCCCGGCGCGCGTGCTGCTGAGGTAAGTCCGACGCCCATAGAGAATGATGGCTCCATTCATTCTCTATGGACGTCGGACTCATCTCAGCAGCTCGCGGGCCAGGCTTCAGGTGGGGATATCTCCCTCCCGAGACGTGGCGAGATGGGGTAAGTGTGAGGGACTCTAGGGGGGGGGGGGGGGGGTTGGGCGCCTTCACCCCAGCACGGGGGGTGACAGGTTTCCTTTAATAGAAATAACATATGGGTATAGAATAAACTGGTGCAGTTGGGTGTGGTTGAGAGAAATGCATTGCATGTGATCCATCTGGGTTTGTAGCTTGTGTAGTTGCAGGAAAAAAGTAAGTGATCCCTTACTATGTCACCTTAACGTGCTTACTGTATACAGATACAGGATTAGACCCTGTCTCATATGGGACAGGAAAAAACAATAATACTTGCTGTGTTAAAATACTATGGCTGTCTTGCATCTGGTCCAGAAAATGTTAGAGGAACTATCGCCTGTTTTCCCATCGCCCCCTTTTCAGATGCGTCCTCATCCTGGTTTATCGGAGAGGGGGGGGAGCACAAGGGAGGGGGCGAGGATGGGACGCATGGGCACTGCTGTGTTTCCATCTGACGTTACACATGCCTCCAGGGAAAATCCAAGCCCTGGAGATGTGTGGGATGTCAGCTGGAGACTTAGTAAAGCTTCTGACCACCCCAGTCTTGTTACTGTCTGACCATCACTCTGAGAGCAGTGGTCGGGATCCTAGGCAGAAGCTGTCTTTTCGGTAATGAGAGAAAGGGGACAAACTTTGACAGGAGTCCCTGCTCCTGTATGAATTAGTTGTTGAGTATAAAACAAATCTGATGGAAGATTCAAGCAAATCTTCCAGAAGCAAACTTCAAGAGACATACCTCTCTAGTTATATGTTAGTATAAATGATTTACTTCAGTAATGTCAAACCTGTCACCCCTTGACGGCCCCCTAAACCCACCCCACCCCTGGATAGGGCCCCCATACTTACACCATCCTGCCGCGCGGGCGGCCATATGTCCACTGTGGGACCGACCTCAGGACGGGACCAGCAGGATGGGGTATGTATGGGGGCTGTATCCAGGGGCAGGGTGGGTTCGGGTGCCGTCCAGGGGTGACTTCTAGGCCGCAGGCAAAGGTGGCCCCTCACCCTCCTCCCCTACAAGCACATGAGCGCAGGCAGCACCATGCGAGGGGCCTTCTCCACAGGCAGGCTCTTCTCTATAGGCAGCAAGAGAACTAACTGCCCCTGTCCCCAGCAGAGGTATCAGCAGGGTACAGAGCACAGGCTGACTACTATATGGAACACTATTCTGGGGGGATGGCTACTATATAGGACACTATTGTGGGAGGCTGGCTACTACATGGGGCACTATTCTGGGCGACTGGCTACTATATGGGGCATTATTGGGAAGGGTGGCTACTACATGGGGCACAACTCATGGGGGCTGGCTAACTATGTGGTGCACTATTGTGGGGGCTGGGTAACTATATGGGGCACTATTGTGGGGGTTGGATAACTATATGGGGCACTATTGGGAGGGCTGGCTATTATATGGGACACTTGGGAGGGATGGCTACTATACGCAACACTATTGGGAGGGCTGTTTACTATATGAGGCACTATTATGGGGGAATGGCTACTATATGGGGCACTATTGTGGGGGGATGGCTACTATATGGGGCACTATTGTGGGGGGATGGCTACTGTATGGGGCACTATTGTGGGGGGGGGGGTGGCTACTGTATGGGGCACTATTGTGGGGGGGGTGGCTACTGTATGGGGCACTATTGTGGGGGGGGTGGCTACTGTATGGGGCACTATTGTGGGGGGATGGCTACTGTATGGGGCACTATTGTGGGGGGATGGCTACTGTATGGGGCACTATTGTGGGGGGATGGCTACTGTATGGGGCACTATTGTGGGGGGATGGCTACTATATGGGACACTATTGTGGGGGGATAGCTACTATATGGGACACTATTGTGGGGGTCTGGCTACTATATGGAACACTATTGGGAGGGCTGGCTACTATATGGGGCACTATTGTGGGGGATGGCTACTATATGGGACACTATTGTGGGGGGCTGGCTACTATATGGAGCACTAATGGGAGGGCTGGCATCTATATGGGGCACTATTGTGGGGGGATGGCTACTATATGGGACACTATTGTGGGGGGGATGGCTACTATATGGGACACTATTGGGAGGGCTGGCTACTATATGGGGCACTATTGTGGGGGGATGGCTACTATATGGGGCACTATTGTGGGGGGATGGCTACTATATGGGGCACTATTGTGGGGGGATGGCTACTATATGGGACACTATTGTGGGGGGCTGGCTACTATATGGAACACTATTGGGAGGGCTGGCTACTATATGGGACACTATTGTGGGGAGATGGCTACTATATGGGGCACTATTGTCGGGGGGATAGTTACTTTATGGAGCACTATGCTGCTTGTGTGGCTTTGTCCGTGTTTTTAATTTTGGCCCACTGTTTGACACCCCTGATCTACATAATAAGGAAATGCAAGAGGTTTCATTTTACATATCCCATAGCAACTGGCTACATGCGGACGTACCATTGGTGTATGTGACAACCAAACAAAACCTAATGGTTTGAGGCAAAAATGCTAAATTCCTCCATTATGGTCTTCAAAACAGAACATGTGACTGTGGCCTTACATTGCTTTCTTTTCCTGTCCCTCCGAGGCATAGGACATTTATGGAAAATTCAGCAAACAATCAGACGTGTCTTCATAATATAATCCGTAATGACAAGCGCAATCTGACATTTTCATCGTTTGCCACTTTTGCTAAATAGTATCTACAGGGAAATGTCATTATTTTCTTCTTTCTCCTGCACTGGGGACTATTGTAGGCTCTAGCTTTTCTCACATATATCTTATGCCGGGTTTCCCTTGACATCCACATCCTTCCCCTTTTGGATCCTGAAATATAGTTTATTGACAATTTCCTGTGTGCATACTGATGTATTACTTGTGTGTGTAACATAGCCTGCCCAGTGATGAATTATTCCCTGCTATCCGTCCTGGAAATATTTAATTTCTTTCTCTTTTATGGCTCTTTGTCATCTGCTTCTCGCTGATTATATCCTTGAATCTCTGGAAGCGTCATATTTTCTTTCCTTCCAGCTGTAACGTTCTGCGGGGAAGAATAATGTCGCCCGCTTTCCCGTTTCTTAATTTCCATGTTGTTGTGCGGCAGATGACACACGAAGATGGGTCAAGGGTATCTACAAATATTAACAAGAGAGGGAATTTGTGCAAGCCTCAGCTGGGTGACAGAGTGAATTAATAGTGGATGTGGTGCCCACAAATCACATCCGGTCAGGTTTTAATTGGAAGCCAAATGTCACTGAGGATTTTCTTGAACATGTTTATAGGCCAGGCTGTCAATGTAATGCCTGAAGATGTGGACTGCTAAAATTAAAGAACGGAACTTGAGGTTCATATTTGGGGATCTTAAGGACATGCAATAAAGTTAGAGATTTTGTATATGGTTGTGCTGTGGTCTTAGCACTGCAGTTCTTATGATGCCGATCATTGAAGCTATATGTTCTGTCGCATCAAAGGTATTGGGTGCAGTACAGAGAATATATCAGCATTAAAGGGAGTTCCACATGCAGGGTCAGTATAATGAGTATCTGAGCCCTGGTATTAATAGAATTGCTGTAAACATGACCTCTGATAGTGTCATATCGCAGGCTGCCTTTTTTTATAATCCGTTCCTGTTTTCATTCTTTGTACATAATGATGCTGGCAGCCATATTGTTTGAGCGTCTGCTCTGTTAACAGCGTTTACAGCAGGCATGGGGAACCTCCGGCCCTCCAGCTGTTGCACAACTATAATTCCCATAATGCTAAAGCTTTGACTGCCCAGGCATGATGGGAATTGTAGTTTTTTAACAGCTGCAGGGCCGTAGGTTCCCCATCCCTGATTTAGAGAGAGACTTAATAGCAGCTGCATAGGTGATAATAGGCTGGAGGAGTTTTCTCTGGAAAAATGTTGTAGGCATGCTTTGTGACCTGTGCAGGAAGTGGTAGGTGCTGTGACCGTCCCCTCTTATTAACGGGGTGATCCTGCCCTATCTGTATACTGGTTTTACCTTTTACTTTAATCCTGTCTGTGATAAGGAAACTGCTGAAAAGTTTGGAGTGTTGGGGCCAAGTGTTGGAGGCCACAATAAAAATTGAAAGATTTCAGGACACCAAAGCTCTTTAAAATTAGGTTTAAAGTGAATGTACCTTCACCCTACATAAAAATATATTTTTTACATGACCTGGTTGGCACCAGCACCCAAATCCTGGTGGCACCGTCCATTTTTCAAACCGCCCCGGTTTCCCCAATCTGTGCCGGTTTCTTGGGTTGCTTGCTGCACTGCAGGTGGGTCCAAAGCCCCCAGTGCACAGATATCAACCCCTTAAAAAAATGTAGGGAAGAGGTACATTTGCTTTAACATAAAAACTGATAGGAAATAGGTAATTTCCTAAGGCGTTTTCCCTTGAAAACAGGCAGTTTATTTTAAATATAAGTAATTGATCATCCGGCCATTCCCTGGCTGCAGCGGTAAGGCCACATTCCAACATGTGGGTCATCCCTTTCAAGGGTGCGTGCACACTGAGGAAAAAGGAAATCCTCGGCGAAACCCTCAGTAAAATCTTCACTGCGGACTCCACTTCGAATTCCGTCTGCCTCAGTGTCTCAAAGTATAGGGTGCCTTTGCTAAAATTGCAATTTTTTTGAGTGGAGAGCAAAGGTGCCCTTTACTTGACATTGAGAAACTGAGGCAGGCAGAATTCGGAGTGGAGTCCGTGGCGGGGATTCCACTTGGAATTTGTTTATTTTTCTCAGTGTGCACGCACCCTAAGAGTATCATTTGTAGATACTATTATGTCATATTATATTATATCCATAATGTTTCCCCTGCTGTCATTTTTGTTAAGTTTCACTTAACAAAAATGACAGCAGCCCTGCAGCCGCTCACCTGTCCCGCCGCAGCCAGCCCACGCTCATCGCTGTCCCCGCGTCCCGTCGGGCTCCCGCGATGTCACCCAGCAGCGCTCCTCACCTTCCTGGCTGTGGTGAGTGCCCGGGGTCGGAGGGTCGCACTGTGGTGAGGCTTTCGGGTGCCAGTGAGGGGGTGGCCTTAGACGGCAGAGACCCCAGAATCGGCCCTGATTATATCATTACACCTAACTGTAGAGAGAGGAAAAAAATTAAGAAGTTGTTTTATTTCAGAAATGGTGCCACTCCCGTCCATAGGCCTTGTCGGAAAGTGCAACTTGGTGATGATTAGGGCACAGGCAGTATCACACAGGAGCTCTGTCCTTGTAGCAACAAGTAGCTGGCCGTGGTCATGTTCTGTATTTAAAAGGGAGAAATGTTTCCAAAATATTAGGTTTTATATAAACCAAAGCTGCAATATCAGGACACAGTTCAGTGTGTTATTGCTACTCATTATGTGTTTAGGAAAGTCTACCTGAGGTGATACGCATCGGAGTTTGTTGCCCTTATGTCTACCGGCTACAAGGAAACACGCGGCTGCCTGAAAAGTAGCAACAAATCAGTTATTTTTGCTGTGATTAAACCCTATAAAGGCCTTTATAAGTGGAGCTTAGGATGAGACAAGTAAGGTTTGTCTAGAATAACAGACACCATGCTACTTTGTTTTATACTACATTCTGGGACAATTGACATACCTGCAATAGATATTAGTGCTGATGTAGACCCTATGTGAACAGTGTGATCTAAAACCAATTGGTGGATGTCTACACTCATGCATATATAGTTACATTGAGGGTACAAACACACACCGTATTTGCAGGGTATATTCTGCTGCGATACGCAGCAGATTACATCTAAATAACTGAACACAGCATCAAATCTGCTGCAGATCTGCTGCGTATACGATGTGTGTGTTTGTACCCTAAAGGGGAACTATCAGTAAGTTAGATGAATCTAACCTGCTGATAGCCCCCTATAGCATCCGGGATGCTGAGGAGGAAGGTATTTGTCTTACCTTCCTCCTCGGCGCCGGTCCAGCGCTCTTAGGGTGCATGCACACTAGGGAATCCGCGCTTACGACCCACCGCGGATTCCGTCGCTCGTACCCGCTCGCGGCGTTGAGCATCTCCGCCTGTCCCATAAACACCATTTTATGGCCGGGCCAATTCCGCCGTCCACCAAAAGAATTGACATGTCAATTTTTTGATGGATGGCGGAATCCATCTGTGCCTAGAATGAAGTCTATGGCACAGGCGGAGATGCGCGCGGCGAGCAGGGGCCAGCAACGGAATCCACAGCGGCCTTTCCGTGCGTATTCTATAGTGTGCATGCACCCTAAGTCGGTGTAATCTTTGGCCGGGAGAACTGTTCCGCCATCCAGTCTGCCCACTCCCTTGATAATCAACCGGATGAAGTTGTGGGGCTGTGGCAGTGCTCTTAGCAGTGCTTCCAGATAAAAATTACGCCGACTAACAGTGCAGGACCGGCGCTGAGGAGGGTAAGACAAATAGTTTCCTCCTCAGTGTCCTGGACACTATAGGGGGCTATCAGCAGGTTAGACATCTCTTGTTCTCTTGCTCTGTCTTATTTAATTGGACATGAATCTTGATAAACGATCGTTTAAGACAGACATACCTGTGCCCCAATCCAGCCCCAATATAGGTAATTTGTGCTTATTTAAAGAACCTATAAGTTATGTTCACACATAGCATTTAGTCTTAATACAAAAAGAACTGGTATCACTCTCCTGACCTTCTTACTAATTATTAGAATTACAGTCTGACTGCTGTGACTTTTTGGGGTCATACATGCTGTATGTTTGGCTGCCTGCCCAGTGCATTATCAAATGTATATGAATGGCTAAACTGGTGAGAAGAGTCTTCATTGTATAGCGTCTTACAGTAAAGTGTGTGGGGCATGTAACAAGGGCTCTCACTTTACCTCCCAATGAGAGAACCTAAAACCTATTGAAAACAATATATAAATGGGTATATAGTAGATTGTGTGTGGGTAGTTCTGGATTTATAGGCAGCTGAAAGCCATTTATAATGTAAAATAGTCAAGTGGAATACTGGGAAAAACTGAATTCAAAAGATCTCAGAATCATAAATTTTTCAAGCTACGTGTGTACTAAAAACAAATGTCCCCTGACACTGGTGAACGTGCCACATAAAATATGTTTTCTCCATTTCCAATTGAGCAAATCATTGTCTGTCTAAACATTGTCGTCCACTGATGTTATTTTAAGGACCTCAAGCGTGGAATGCCCTGAATTCGCTCATGTCTTTTTCTTGATTTTCACCAGTATACCATTTACAGAAATTTTTTTCCTATTTCCTATCATGGGAATTGCTTTTATTGTGGCAAAAGATTATTTGCATATTCTTCTTTATACCGCTTGTTGATAATGTGGTCGGATTAGGGACATTGGTATTGATGGCATCTGAAAGATTTATCAGTGTGAATATTATCGAACATTGTCTTAGGGCCCTGCAATGCAGAGCAATAGTGTAGTAAAGACGACGATCAGCTGATGACAATGATCTAGCAGATCGATACTGGCTTACATCAAGTAATCGGGTTGTGTATTATGGCCTTTATTGTTCAAATCTGTATGTGTCTTCAGACAGCTCTATTACTACACTGCCTGTTTTTTGATAGAGGTAGACTTGTTAATTGTCCAATAAAGGTGAACTTATGTCAGCCGAACCCAACACTCGTGGCCGATTCAGACGTCAGTATACAGTGCATGGCGCTGTCCCCAGACTCCATTGACAGATGATATTGGTGGAGATAGGGGTCAGGCATCATGGAAAATTACTGCCCAACCCCTTGTTCTCTGATAAATCAGCCATTGCCAGATCAGTCTGACTGCAGCTTATCCCTCTTCTCCCTGTAGAGTAGGACAGCAGATACAAATGTTGGCCAAATTATCATTTGGCCGACAGTTTTTGAAGGTGTATGGCTACCTTAAAGTGGTAGTGCCAAGGGCAACAGGTTATGGAACTATGCTACATATGGGGGATAAGTGAGTCTATATCTCTCAAACGATACATTTTAGGAAATGTTTGTTAATTTGGAATATGTTTTATTCAACATAATGCATAATTGTAGTCCTAGTTTTCTTCGTGGCACCACCCTTTAAAGAGCCATGCCTAAACCTCTTTACCTTTTGTGTGGTATAAATAAGTGAAATTTCTTTAGGTGCAACGTTCTGATACCAAGCCATATCACTTCCCTGATGGTTGCTATTTAATGCTGAAGTTGGCCAAAAAATTTTGGCATCTAATTTTCCCTTGAAGTTGGTGATTGTAACTTACATGTAAATTACTCCTAGAAACTTGTACTGGGTAGGTTTTCCCATCTGAGGAAGTTAACCCGTAGGAGCGGATACAAGAAGCTGGAACTCCCACCAATCCTGAGAGGTGGACAAAATTGTCCCCAAAATGAATGAGGACTTTGTTTTCTCTGTGGCAGAAAGCTGATTAAATAACTTGCTCCATTAATTGTATGTCTCTATAAAGACTTGCTTTTTAACTGGAGATTTTATTTTAGGGATAAAATTTCAATTGTGTGTGAACATGTTTCCTGTTTACTAAGGTAATCTTTGAAGAATCTTGTTTTTTCTTTTCTAAGGATTGCTCCACAATTCTTCTTAAATATCATGATGCAAGCCCTCAGCACCTCTATTATCCAATGGAAGTCTTCTTGTAACTGTGCCATGCATTGTATTATAACTGTCTTATAGTTCTGGTATGCTTACAATGCATTGCCATTGTTCACAATGCCATTTCTATTATGTGTACACAATTAAATAAGAAATAAAAAGCTAAAGAAAGTCAGTATATAATTCACTTACTGGCCCAGTATAAATGGCCTTTGAGGTTACACTTGGGATGGAGGTTATTGGGCATCCATACTTTGTGCAGCTCTTTTCTATAAGGCCACATGGAGTGAGCGGCAGGAGGCCTCGATACCACTGTGTTGTAGTTCAAAACTAGGCCAACGTGATACTTGGCCAACCTCTATACCGCCTGCTGATCTCCAGATTTGGCCCCCTGGTCCTCTGTTATGACCAAAGCCATGGGTATGACACGCGACCCCGGCTCTATTAATTCCTATGGAGCCGTTGGAAAGAGCCTAGTGCTGTACTTTGCTTTCTCTGGCGATTCCATTCATATAAAGCAGAGAGGTCCACAGCTCCAAATAAGACTTCCAAAGTCTATTTCTTGTCCCGAAAATACATAACAAAGTTAAAAAGTACGCTGATGCGTTTCAGGATAAACTCCCCTAATCATGGCAATAGTAAGATCATTTTAGAAGTTATCTCAGAGCTCATGGCCAATAAAATGGAGGACGTGGAGAGTCTAGAAGTTCTCATGAACTGTCATCATTAGGTCTAGTTACAATTAAAGGGTAGCTATTGCTTTAAGAAAAAACAAAAAACTATTGACATGTCATATGTTTTGATCAGTGGGGATCTGGGAGCTGAGATCTCCTCCTCAAAATGCTAAAATGAATTGTCCAGATGGGAACAAAGGTCCCTTTACATTGCCTGATATGGGGCTGTGCAAGAATCAGAGATAGGAGTACCTTTACAAGACATGATAAATCGTGTGACCGGGCTGCACTAACGGTTGCTTGCTGCATTGTTTGTGCGGCCATCAACATTAGTTGTTATAAGCCGCATGTCTCCTGTTTACACAGAGAAATGTGCGCCCGTTAACTATGGATTTTCCCACTGGTTACAAGATCCTATCAGCCGAGAAGTGGCCATTTTCCTGATCCTCGGCGGATCGCTGACACTATTTACACAAGACGATTATCAGTCGGAAGAGCATTTTTGAAATGCTTGTTTCTGATAATAAGCCTCTTTAAAGGGGCTTTAACCCTATACAGTATGCCTATAATTTCATCAAAGTCCTCACATGTCAGTATTTTTGTTGGGGCTCTAGCTGCGGAGACCCCCGCCTATTGTTAAAATGAAGAGACAAAAGCTCCTTCCTCTCCATTCTGTGCCCTTCAGGAAGCCAAAGTGAGCAATATATAGACTCATAGACTTTTGGGGCGAAATTTATCAAGCACGGTGTAAAGTGAAACTGTCTCAGTTGTCCCTAGCAACCAATCAGATTCCACCTTTCATTCCTCACAGACTCTCTGGAAAATGAAAGGTGGAATCTGATTGGTTGCTAGGGGCAACTGAGCCAGTTTCACTCTACACTATGTTTGATAAATCTACCCTTTGGTGTATATCAGTATATTGCTGATATCCATATATACGCTCTGTGACCTGTATAGATAATTCTCTCTAGCCCATGATTAGGTGACGTCACAGGCACATAGAGGACCCTGTAATCTGTGTGCTAACAGATGGCCCAGGTAGAGTTTGACCTGTCATTTCCAGGTTAATAATGTATAGTTATGGACCGTTTTGCATCCTAGTACTAGAGACTGTGTCCAGCCGGCCCCTTCCTAGGTGGAGCGCAGCCTCCATGCTGTATGTGCATGATGTTCTTTTGGAGAAGAGCTGCTGATGCTGCGAGCAGCAGATCCCTGGCTCCAGCCCGGCTTCCCACCACACCTCCTCTCTCCTCCACACTAAAGCCATTGTACACATTCCTATCTTGTTTGTTTGTGGCCTTATCTCGGAAAGGTTGTGTTTAGTGCCCATGGTGGACAAGGCTTGTGACAGCTGTCTCCATGGCAACGATGCTGCATGATGTCACAGGCATGACGACGGAGTCCGTACTTGTTCCCAGGCAGAACTCTGTGTGTATGTGTGTGTGGGAGGTGAACACAAAGGCAAACTGAGTGATCAACAGGCGGGAGACCCAGCCATACAGAGAACGTCTATTACACTTACTGTTAATACAGAACAAAATCCAGCTCTGCTTCCTTGCATGCAGCAGACTTCCCAACACATGTTGTTCTACTTTGCAAACTGCGGCTTTGTCTTTCTTGTAAAAGCAATGTACTCTCTGTGGAAAGCGTCCTTCTGTGAGGAAAGCACAGGGTTGTACAAAGAATGGCCGTCACATCACTCGCTGTCCTAAGGCTTCAGCTGTTTCCCAGTCTCACATGCCTCCTAGAGCCGATACGTATTATTGGAAGCCATGTAACCTACCTGTATTTTTTAGGTAAAACCCTCATAGCTGTAGTCCTAGTCAGGCCCACCATGCTCCTCCTGCTTGACATTGTGTGTGTATGTGTAT
Source organism: Dendropsophus ebraccatus (assembly GCF_027789765.1). Taxonomy (NCBI): domain Eukaryota; kingdom Metazoa; phylum Chordata; class Amphibia; order Anura; family Hylidae; genus Dendropsophus; species Dendropsophus ebraccatus. The sequence continues at coordinate 49,080,449 of NC_091458.1, forward strand.
ATATATATATATATATATATATATATATATATATATATATATATATATATATATATTAATTATACACTAATCTCTGAGTAAAATACCCACTGGAGATGGGTGAAGTGCAGAACTATCGCCTATGTATAATGCAATAAAAAGAATGGCCAGCACACCAATACCACTATGCACGTTATGCAGGGCCATGCTGCCATGGCTAAAATGCAGACAAAAACTAAAAAGTGCAGGGGAGTATACTTCTCAGGGAATATTTACAGTAAGGGTAGCTTCACACGTACCGTATCGCTGCGTTTTTGCTGCGTTTTTTACATGCAAGTTTTAATTTTCACATGAAAATCATGAGAAAATCAATGCCCATGTAAAAAACGCAGCGTTAGAAACGCAGCGATACGGTACGTGTCACAGATACGCAACCACAGACAGTTTTAGGAACCTTTCAAATGTATGCAGCCATTTACTTGCCAGTAAACATGTGAGGCGACCAGCGTGGGAGGAGTAGGCAAGTAGTTGTCTTCTGCAGTCCTGTCATCTCTGCTGGAGGGGGGTGCTGGACTTCTATTGGAGGATCTGTGCCGTGATCCTCATCTGGACATCGAGGCGCGGATCGTGGCATGGATCGTGTGAATGAGGCCTAAAAGCCCTATTACATGAAGGGATTATGGGCCATATTCTGCCGATACTGACCGTTACGGATTATAATCGCTTTGTGTAGTAGAAGACAACGATCAGCCGACGTGGACAATGTCAGCTAATCGCTGTCTTTAAACAGGCTGAAACGCTAACAATCAGCCTGTTAACGATCCGCTGCCATCGCCACGCGTAATAGGAGCAGCAGCTGAAGACCACCTCTCTCTCCTATGGGCTGCCCACACGATCTGACGTCAGGGGAATGAGGAGCAAGCGAGCACTGACCGGACAGGTCGGTGCTTGCTTGCTCTTCACATCTTCCCCTGTGATAGGGGCTTTAGTCCTAGCACTTTCAGGTTGCTTTTGGACTATTCTGTTTTTGGTTGTATTTTAGGCAAGGCAGCATGCCCCTGCGTAGTGTCAATAGTGGTATTGGTGTGCTGACCATTTTCAGGTTATTTTTTTTTTGTTTTTGTTTTTTTGAGTTCTCTAGCATATGTCAGAAGGTTTTCTTAAAGTGACTAGGACACTTTAAACACATTAGGTGGGTGTTCTGAGACTGAATCAAATTAACACAATACAAGGATTGTTTACCGGTAGGGCTCTGTTCACATCTGTGGCTTACAATTTTTAATCAAAGATTTTGATATTCTTAATGCATGAATAGTGCAGTCTGCTCTGCTGTTCTGCTGACAAGCATAATGGAAACCTGATGGAGCCCATTACATGTTAGTAGAGTCAGTCAGGATCCGATAAAAAACAGATCCAACCTAGCTGTCATGGCTGTGTTTATAGACTAAATCCGCGATGAGGTGTGCCTCATCTGTGCTATATTCACCACTGGACTCTGGGGCACCTGAGTAATGTAGTAGTCACAAGTACTGTCCAGGCTCTATGTAGCCAATGTCTATTAAATTATTATACTCCATATGTAATAAAATACTCTGGTCCCAACTGGGTAGATGATTTTGCAAGGCTTCAATAGACTCAAAACTAGAGAGAATTTAAAGTAGGAATGAAGCGAATAACTTTGTACCTATCTGCATTCTGCTCATCTGGATGCTGGCTTTCACGTCTGCTCAACTCTGTGTCGCTCATCCCCGGGTGCTGGGAAAAGATGGATCCAGTCCTCGGAAACTGGAAGAAGTTTCCCAGGACTGGATCCATCTTTTCCCAGCACCCAGGGAGAATCAGCACGGAGTGGAGCAGACGTCAAAGCCCGCAGCCAAATGAGCAGGATGCAGATAGGAATGAAGTGATTTGCTTCGTTCCTACAGTAAATTTACTCATCTCTACTTAAAACACCTAGCCTGTGCAATACAGGAGAAGATTAAAAGGGTCCTCTGGAGAAAAAAAAATTAGCTGGTGTCAGAAAGTTATACAGATTTGTAAATTATGTGTGTTAAAATTCTCCAGTCTTAGAGTACTTATCAGTTACTGTATGTTCTGCAGGAAGTGGTGTATTCTTTTCAGTCTGACACAGTGCTCTCTGCTGCCACCTCTGTCCATGTCAAAAGCTGTCCATATCAGTAGAGGTTTTCTGTGGGGATATGTGTTCAGCAGCGGTATGTGGTTGACAATAGATATTGATTTAAGTGTAGATTTATAAACCCATTTAAAGTGCATTAAAGGTTAGAAAAGCGAAAATATGTGAAACAGATTTATCAAACAGGCATAGTGGGGTGCTTCTCTTAAGCCGGACATATACCTTCAGTGGCCTTCAGTTATCTTTTCTCCCTGGCCCCGTCCTTCCCATACTCAGGAACGTTCGGCACGACCAATCCATTCTTGTGTTCTCTATGGGGAGGGGTAAGCTGCAGCTTGAGAGCTCTGTCTGGGACTTATATCTTCCAGAATGAAGGAGTTGGGCAGTAATTTTTCTGTCACGCCCAGCCCCTATTACAACCATCATCATCTGTGTATGATACAGAGGTATGATGTGTGTATGTAAATCAGTGCAGTACTTATACAACCTCTTTTTCCCTTCTATATGATATAACCTTGCTGGCGGCATTTGGTCCGCATTACGGTCCCAGTGCCTCCTGTTTTCATTTTAATGAACTGTTTGTAATTTGGAGGCCTGGATGTTAAGAGTCCGTCCTTTCTGCGGATGCCAGAGAATGTGTTATTTATATGGCTTCAGGGTTTTGACTTTTCCCCTAATAAATCCTGTGTAGGCTATTAAATAGACATAAACGTAAAGTCTTTGCAAGTAAGTGACAGCAGTTAGTATTCATGCTGTCTCCCACGTCCAGCGGTCATTGAGGAAGCCTGTATTGGAACAGGATGTTCAGTGTCTTGGATCTGATGCACAGAACGGATAAGCCTTTCCCTAAAGTTGATCTCTGTGATAGCAGACCCCTTTCTGATGAAGTCTCCGCTTATCTGTTTCTAGTTACTAAGCTGTGTTGAAAGACTCTTGAATTAAGGCTGAAGTGTTATTGTATTACTCAAGAACTCTTTGCTTATGTGGGTTGTCTGTTCTGAGGAAACGCTTTAGATAACATTTTTTTATTATATATATCTTTGTATTGTATAGGTATGTATATATAAACAAACACACATTACACACTACTGCATGTTTTGACTTCTTGAAAGGGGTTATCCAGGCTAAGAAAAACAAGGCTGATTTCTCCCAGACTCAGCACCACTTCTGCGGTTTGGTTGTGGTTTTGAAGGTGAGTTCCTTTGAAGTGGATGGAAATGAACTGTAATACCACACACAACCTGAGGACAGTGGTGGTGCTGTTTATGCAATAGAGAGTCTGTGTTTTTTTGTACTCCTGGATAACCCCATTAAACCTGTGCACATCCCTGTTGCTCTGGATTACTTACTCTCCCCATCAGAATCTGCCATTGTAGATTTTGAGTGAATAATAATCCCCCCCCCCCCCCTCCTCTTAGGGCCCTATTACATGGAACGATTATCAGGCGAAAGATCGTTATATCGTTTGAATTTAAATGATAATCGTTCTGTGTAATTGCAGGCAACGATCGAAAAATCGTTCGAATGTCGTTGATTTAGATCTGAACCTAAAATTATCGTTTATCGTTTGCTGTAATTCCACATTCGTTTGCTCCAGTTTCGCATTTGTTCACTAATCGTTCAGTGTAATTGCACATTGTTCATTGTTTTGCTGGGATCAGAAGGAATAAATGATCATAGTAACGATCGCAATAACGATCGTAGTAACGATCATAACTAACGACTATTGTTCTGTGTAATATGGTGAACGATTTCAGGTTAACGATAAACCATCTCGTTTGCGATCGTTTATCGTTAGTCGCTCCGTGTAATAGGACCCTTAGGGAATCTGCTATGAGATTTGCTCGATTTGTTGTGGATTTGTCTTGCAGATTTTACTGATGATGGGAAGAAAATTAAATGTAATTTTATAGTTAGAGGGTTTGTTAGTTTTAGCTTGTAGTCGACTACAAATGTACTTCCAGCCGTGTATGGTCATCATCTGCCAAATGACAGTTGTGGTGTCTGTTTATTGTATGCATTGTAATAGCGTTTAGACACTTTCCAAGCAGTGGTTTCCCTTCTGACTATTCTTGTACTAATGTGTTTTCTGATAACATTATTTTGCTTTGCAGGTGCCCTATTGAAATCTCTCCCGATCTTCCTCCCAATGCCACCGAATTAGTAAGTTCAGAATCAGAGGTCCACCCCCACCTCTCCACCAGACGGAATAAATGCCGTGTATCACCTACACAGCCGGGAGCTTCTGGGAAGCTGCCACAACTCACTCAGGAGAGGTTGGTACCGACATGTTTTTTTTAACGCACATGCTCGATCCACTGATTTTTGATGTATATGTGTACGCAGGTACTTTTATCCGTGAATGACAACTGTACAAAGTACCTTTTTAGCCAAATGTATAGAGAGAATTCTTTACACTGCCTTTATAGCATTGACTTTTACTGTTGACTGTATCTGTCTGTGAACATTTTATTTCTTTTCCTACCCACAGCAGAATGTCGTGGTTTAGTGGCATCTTGGTCCCCAAAGTGGACGAACGTAAAACAGCATGGGGGGAGCGCAATGGGAAGAAAGGCAAGCGCAAAAACACATCTTTGTGTGGCCCCCGTTACATGAGCTGCCTTCAGGACCCTGAGATGGAGCGCAACAGCCGCAACAACTTAGGCCTTCGATGTACATGGCAAGAGGACCATTACGGAAAGAAAGGGATAGGGGGTGACCTGGGACTAAAATCTGTGGCACTTGGCTTTGAGGACGGCGAGACCAAGGGCTCCAAAATGGATTCAACTGAAGCGGTTGGCATGGATGAGAACGAACATCACCTAACCCCTAGAGAGTGTTGGGCAAGGTTTCTTCAAGTGTTCCAATCAAAGAAGTTTCAGTCCCCCAAATTGGAGCGCTTGTATCAGCGCTATTTCTTCCAGATGAACCAGAGCAGTCTGACTATGTTAATGGGTGCCCTTGTGCTGGTGTGTCTGGTCATGCTCATTTTTCATTGCACACATGGTGAGCCCCAGGTAGTTTACGTTTCGGTACTTGCTGTTGCTATGGCCCTCTTTTTGTCACTCATGGTGGTGTGTAACCGTAATGGCTTTCACCAAGACTATATGTGGATTGTTAGTTATCTAGTTATTGCCGTCCTGTTTGCAGTGCAAATTCTTGGGGTTTTTATGGTCACCCCACGTAGTGCCTCTGAAGGGATCTGGTGGAGCGTTTTCTTCATCTACATCATTTATACCCTGCTTCCTGTGCGCATGAGGGCAGCAGTGTTAAGTGGGGTGATCCTGTCCTCTCTACATCTTATCATATCTTGGAGGCTTAACATGGATGATGACTTTCTTTGGAAGCAGGTAAGAACCTTTACAACTTTACGTCACTTCTAGCACATGTAACATTGGCGAGACAAAGAGTATGGCGGATTTTGGACTGCTTCTGAACATAGTTGGTCTATGCTATATCTCAGGCCTATATCAAGCGTCTGACTACTTTTTCCTATTTTGGGGGAAAATGGAGTAGAATCTTGAAGAATCCTGAAATTTAACTAAATCAGAATGCAGTGATAAAGTTTATTTCATTTTGAATGAAGTGAAGAAGCGCACACATGTTTGATAGAATTCATGTTTAGGTCTGGATTTTACGTTCTGGTTTCTCAAATGTCGATAGGATTTATAAAAATGATCTCACAAGTGTTTGTCATGGTTTGGAAATATCTTAAATGTTGTAAAGCCTCAGATGGTAAGATATTAAAAGAAATCTAATGGTATGGCAGGAAAGCCTCAGAGCATGAGAATGAAGATCGCCGACAGTGTTCAGTGATTGAACTTTAGAAATAGATTGAAGTTATGTGACAGATGTTTTCTTCAGCAGTGAATGCAAAATTTACTTTAGCTTAAAGGAGACCTGTAACCCCCCGTGATCCCCTTATACAGACCTCATCTGGCCGAGTCCCGCTCCCGGAGCCGGTCCCGGGACGGAGATATCCCGGTCACAAGCCGGAGCGCGTGCTGTGGGGAGAGGTCCGGCGTCCATAGAGAATGAATGGAGCCGAACTCGTCTCTGCAGCACGCACACTGCTCCATTCATTCTTTCATTCATTCATTCATTGCGTGTGCCGGTGGATATCTCCGTCCCGGGACCGGCTCCGGGAGTGGGACTTGGCCAGATGAGGTTAGTATAAGGGGATCTAGCTGGGGGTCGGGAGCCTGTCACCTCGGCACGGGGGGTGACAGGTCCTCTTTAAAGGAAACCAATCAGCCCAGTCGGGCTGATATGGTTCTCTAAACTGCTGTATACAGCTCCTGCAGCAGCCGTGGCACGTACCAGCTGCAGCAGGAGCTGTGTACCAGAAAAAAAGGACTTTAATCCCCCGTGCGCGTGACAGGCAGCAGCGGTGAAGTAGCCATCTGGGCAGCTCCCTGCCCGTATCTAGTCACAGGGCTCTGCATGTCCGCCTGCTCCAAGGGGATGAATGACAGGCAGAAAGGTCCTTTACTGGCCTCTCTGCCTGTCAATCATCCCTCCAAGCGCAATGACATTAGGAGAGCGGTGAGTAGATACGGGCGGGGAGCAGCCCAGATGACTACTTCACCGCTGCTGCCTGTCACGCGCCCGGGGGATTAAAATCCTTTTTTTTCCGGGTATACAGCTACTGCTGCAGCCGGTACGTGCCACAGCAGTTTAGGGAACCATATCAGCCTGATTAGGCTTATTGATTCCCTTTAATGTGTGGGAGAAGAGAAGGTTGTTGAGGCTACCATGCTCCCCCTAGCACCCCTAATCTTGGATGAAACAAATAAGACTGATAAAACCAAATGGGGGAAGGTGATCACAGATTAGTGTATTTTATGCCATGTTAGTGTGACACCTTCATCTGAAAATCTGGAGCCTCTTTCACTACTTAGTCACCCACCAATTGTTAGAACCAGCAGGGAGAAGCGCACAGCTGAGCCCTGCATCTCCACATACAGAAGTAGTGTCTGTAAACTTTTTAAAGTACCTCTTTCGGTTCTGTGTATAAAGCCCTGAAGATCTCTTGCTTGCAGCTTAGACTGCTCACCACAGCTTTATCATGGCTTCCATGGTGCTGCTTTATTAGGCCATGCACAGACACAGAAGTGCAGGATCTCTTCCTCAATGCCGGCCCACACAATAGATGTTACACTGCACCCATCAGTGGGAGAACTGAGTATTAGATTTAACTTACAGAGCAGAAATCTGCTGAATATTGCCATACCTGGGATATTGCAGATTTGATCAGGCTAAAAACAGATACAGGGGCACACCATAGGGGTAAGATCCTCAGAGACAATCCAGTATATATGCAATGGAAGGGCTCGCCTTCTGATGATCTAAGCACAACACCTTGCAGCCTGGTAAAATAATACAAAACCGATGCTTGTGAATCCCTCAGGTCCTGAGGCCAAACGGATACCTGGCAAATGAAGATTAGAGAGCACACTCACAGTGATAGCCATCTATCCGAGAGGGCAATGAAAAGCGTACTGTTGCACCTTTCCTTGCCCATTCGGATAGTCAGCCATCAGCATGAGTCTGCATATAGAATATACATGATGTCCATGTAGAGTTCTGCTCCTCATGTACACACACATCGTAGTTTATCCTAAAACAACACTTGAGGATGTGAATAATGTACCATTCAAACATTATGTAATGTTTTGAGGATGTGAACCTTCATAGAGCCTATGTAACTAGGTTTACAAGACTTAACGTGCAGCAACACAATACCTGTTCTCCAATACCCAGACAGTATAATATTTGCTCATTTAATAAAACCTTTCTTACTCTGCAATGTACATAACAGGTGGGGCTGGTCTATCATTTCCTTATTAGAACACTGCTTCCTGTTCTCTCTACCTGGCCGCAGCAGGAATGTCGCCCGATTCACCTGGTTCTCCCCAGTTTGGGTATTAGCTAAAATGCAAGCAAACAGGTGGATGCAATATACCAACAAATAACATAAAATACCACATGGTTTTTAAAACCTCTTCTATTGTCTGTTTAGGAAATAGACCTATTTAGGAGAAAACAAAAATTCCAGCTGTATTAAATTTTACTTTCAAAGGGCCTTTAACCCCAGAGCTTTAGTTCTGGGCTTCCATTGCAGAATCTATAAAAACAACCTAGTCAACCCGATTTTTCTGGTCCAGTGAAATGATGCTCACCAGCCAGAAACCTGCCGGACCCTGTTGAAGTTGTGCACACCAGCCAGAAACCTACCGGACCCTGTTGAAGTTATGCAGTAGATCAGGTGGCACCTTTTACCGCTGCTGAACAGAATCTGCCGTGAGGCCTTGAAGAAAACCTTCAATAGTTATGTGAACCTATCATTGTCACTTTGTAGCGACGGGACATTGTCACATGTGCAGTCTAGTGGTAGAGCAATGTTCATGTAAGCTACTGAAGTATAAATAATAAATCTGAGAATATATTAACCATATCTATTGGAAAATACCATTCGTGGTATGTAAGCATGGTGCGCATGGTTACAAGTTTGTATCAAGTTGTTTATTAACTTTCCAAGAAAGGGTATCTACTGTGGATGTATGCCTAGACTATACATAGTACAATCTTCTGTTGCTTAGCATTGTGCATGCTTGGTGGCTGCTTTCCGAAACACTATCCATCTTAGATGTAAGCTCGCATCCACACGAGGAATTGGCTGTTTTTAACAACCAAGAGGTAATTTTTTAAAATTATGTAAATAATTTACTCTAAATATAAAAAAAAAAAAAAAGTTAGCGCTTAGGTTTGTAGAGCCAGATCAAGTCCCCAGTGAAGTTCTCACCTCATCTCTGGTGCAGGTCGTGGAATTGAAAGAACAGAATGACAACCATGGGGGCGAAACCTGTGCCATTTTTTTTGCCCTCTTTGCTGTATGGTAAAGTACTGCTGTATCATCAGAAAGGTGATAAGCAATTCCAGTGCCGTCATGGACAGCGTTCAGTGGTTGGAGGTGGGGAATAAGGGAAGGTCACTTTGGTAAAGCAAGGAAAATTAAAAAGTGCATTTAAAATACCGCAATGAAATGATTTATGACTTGCTTACAGATGGACATATTAAAATAAAGAACAGTGTCCCCTACACAGAGGTCAGATGGGTAGCCAGGTTAAGCCCCCCGGCATCACTTGGTGTTTTACCAACAAACAACACAGGCAGGTGATAAGGGCTAAAAGGGAACACTATGTTCCTGCAAATCTGTGCATACCTGGATCATACAACCCAAGACATGATGCAATACAGCAAAGCACTTATACAGATTGCAATATCAAAACCTATAATCCACATAAGCGCTATAGGTAAAATGCTAAGGTTAATACCTGTCTGTCAGTCTTTCACACTACAGCTATTGTTTGATCTGGGAAAACTATGTGAGTGTGTCAGATAAAATAACGTCACGGTCATTACAGGTGACATTTCTGTATAAGCGCTGTGGAATAAATGTATTGCTATTCTAGGTTTTTTCCCCCCAGTTTTTTCCTCTCTAGGCTCCATATCTAATTTTCAGTTCTCCTTGAACACAACTCTAGCTATGTACGATATGTTACTCTGAAATGAAGGATGGACGTAGAGTCCCATTTGGCACGCCAATGTATTGCTTAGTGAGTTTATTTAAAGGCAATCCATTTAAATAGCTTACATTATGTCTTGGTCACATTGACCACCTTCTGTTGTTCAGATTACTAAGAGAGCAGTGAAGTTAAAGGGGTTGGACATGTGGAAGGAACACAGCCTTACAACTATGACGGGTTGTGTTCCCTCCATGATCCTTTGCTTCCTTTTGACTTCACTGACTTTCCAGCAATCCAGTCATCTAAAGAAGGTCAGTGTGACCAAAACATAATATAAACTATTTGAATGGACTTCCTTTAAATTCACATTAACAAATACATTGGTTTGCCAAGTCTGACTTGAACACATGAACACAAAGACTAGCTACCCCAGTCTACCCAGGATCTGATCATAGGAAAAACAGTAGAGGGCCTAAAAACAGTTAAGACAAGTTTTTAGAACAAAATAACATAAATGCATATGTATAGAACCTATCCATCATCCCTGCCCCTTCCCTCCATCCATCCCCTCCTTGGTTGAACTTGGACATGTCTTTTTTTCAACCATACTCTGTATGTAGCTGCAGTTGTGTCTCATTTACGTAGCACATTGAGAAAATAGGGGATCTTGCTCTCATGTAGGATGTTCAGGTATATGGAGAAAGTGCACAAAAAAAAAGTGCCCACCCTAACAGTGCCCCAAAAGACCCTCTTTTGTCTCTGTCGGCCATCAGAGACCTTTAGCTACATTCAGCACATGGGCTGAAAGCTTTCCTGGTGGATACACTGAACTTGTTCACCCTAATGCCGTGTAAACATAACTTTATTGTGATGTTGACTTTAATGCAATGAAACGAAAATACATGCCAGAAGGTTTCTTCCACTTTATAGGTCGCTGTTACCTAGCTACCTAGTTTCTTAGTCATATCCATTTTCTGTGGTTATTCATAAATGGTTGCCTATAACTTCAATGATTATGAGATGGCCTTCAGGAGTTTTATTTTTCTTCTCACAGAGTAATGACCGTGAGTAAAGTGTGACTGAAATGTTCTGAACATGAGTAATGTCAATATACAGTCATACAAGAAGTAATGCCAGCAGCATAGCGGTATTGTTGTTGTTCCCAGCATCTTTTAGACAGAAAGTCTACGCCTAAAACTTCAGCCCCTCCTATAGTCTGGTGAAATGATGGTCTCTAGTACCATTGTTTCTACAACAAATGTGTATGTACTTACATATAGGCAGTCATTTCTAAAAAGAAACTAACATAGTATGTGGAATGGACAGGATTTAATGCACCTTCTCTACTACTTGCTTACAAAACTTTCAGCAACATTGACCGCCTCCATAGGATTATTGTAGCCATCTGTGAGCTTTTTGCACCTGTCCACTGGTTGCTTCTACTTCAATTCTTTCAACCCCTTGTGTTCAAAGCTCCTTTTGTTTTCAAGGTTGCTTTTCTCAATAACACATTTTTTTTTTCTGGTCCTGGATAGTGTTGAGCGGACTTGCCTATCTATTTTGGTTCAGCAACATTCTCCGAACCCAAATGCCTGAAAGCTGGAGAAGTTGGGTGCCACCGGGTTAGAATGGATATAGCCTATGGCAAATCTGTTAAACAGTAGTCCTGAATAACCCCTTTAAGCAGTGGAGTCCTACCTGTCCTTCACTTATACAGTTTTTAGTAAGCAGTGTATGGTACAGAACAGTCTAGATGTCTCCAGCTTGGTTCTTTGGATATTGTAGTTGGTTTCTTCCTGAGTTGGTTTTCTCATCATACCCCCCTCCCCCATATCCTATAAGATTCTTGATTGCTGTACGACCAGGAATCTTCTTGATAACCTTTCAAACTACTAAGGTCAGGATTCCAAGGTTTTTAGACGTGGTCTTGTGCTCTTTAGACTCGTTGTCCTTGGTGTATAATGGCATTTCTGTCTGCCTAGACAGCTCTTTTATCTTTGTCATAGGGAAAAAGAAACAGGGATTAAAACTCTCCTTAAAGCATTAAATACACCAGCTATAGTCTGATTAAAGTCATGTGACCACAAATATGGGAAGCTTATTTCTAATTTATCACAGGTTAGTCTGATTTTGTCCTTTGTTTCACAATAAATGTGGGCCCTGGATTATCCCAGTATTAATTTTGTATGTGTTTCCTCTGACAAGCTTCTTCTTTTTTTATTTTTGTTTCAGACCTATGAGTATTGTTAGACCAAAGATTTTTACCTTGTTGAAGTTTCTGATGCAAAACTTATAGAGCTGCATAGCAATAAATAAGATGATGATATTGCTCTGCAAAGAACCAGATAAATGAATATTAATGTACTTAGATCAGAGGTATGGCTAAAGCAAGTTGCTAATCTTGCTGCACGTAAAGCCTATTTATATAACTTGGAAACTTTTAAGGGAAGGGAACTGCTCAAGGGTTCCTATAGTCCACGTGTGATTTGTTGTGTTGTCCATTTAAGTGTTTAACATGGAAACCTATGACGTTGTTTGAAATACAGGAAAAGTGAAAATTCCAGGAACAGTACATTATAACAAAGGGTTAATGTCTGTAGAGATGTTTGCGTGAAAGAAACCATCTGTGACTGTTTCTGCTTAGTGACGGGGATTCTGTGTATATAACATAAGATGGTATTGTTTATTGCCGTACTCTATTCTGCTTCCTCATGGATGGACTTGGGAACATCACTGAGACAAAACCAAGAATCGACATGTACAGTGGTAAAAAAATGTTTTTTTGGGGGTCTGGACAAGGAAATTTTATATATATATATATATATATATATATATATATATATATATATATATATAAAAATTTACCCAGCGCTGCCCGGGTATAAAGTGTCAGTGTGTTAATTTAGATTTGTTCAAATCTATGCCCTTGTTTGTTTTTTTTAAGGGGAAATCACCAGGAGCCCTATATACCCCTTTATACGCTATATACCCCGACAGTTCTGCACGGTTTATGTAAATAGAATTAGAAATAAACTAAAAACTTTAAACATCCTAAATACCTAATAGCCAAACTGAGATGTTATGTGATCAGACTGTATACAGAGCCTGGTTATATACAACATTGGCAGTTTTATATACAGAGCCTGGTTATATACAACATTGGCAGTCTTATATACAGCCTGGTTATATGCAACATTGTCGGTGTAATATACACAGCCTGGTTATATGCAACATTGGCAGTGTTATACAGTATACAGGCTGGGTATGTACAACATTGGTAGTGTTATGCTATGCCTGGTTATATACAGCATAGTCAGTGTTATACAGTATACAGCCTGGTAAACAACAATAACCGTGTAATACTGAGCCTGGTTATATACAACATTGTCAGTGTTATATACAGCCTGGTTATTTATAACATTGGTAGTGTTATACAGTGCCTGGTTATATACAACATTGGTAGTGTTATGCTGAGCCTGGTTATATACAACATTTACAGTCTTAGTGGAGGTCCTGTATACCTGTAGTATATAGTTGGCTGGGGTCCTGTATACCTGTAGTGTAAAGTTTGCCCCCCCCTCACCTGCTGACTGTAGACCATAAGTGTGTGTGTGTGTGTGTGTGTGCAGAAAGCCTGCAGCTTATAATAATAAGTGCATACACAATCCTGCATTATCATAATCTGGCCCTCTTAGGCACTACCTTTTATCCTTGGTGAGGACAACACAGAAGAGGTTTCAGAGTTTCTAATACTGTATACTCCTTCTTGCAGGTAGCCCCCGGACTGTATACACTCCCCCCCCCCCCCCCCCCCCCCCCCCCATTGCAGGTACTCCTATACTGTATACACTCCCTTCCTGCAGGTAGCCCCCATACTGTATACACCCCACACCCCCCACATATACATATATATAATTATAATTATTAGTATTAGATTTTTTTTTGCATAGAGTAAGAATTGATTGGTTCGATGTCTGCTTTCCATAGTGTCTATAAGAGTTTGTTCACATAATGCATTGAAATCCTATGTATTTCAGAGTTTAAAGAGGATGTACCACCAGGTACATCCTCTTTAACCTGAACCCACTGATCGAACGGCGCCAGCACGGGGAAGCTGGTGCCGCGGTCCGTTTTTTCAGACCAAGGCCCGGTTCCCATGCACGGCGCTGTTCTATGCATCGGTTCTATGCACCGGAACCGGACGGTGCTCAAGCACTAGAGGCCGGCCGGGCCACTCCCAGTAGGAGGGAATTCCCTCCCCTCTATGACGCGATTCCGGTGCATAGAACGGCGCCGTTCACGGGAGACGGGCCTCAGTCCGAAAAACGGACTGCGGCACTGGCTTCCCCGTGCCGGCGCCGTTCGATCAGTGGGTTCAGGTTAAAGAGGATGTTCTGCCATTGAAGTGTGTGGCAGATCTGCAGTATGTTCGCTGACCATACATAGGCTGTGTAGACGAGCACAGATCTAGGAGAGTTACAGCGAGGTTTGGGACATGTAAATATGGCCTTAACACATTCCACACAACTAGGATAAAAAATCTCCCTAACTTTCTTACTACTTTGAGGTCAACTTTGTTGTGTACAGTATGTAAGGGGATTACCTGACTCTTGCCTGGTGTCTGAGGGAAAGAGGGTTCAGGCGTGGTGGTTTTCAGAATGACGCATCCTTTCTCCCTACAGAATTGCTGCATCATATTTCCCTCTGTTTTAAAATAAGCCTGCATGTTTGGGCAGCCAGGTGATCGGCAAATTCATGGTGAATGATTGGGTGAAAAAGTTGTCAGCTGGCCTGCAATGGCATACTCTTGCCATAAATCCCTTAGGCCCCCTTCACACGTCCGGAAAATCTGTCCGGATTTCCGGACTCGTAGGCTAACATTAGACACGGACACCCTTCCGGTCCTTCCGGAAAATAGGACCGTATTTTTTAGATCCTGTCCTATTTTCGTCCAGAAATCCGGCACGGACGCCCCCATAGAAGTCTATGTGAGCGCCGGAATCACGGGCATTTTCCTGATGTATATCAGGAAAGTGCCGCGATTCCTGACTGGTAGAGAGCCAGCCCCGGCCGCCGTCCGATCACCCGCACACCCCCATCCCCCCCGCACCGCAACGCACCGCACACTCTGCCCGGCACTACAGGGCTGGCCGCCCCCCCCCCCCCCGCCGCCGCTCACCACCGGAACTGCGGCTCTCTGTCATCTGATCCTCCCCCCCCCCCCCCCCCCCCCAGGGAACTCACCACCGGGCCGCCCGCCGGATGCGCCGCACCTCAGCACTGCACTCTGACCCGGACCCCAACCTCGCGGCCCCGACAGAGCAGGATCCAGGACAGGTGAGATTACCCCTTAGGACTACTACTCCCACCATGCTCTGCTGGCAGGCCATGATGGGAGTTGTAGTTCTGCAGCCTGTGGCCATCCAGGTTGCAGAACTACAACTCCCACCATATCTTGCTGACAGGTCATGATGGGACTTGTACTTCTGCAGCCTGTGGCCATCCAGGTTGCAGAAGTACAACTCCCATCATGGCTCTGCTGGCAGGCCATGATGGGAGTTGTAGTTCTGCAGCCTGTGGCCATCCAGGTTGCAGACGTACAACTCCCATCATGCCTTGCTGACAGGCCAAGATGGGAGTTGTAGTTCTGCAGTCTGTGGCCATCCAGGTTGCAGACGTACAACTCCCATCATGCCTTGCTGACAGGCCATGATGGGAGTTGTAGTTCTGCAGCCTGTGGCCATCCAGGTACACGGGTACCTGTGATTTATGTTGGCATACTAGACCATATTATCTCATCAGGAAATCCTGAAGGTTTTTCCTGATGGTTTCCTGATGGTAAAAACGGATTACTGTCAGGAAATCCTGATACTTTCCTGATGACATTTGAGGTCTCCTGATCAAGATTTCCTGACAGTAAAAACTGACACGGACGTGTGAATGGGGCCTTAGCCATCAGTCATACTGAATTACAGTGAAGAGCAGTTCTATCAAATGTTTTTTTCCCCACTTTTAAATATCTTTAAAATGTTGGATGTGCTCAATGCACAAGGCCAATATCTGCCACATTTTTGATCACCTCAAGTGGCAGATGACTGTATGAATATGCAGTTTCTATGTGTGCTCTGTGTTCCTCACCAATTCTACATAGTTCCTAACCTACCCTTTAAGTAGCTCTAAATAGATACATAGGATGCACATAAAACCACAGAATAGACCCCTTCAAATACTACAAGTGGGTGACACAACATAACACAGCCCTTCTGAGGTACAGTACTTGTCTGAAATGTATGCAGCAGATTTCACCTTTGGTTCATTTTCCTTCCCCTCCAGCAGACTCCCAGAAGGACTCGCACATGACTTGGACCTGAGAGGCACCTGTATTTTTAGATCTGGTACTGAATAATTATTTGGCTTCATTAAACAAACCTAATTATCCTTAAAACACGACTTCATGGTTCATTGAAGACAGGATTACCGGTGCCCTGGGATTTTCCCAAATAATTCTCAATTACCTGGTCTACCTCATCCTCGTGACAGCCATTGGTCCTGGGTATACACTGACTCTCTAATTCTGTCTAAAAGAAAAAGTTTTTGAAAGGATGGTTTAATTTTCGGAGAAACAAAGCATGCATATAAGGAAATTTTGTGTGTGTAAATTATTCCATATGACCATTAAGAAGGATAAGAAATCATAGCCATAGAAAAGCACCAGGCTGAAGTAACTGAGGTGCTCCTTACACAGCATTGCTAAGAGTGAAATTCATTGATAAAACCTGCACTACATTGAACACATCCTCAGCATACACTGATCTCTATGCAGAATCATTTCACCTATGTGCTTATTGGGTTTTGATAACCTTATCCATACATTTTTTATTCTAAATTGCTGCATTTTCACAATGTCTATCAAAGTAATAAACCATGCAACAATTAGTAAGATGATGGTGGTCGTTTATTTTGTTATGAACCTATTAAGTATCTATAAAGGTGTGGTTAGTAGAAATCCCTTGAATGATCAGTATGTCAGGGGGGATATCCCCAGTAGTTATGCACTTCTCTGTATTAGAGTATATGGTAGTATCATATATAACAGTATAAAATGTGGCATGATTAATGTATAGGAGTATTCTATTAGTAGCTCTGTCTTATAAGATCTCTATGAAAGCTCACAGCCCTAAGGGCTTTGGTGACAAGGTCTAGTTGCCCTAGAGAATACATTGCCACAATTATTGAGACGGAGATATACACAGGATAGGATGTCAAATGCCTCTTCACACTCTTGAGGCTTGTTAGAGCCTTGCAAAGTGATTTCTAAGCCTCTTGTTGACTACGGACTGTTTAGATGCAACAAGAAAACAATTACCACCACCAAGGGTAGGTTCTCATTATTCTCAGGTTGAATTATTAGCACGTATAAAGACAAGGCATGGGAGAAAACATTAAAACCACTGACAGGTAAAGTGATTGATTATCCACCGACAAGGAGCAAGTGAGCAGGCCGTTTTTGTTGATGTGGGAAGCAGGAAAAATGGATGTGAGTGACTTTGACAGAGGCCAAATGTAATAGAATCCCCCAAACTGTGATGCTCCTGGTATGTTCTGATTTGTACCCAATAAAAGTGATCCAAGGAAGAACATGTGGTGAACCTGTGACAGGAACATGTGCGCCCATGGGCTTATTGATGTATGTGAGTTTACTAAGGTAGGCCAAGCATGCAAAGTTCAACTGCAATCCCCAGGAAGTTCTGGTAGTTGGTCTCCACTGAGCCTGCAAACGAAAACAGTACAGGGAAATAAACACATTTTTACTCCATTACATGTGTGTGTGTATGTGTATATATATATATATATATATATATATATATATATATATATATATATATATATATATATAATATTTTTTTTTTTTTTTTTTACCAAATCTGTTTTATGGGGCAACTAACTCCTTTTAAGTTTCTCTAAAAGTTTGCATTGGAATAGAATCAGGGCTGCAAGTTAATTTGATGTGACCTTTCTCAACTCTGCTAAATGTTGTAGGAAGGGGCTTGTATAGCACCTTGTCTCCCAGCTCCCCATTTGGTGTTGTGGTAGCTATTTTATCAGGTACAAGTACATTTAATTTGATTTTCATATTATATATTTGGTAGCAAAGTTTGTGTTCTTATGTTAGTTTTAGTTTTATGTTTGTTAAAATAAAATTACTATAATCGCGCTGAGCCACAGATGCCTTTTTTGCCTTTATTGTACTGGCTTATCCATAGCCTAGCTACATCTGAGTTTTCTTCTTGTGTTGTACATTGAGTTGGACACAGTCTGAGACAGCATAGCCCTCAGGCACGTCTTCAGAAACAGCCAGGGCAAAGGGGCTCCAGTGACGCAGAGCAGGCCGCTTTTGTGTCTGGAAATAAAATGGAGGAAGTGTCATGCAGCAGAGAAGGAAGGCAGACGCCATAGCTCTGGGGCTGAAACTCACATTGAAAGACATGTGTTTCTTATCAGAGCCTGTAGTGCTGCACATAATCTCCGAAACCTGCCAGATTTCTTCTGCATTCGGCCCCTGCTTCCTCTTCTCTGTGATCCTGGGTGAGCCCATGTCCTACATCCGCCACTCTCCTCGCTCTGACATTTAGCATTCTGTTTAATAATCATATCCAGACTGGTGCCAAAGACGGCAGTGTTCACGGAACAAAAAGTGTTAACTCCTTCTTCTGTGATGAAGCAACTGGTAAATAATCCCATTGTGCTCTTTGTGGAGCAGTTTAGCCCCATCTTCTGCAGGGACCTGCTGCTATATATTCTGTTTGTTTCTCACAGTAGTGTGGAAAATGTTGGACGTTGTCTCCTACCGAGAGCGACAGCGTTGGCATTGGTTTACAAAATGACTGGGAGGTTCTAGTGGTGGTTAATTCTGTGCCTGACTCCCAGTAACCCCCAATTGTTCCCCTACCATTGTGGCCGCATCCAGCTGTAGAAGACTATGGCATGGTGGAGGTGACTGCTCATTGACTATTGTTGGCTCTGTGTTCAGTACATTGTGTGGGTGCTGATTTTGATCAGGTCTGTGACGTGTACATGTTTAGATGGGACCTGTCATACTTTTGTTTCCCCATTACTTAGTTATTCTTGTGCACCCTTTCTTTCTTTCTTTATTTTCTTTAACTGCATGAACAAATTAAAGAGGAAGTCCCCCCCCCCCCCAAAAAAAAAAATGGCAGGAAGGCCGGGTCCCGTTCACAGCAGTCAGCTGTCATTCTCTGATGGAATCCGGGTCCGTCACATACCCGGCTTTTCCAGCTGCAACGTCATGGCCCTGCTAAGCAATTGCCCGCTCAGCCAGTCAATGACTGGAGCGGTGTCCTGACCCAGTCACTGATTGGCTGAACGGGCAACATTGCAGTTAAGGCCCTATTCCACGGAACGAATATCGGCCGTATTCAGCCGATAATCGTCCCGTGGAATAGGAGGCAACGATCAGCCGACACTGTTATTATCGGCTGATTGTTGAAGTCATTTGTCTTTCAGCATGTTGAAAGACAAACGACTTATAGCAGCGACCCTCCCTGTAGCAGCGGCCCTCCCCGGACTTACCTGCTCGCCGCTGCCGCGTGTAATAGCACTGACAGCGCTCTTTTGCTCCTCACTGTCGGCCCGTGTAATAGGGCCTTTTAGGAGAGCTGTGGGACATCGCTGGTGTGTGAACATGGTCGTGGACTTATGGTTGGTTGTAAAAAAGAAAAAAAAAAGCAGATGCATGTAATCTTACACCACCCTATCACACCCAACTCTGTGTATGTAGAGTTAAAGGGACTGTACCCACAATCTGACCCCCCCCCCCCGAAACAACTTGTACCTTCAGATAGCTGGTTTTAATCCAAGATCTGTCCTGTGGTGAGCTTGGCAGGTCATGCAGCTATTGTGCTAAAACGGGAGTGGCCTAGATTGTGTATGAATTAGGCTGGCCCAACCTCTCTGTCCCTCCTCCCCACCCTCTTCATCATTAGGAATGCTCCAGGCAGATTGCCTTTTATTCCCCACCTGTGGCAGCCCGGCACATGGGCTGGATCATTAAGACACCTGTGCAAATGTTCAGCATGGAGAAAATGTTCCAGTGGCATTTCTAATGATGAAGAGGGTGGGGAGGAAGGACGGAGGGGTGGTGCAAAGTTAGGGCACAGATACTCCTGTTGGGCACGGGGCTCCTAGTTTAAAAGTTGTTTTTAGGACAATAACTGCATCACCTGCCAAACGGACCTCAGGACAGATCTTGGAATAAAAGCAGCTATCTGAAGGTACAAGCGGTTTGGGGGGGGGGGGGTCAGATTGTGGGTACAGAGTCGCTTTATAGCACCAATGCAATAGGCTTGTATGTATTATCTAGGAAATAGACACTTGTACACTTTACATACAACAACCTTTGTAACGCAAAAGTTGGCAAGCATTACATTTCCTTTTGAGCTTTTTTGTACAGTATAGGAGCTGTACATTCTACGTTCTCATCATCTCATTTCATTGTCTCTTGACTTCCGGTGAGTTTCAAATTAAACAATGGTGACTCTGTGCTCAGTATAGTGACTAGAGGAACTAGCGTCCGTACGTTGTATGGAAGTAGTACATATTAAATTCACATAACATTCACCTGTGATACCCAGTTTACATAACACAATGTACATATAAAATGGAGTTGCTTTGTGGGCACATTGCAAGTCATTGTGTGCTAGTATTCAGCCATAGCCTAGAGATGCTTCCACAATTTTAGAGGTATTAAAATTCATCTCTCCCAGCAGTCCATACAGGCTGAATGTCAGCTCAGGTGATTGTAAGTGCTTTGCAGCAGACACTTTATGGTCAGATTTTGGAAAAACTGACCATACGGGTGCAGGAGCCATCATCCATCAGCTGTCTCCTAGCTAAGTGTTTGTGTTCTAAAGAAAAGGTGCATTCAGACTATGGAATCTGTGCCGAGAACATCCTGCTGATTTTGTCCCTTGCCCCCATGCACTCCTGCTTGACTCTCCGTCCATGTCATAAACTTCATTCTAGGCTCAGGCGCATTCCGCTGTCTGCTCAAAAAATTGACATGCAGAGTGACCATAGAATGAAGTCTATTGGACAGGCAGAGATGCGCGCGACGGAATCTGTTGGATGTACTTTGTGCGGTTTCTGTACTATGAACGCGCTCCCCAAAAAAAGAAGATTCCAGACTCTTGGCACAGCTTATCTCTCTGCGAACAAAAAGATCAGGCAGTTGAGATCCAACCCTTCTCTCCTCTGTTAGGGGAGAGTTGGGAGTCCCTAGTACACATAAAAGGGGTTATCCAGGATTAGAAAAAGCACAGCCACATTCTTGCACAAACAGCACCACTCCCCTTCCGTATCACTGTACGGCCAATTCCGACAATGTAAATCTATGAGGCTACTTTTGTCGGAATTAGTGAACAGCCAGTAAGTGGATCGTGCTGCCGCTGCAGTCTCTCACTGGCTATATCTCTTGATCGCAGTGGGTCTCAACAGTGAAACCAGCAGTGATCAATAACTTTTCACATGCCTGATGACTTGTCAAGAGTTATTTGTAACCACAGTGACTCTTTTAAAGTAATTTAAGTTTTATTTTAACACTAACTGTAGAAGGTTTTTAATCGGAACATCTCCTTTAAGTGCAAAAATATGCGAATAAGTCCAGTTCGTGTTTTCTTCTAATAACCACGCGCCAAATGATTTCATCTGAATGTAATTTTGGTCGTACTGCAATTACTGTTGCCGGTTATATCAATAAATAAACACTCATGTTGCATTTTGTGATTTGGAGGTTTTGTAAGTCACTGTTAAAGGGTAAAAGAAATCTGGTATATTCCTTATGCACCTTCATTTTCCAAAGCAAAGCACACAGTGAGCAGCATTGTCTTGTGGCAGAACATGGTGATCGGTCCTTGCGTGAATTGTGACAAGAGGCCATTGTATGCAGTGACTGCTTTCTCGATGGCACATAATAAAAATCAACAGTTGCTAGATAAAACTGAACTCTCCTGAACCCAGACTGCACAATGCGGAATGGGCAGAAGCAACTCATATACAGTAATGTGATTGTGTGCATGGGTATACTTTTATAAGCCATACAAGTGACTGTCTTACTCGTCTCTTGAAAGAGGTAGCTATCTATTCAGCTGTGCCTTATGGAGTGCTCTCTTTATCTCAGCCCAATAGCCCCTATAAGTAACCCTACCTCACCCATATACTAAATAAAGGAGAAGCCCATTTGCCTTCATCGTTCGTCAGCTGATCACCAGCCCTATTTGGCCGATAATCGCCCCCATGGTTATATTGGTGGTGATGTCACCTTTGCATCCCTGAACAATATTTATTGGCCTTAGAGAATCATCCTTATTTAAATCAGCAATGAACACATGATTCGAATTAAACAACAGAAACAGGCTACGTTCGGAACATGCTTTCCTAGGAGTATGTGTCTGCCATTTCAGTTTTAATGGCCAAACATAGTCAACCAATGACTGTTTGTTTGGTCCATTTCCCACATATAGTTTTACAGGACTCAAGAGTGTGGTCTCCTTAGACTTTTCTCTTTTTAAATCCATTTCTTGCTTTGGCTTCAAAAACTAATAATGATAAAACCTGGATGGATGTACCCATAAGCCTTCATGCTTGCACGCAGCAGGTGTTTTTCTTACCTTTGGGGAGGTGCTGTGACAGCAATAGGACAAACAAGGTTCTATGAGATTGGTTAAAGTGTTTGTTTGTTTTTTTTATGTCAAAAGACTTATTGGTTATGGTCTGGGGGCTCAGATCCTCATCAGTCACTAGAATGAGTGTGGAGGTACATGCAGATGAGGTTCACATGTGTGTCAGGGGCTACAATCCCGAGAGCTGTCACCGATTCTCCTCAGCAGCAGTAAATGGAGACTCTCTGCAAGGGTTCGGCTGGTTTTATTTTATTGGGTTTTAACTGAACAGAGAAACATGTTGACCATGTTTTTAGTCTGGTTATATGAATAGATTTTGCAGTGGAGACGCTGTATGGATGCATATCACGAATCGGTCACAGCTGCTTTCTTTTAGGGCTTGGAGGCAGGAGATTTGTCATTAAACTACCCCTTTAGCTATGTATAACGCCTGAGCTGCTGCAACTAGTTCCCCTTTCCTAAGACAGGGCCTTACCTGTCGTAGCTCCTTTTCATGTGCGGTTGTAAAGCCATACCCTCCTTTTTCCCAACTTTTTCACACGTCAGGAAAAAAATCATGCGGAACTTGATAAATCTAGCTTTCAGTCTGAGCACCAACCTTTTCAATGCAATTGAAGACTAACGTCCCACTTGTCTCATAAATCTTGTTGTTGACCATCGTGTCACGGTCCCGTGTTCTACTTTGTCATCTTCTGACGTCCATGGTTTTGCAATCCTCATTGGTCCTGTTCAGCGTAATTTATGGGAAAACGTTCTACTTTAGAGTTGCCAGAGCACTGGACAAGAGCCAGTTGCTTTTCTGAAGGTCATAGTATTTTTAGAATTTATTATCTTCATATTTGATGCCGGTTGCCAAACTTTACATCCCTTGCACTGGCTGAATCTTACCGCGTAGAGAGGTTCTGTGTATTGTAGGAGCTGTGGCTTGATATGTTCCAGCAAACTTGCACTAACATGGTTCTTGCAGTTGCTACAGCTACCTAAGAAGAATTAAAGTTTTTAAGCATTTTACTATTAGAGACTGGCGGTTTTGATTTTTATTTTTATTTTTTGCTAGAGGTTGAATTGGATTTATGCTGAGGAGGTAGGAGCTGAACCTTCACCCTCTTTGTGATACACAGTGGAGACTTTGGATGGTCTATCTCATTTGCACAATGCAATCATATTATCAAACCCTACTTCCTCAAGGGTATGACAGTCTGTGTGGATTGTGTTGTGTTAGACACAGGCCAGTTTCCCATAAGTGTGAAACATAGCTGCTGTCTTCTAAAAACAGTGCCGCCCCTTTCTTCAGGTTGTGCTTGGTAACTACAGTCCAGCTCCATTCACTTTTGTTAGTTCTTCGGCAGACCTGTGTCCGTATTACACAGATTGGACAGATAACTGGCCAATGTAATAGGGCCTTAAAGTGATCCTTGCACCTGGAAATTGAGTAAAGAAATTGCTGACCGTGTTACATAGTTCTTGAGAAAAGAATACACACATTCCCTCTCATGTAGCTTTCTGTGAGTACAATGTGATAAAGGCCCTATTACACAGAATGATTATCGACCGTATTCGTGTTGAAAGACAAACGACTGTGATAGCAGTGATCTGCTGCCTTTGCTTCGCGGAATAGGAGCGGTGGCAGCAGACTGCCGCTATCCTCTATGGGCTGCCCGGACGATATAGCGATCATACGGGCAGCCCCCATACTTTGTGTGAACATAGCCTAAAACAGCATTTCTTCAGCAAATTACAGTCTCAGAAAGCTACATGAAATAATGTTTATATTTTCCTATAAAACTATGTCAGCAGCTTTTGGTTCACTTTAAGGATATGTTCATTTTAAATAAATTTGATTTATTTTGATGCAGAATTGCAGCAAATCCACATGTGTACATACCCTAGGGTTGGAGATCCAAAATCTGAGGCACCCTGCTATTTTTTTATTTAATTTAATTTACTAGTTTCTAGTATATTGTGCAAGTTATTTGCTTTCGCTCCTACAAGTAATTCCTAAAAGGAGCACACCACCTGTTCGTCTTGCATTATGAATACATAGGAACCCATTTACCAATGGAAAATACCATCTCCTCACATATTTGGCAACAATAAGCCATTTCATAATGTTTGCATGATTATATAATACACAAGCAAACTATGAAACAACCATGCTCCCAGCTATGGGTGTAACCTGGCATTGTGAGCAGTAAAACAGCATCTCCTAGTCTGTAACTTTGCATGAGAGACACTGACTTCCTTTTGGAGAATATTCCTATGTCCCATTCTGACAAATGATAGCTTTATGATGTTTCCAGCGGACGCCTCTGTTACCCAGGAGCAAAAAGAATGCAGTGTTGACCCACAGAATCGATTTTCTAAAGTAGGACTGTGAACTGCGAGCCGCTCTCACCGGGCAATTTACAAGTAGTTGAGAGAACGCCACCGCTGTGCTAGGGACCTATTGTGCCACATTTATGTGCAAACACAGATTCCTTAGGCATGAATCATATGAGCTTTTTAACCCAGCAGATTGTCATCCGCCAACAAGCTTTCATTTACATCCTTGTTGACAAAAGTATAATTAGATATGAAAAAGAAAATGTAATGGCGCCATAAATAAAAAATTTTATTACTACTATTGTAAAGGTCCTCTTACATGTACCAATCTTGGGGCAGTCACAAATGAGTGCTGATCAGCAAGACTGATGCTCGTCTGCAGTGCCTTTTAAAAGTCACTATTGTGGTCTGTTTTCACACCCGATAATTCGCCCAGTTGAACGATTAACGATGTGTTGTTTTTTTATAACGATCAGCGTTTAGACGGAACAATATATTGTTTGGAAAAAAACGTTATTGCGATCGTTTAAGATCGCTTAAGCCCATCTCACACATAGGGTGAACCGTTGAAAGACTGTTTACATGAAACGATCTGCGAATTTTCCGTGAATGACCAACAATAATTTGAGAACCTGTTGAAAGATCACGATGAACGATTTATCGTTCGTCGCTTGATCTTTCGCTGTGTTTACATGAGCCAATTATCGCTCAAATGTGATAGTTATCGTAAAAATTTGAACGATAATTTTTCCGTGTAAACGCAGCATTAGTCGTGCAGCGGGGCCACATGAACAATCCCTGCATTGTTTGTGCAGCCGGTAAAATATATTGCTATTGACCGCAAATCTCCTGTTTACACAGACGTGTGGCTGATAGCAATACATCTTTAGCACCACATGAAAGATGCTGATGAGAGAGTGTTTTCCTGCGTATCAGCTGATCACTGCCACTTTTACACAGGCCCAATGAGCTTTTCTGGGAACTCTTATTGACAATAATCGCCCTGTGTAAAAGGTCCCGATATGTTTCAGTTAAAGGAGTATTCTTATCTCAACTACCATAGCTAAAGTAAAAGTCATGCAGGGGGGTGGGGGCAGCAAAATTATAAAACAAGGTAAACTTAATTATCCTGGTGTCCCGTAGAGCCGCTCCCAGGTCCCGGTGACAGCCACCGGTGTCCCGCAGCTCTCCTAGCTGTAACATCATGTGCTCGGGTGAGTGATTGCCGCTTAGCAGGGTCTTGACATTGCAGCTGGAAGAGCCAGGTATGTGACGTACCTGGTTTCCAGCAGAAGATGACAGCCGGCCTGGCGGGACCCAGAGTGACGCAGTGGAG
Organism: Dendropsophus ebraccatus; assembly: GCF_027789765.1. Taxonomy (NCBI): domain Eukaryota; kingdom Metazoa; phylum Chordata; class Amphibia; order Anura; family Hylidae; genus Dendropsophus; species Dendropsophus ebraccatus. The sequence goes on from NC_091458.1 coordinate 49,106,447, forward strand.
ACACGAGGAGGAGCAAGTTTACTTGTCTGTTATTTTCTCGCACCCTTCTGTCGTTTTTCATTTTCTTTGGACTTCTTCTTTAAACTTGTTGGGCATATCAACGTAAATATTTTTGCTAATACATTTATTTCGCAAATTTGTCCCTTTCTACTGATGGAATATACATAGCTATAATGTAGATGTTTAGAAATACAGTGTAAATATACTGTAGAATATCTGCAAAAGACAAAGTAGGGGATATATTATTGAACATGGCATACAGAAATCACAAGTAGAAAGGAGGCATGGCCTAGTAGGAAGAAGCGACCACTGCCAATTTACGAAAGGGCTTCAGCTGAAATGCTTGGTTATTGATATAAATTAGGGATGGTCCGAACCCGCTGAGGTTCGGGTTCGGCTGAACCCGAACGCTCGGCATCGGATTACCGCTGTCTGCCCGCTCCGTGCAGTGGGCGGATACAGCAGGAGGACCGCCTAGAAAACTGGGATACAGCCTATGGCTATGGCTGTATCCAGGCTGTTTTCCAGGCGTTCCGCCCGCTGCACGGAGCGGGCAGACAGCGGTAATCATTGCGGATGGTTCAGGTTCGTACGAACTCCGTACGAACTTGGTTCGGACCATCCCTAATATAAATGTTAAAAAAAATAAAAATAAAAATGTTTTGTATAAAATAAATAAATAATAAAAAATTTTGTATAAAATAAATAATATAGCTTTTAGTCCTGATGTAAAATTATGCCTATTAACCCAGTTTATTAACCCAGTGTCCCTACAACGAATGTGGAACTGCAGCCACTACTCCTGCTTCAAGCTCCTAATAATAATATGGCTGGGTATTGTTCTTTATGCCGATCCCTGATAGTATCAGTCAGGTGGAGATAGTGGCGGGGTTGTTGCTTCCAGTATTAGTTGCTGTCACCTTAGCAGGAGTGGCACTGCTGGTAATTGCACAGGTATTATCTCTGCAAACACTGTGCTATATATAGTAGCTGCAGCTGCAGAGGGATCCCTGGAGCCATTCGCAAAGTAAATGTAGATCTCGATTATCCGACAATGCTTGCTGCAGGGATCTGCCGCTCGCCATGGTGTGCTGAGAGAGTGCTGCCATCCTCAGGTATTTTTGGGTGTGTTGCAACAGAAAAATAAACAAATAAAACCAGAGAAAAATAAAAATTATAATTAAATATACAATGAACATTTATTCCATTGTTGAGCAGAAGTGTGGCCTTTGCTGATAGAAAATCCATGTATTTGTGAAATGCTTCAGCACTGAAATCACGATATGAAGGGTGACATTGGATAACAAACAGCCTGTCACTCAGAAGAGCAGGGGAGGCGTAAGGCTGGGATAGAGGAGGAGGACGCAGTCGGCTTGGTGGCTGCCCAGTGGGTCAGTAGTATATGGCAGCAAAGTGGGTTTTCTGCCATCTTAGCCCACACTGCAGGTTGACAAACATATGACACAGAGGGTGCCCAAAGTGTTTCCGCAGAATTCAAATTGCTTTCTGAATGCATGCATGAACAGCCTGGCCATGTTTCGCCCAACATGAGGCCACCAATGAACCCTGGTCAGTGAGATCGCCGCTTGATTGCTAGGCCTTTACAATCAAATATGCAGCCAGGCCTCACGAAAGATCCCTGTGCAGTTTGTGTGGCCCTTAAATTTCCTTATAGTGGGCTGCACAGAGAAATAAAAGCAGCTGGCTAATGATGACTATAATATCCATGGCCATCGTTCCTGTGTATGAGGAGGACAGGGAGACATAACTGATGTCAGTTATTGAAAGTGTATGGTGGGCCTTAAAGGGGTACTCTGGCGCTGATAAAATAGTTTTTAGATTTACCATCCCTCCTGATTCTGTCTCCATTTGAATTTCCTGCTGTTTACAGGTCACTGAAGCTCCAGTTGGTGTCTTAATTTTTTCTTCCTGGTTTGGGCTTTCCCATGATGCACTTTGTCTCCTGTGATGTCTGACTCTGTAAAACTGTTAGATGGCTTACATCTTGCTCAGCCAATCAAAGCTGAGCAACCTGTGTCATCTGACAAAGGGAGGCTGGCTTAACAGGGCTTAGACCTGCCTCCCTCTTGATGATGTCATTGTCACAAAATGGCTGCCACAGAGCAGCCTGGTGTCAACAGTCATTAGGTAAGAATGAGTTTTCTTCACTTTCTGGTGGGGGATTGAAGGGGGAAAAGGTAGGAAAGGGGGGCAGATAGGTGATTGAAGCATATTACACAGTTCTATAACTTTGTAATGTGTTTCAGTTACTGGGAAAAAGCTTTTAGCTGGAGTACCCCTTTGAAACAGCCTTAGATCTGCAAACAAGAGGGTATGTTTTCCTGTGTGACTTCATCAAGGGCTGCAGTGAAATCTGCATTAGGGTTAGATGTTGCAGGGCACATGTGGTCGGTAATACAGTTATAAAACGTTGTGCTATAGATGTTTACTGTTGCTTTTTTTGACTATTAATAACATGTAACCTTAGTATAGTATCCTGTATGTCTTGTGATTATAATTTCTAGCATTACAGCTATATCTTAATACATGATATCTAGTTTAGCCAAGCCTGTATACATTTTTGAACTAGTGCTTGTCCTTATGTTTTTGTGTATGATTTCTTATTTTATTTTGTCTTTTCATTACGATATTTTTGCAATAAAGATGTATTGATTCTGAGCCTTAATAATAATTCAAATGCAACAATATATAAAACTAAAGGCACACAGTAACAGCATAAAACTCAGAAAAAAACAGCCGTAGACATTCAGTATTTGCTGACTGAATGCATTTTCTGCCTACAGCTAAGTATGCTGTTTTGGTCCAGCTGAATATGCAGATCAGTTCTGAGGAAGCGGTGGAATAAGCACCTGCCAGACACCTCTGGTGCCAGTTATCTCTGAGGTAACAATAGCCACAGTCTGCCGGCTAAATGTGATCTCCCTAAGCTTTTACAATTACGCTTAATATCCATGCAGCCATCCATTTCTGTATAGGACAGCACAATAGTACGAAGTGATGACAGCAATACAGCTCTCCGTATACTATGGGCATTCTTGTGGTAGCGCTGGCAGCAATATTTCATGATGCTGTTTACTTGTACTGTTTCTAGAATAACTTATTAAAATATTTTTCCCAAATATTGCTTATAATTTAATGCTAAAATGACGCAGGTTGGGATTGTGGTGTTGACCAATGCCATTCCTGAGAAGGCTTGCATTCCTGGTAGGAGATCATGGGGCTGATAGCATGGAATAAAGAATGCTGGCCGTACCTGTTTACTCAGTATCACATTCACTGGGCGAACGCTATTAGGTTCTATTTTGTAAATTACACTTGGAGGCTTTAGTAGCATCCAGTCATTTTGTGAAGAGTCAATTATTATTGTGATTGAGAACGATGGTATAAAGAGATGTGAAAAGTTCTTTTATAACACTGATAGAAGTCTGGCGTTGAGTGGTAGCTAGTGTGCTGAGAAGGAAATGAACACATCATCATGGGTTATGAAATATCTGGAATTGAACTGATGGAACGCACAGTTTTGTGCATAGAACATAATTCACATAGCTCGGTTGTATGGAGCTTCAATAGGGGTCCTGGGGTCTTTACTGCACTTAAATATGTCTGATTTATATATATGTATAATCCCAGTTCTATATGTGCGTTTATAATCTGCAAGTTTTGCTAAAGACATCTTTCAGAATTGAAGGGATTTTATATCTAACTATTTTGTTAATTAATATAGGGACACATGGTAAAATGTCACGGGGTGTCAAGTGAATGTCATATATAGAAGAGATGAGAGACACAAAGCTTAAAGGGATTATCCAGGATTAGAAAAATGTCAACTTTTTGTACAAAAACAGCCCCACACCTGCCCTCAGGTTGTGTATGGTATTGCAATTCCACCTTATTCATTTCAGTGGAACTGAGCTGTAAAACCCCACACCCAAACTGAGCACAGGAGTGGTGGGTGTTTTTTTTTTAAATGGGCCAGTTATAATGCAGGAGTGTTTCTATAAACGCCCCTGCAGCCGATAATTGGGCCGTGTAAAATTGACCTTGATCAGGCGGTGTGCAGGAAAACGCTCAATCCTTGGCTGATTTGCATCTTTCGGGCAGGCTTCAAAATGTATTCTTATCAGCCCCATATCTTCCTGTGTAAACAGGAGATATGTGGCGGATAGCAAAGGTAAAACTGACAGCACAGAAATGCATATATTCATGCTGTCAGTTTCCTGATCCCAAGTGTTGTATTCTTAACTTCTGCACTGCTTGTGATCCGGCATCCCCTTTTTTCCAGCCGTTGCAGTACGTTCAGGCCACCACCGCCTCCTCCAGAATGTGTGATAGCTGAAGGAGGCGAGGGTGGCGGCCGCAGCTGGACTGGAGAGCCGGATGCTAGATCATGAGCAGTGCAGAAGGTAAGTATGCACTGCTTGTAATCTGGAAACTGACAGCACAGATATATACATATTCCTCATTTACAATCCTTGTATCGTTCATACAGCTTGGCAACTGTGTTGTGCTTTGTAAAGGCACAGCAAATGAGCATTTCTCCAATCGGTGCTCGTTTGTGTCCTTCTACAGTCCCATGTCGGGCCATGTTAAAAGGACCCTTAGTGTCTCCCTACTCTGTCATCACTTCAGGAGAATAATTTCTATAGAAGTCTATGAGACTGTCTCTTGCAACAAGGCAGGGAGAGAAGTGATCACCTGCTAACTTCTTCCTGCTGATCCTAGTGATCGGTTAGGTTTAGACCACAGACGCCGACCAATCAAAACTTTAGTCATTTGTCGAGGACATGTCAAAGTTTCTTTAAAATAACTGAGCATACATTGTGCTTTAACTTCCTCACAAACATTGTTAGGTTTAGTTCTTGTAGCTTAGAGTCCATATTTATCTTGAGAGGATTTATTGACTGGTTACACCCTTAGGCCTAAATGAGTGTATACAGCCCATAATAGTGTCTGTATAGACGGCTTCACTTTACTGAACAGGTGGAATGATTGACAGCTTTGCTCACTGACACTTTATGGGCTGGTAGATTTATATATGGTACTTCATCAAAGCCCTGGCCAGCAGCGGAATATGTTGTTGCCTTGGCTTTTTGTCTCCTATTTGTTGTTTTAGCTGTTAGTAATAAAGTAATACATTACATATTAACCAAGGCTTCAAGGAATGTCTACCGCAGAACAATGTAGTATTATTTTTGCTTTATGGTTCATAGCTAAATATTTGAAGCATTTTATAGACAATGGGAGTCGATTTTCATAGTTAAAAGGATTTTTTGCAACTAAGAAGCGTAGAATTGGGAATTATGCATGGTGTTCTATTTCATTGTGGTTTGTGACCAGTGGCCTGAGGCCTGCAGAGTGGCCCTAAAGATACCTCCCTGTCCTGTAGGCCTTTCATTATGTTCAGAAACTGAGATATGATATTATAATGTTAAAGGGGTATTCCAGTATCAAAGCTTGGTCCCCCGCAGCTCCAGTTCCAGAACCTTCTGGTCCCTCACTTCTTGTTGCTACTTCTGAGATAAATCCTCACAGCATGACCTGCTTGCTCAGTGGGAAAGGACGCTGCTGTGACAAATTATTGGCTTAGCGGGCAGATCTTACTCCAATGTCTTGCCCCTGAAGCAGCAACAAGCTTTGATCAGCGGAGGAGCGGAAATGGGAGCAACAGAAGAGACCATGGTGCGGGTTGTGGCACAGATCATGTGACTGGCTGCATTCACATCAATGGTCCCCACGGACAATTTTACTGAACGTGTGAATGCAGTAAATAATAAACATATATACTTACCTGCCCACACTCCCTGGTGTCCTCTTCCCTGTTGCGAGCTGACCGAGATGGAACAGCACCGCCAGTTTGCTTAGTATACGGGGGATGCCTAGAGACTGCAGTGCAGAAAGGTTTCCCCCGTTTGTTTCTCTATTGAATGGTCCCTTATGATAGCTGTGACAGGAGGAACGTTCCATATTTCAAGAAATAAATTCTTATGCGTGCCAGGTAGACAGTACAGACTAGAAGTTACTGTTTAATCTTTTTAATGCACATCTCTCCCAATTTATTATTCCCCTTCCTTTGATGTGACCTCTACCTGGTGCGTTCAATGCATTGACCTGACTGAGTCTTCTGTCCTAGTGCTATGATTGTCCTCTGGCGATATTGCTTAGTAATTGTGATAATGGAGTGGTTGCCTTTGTACAAGAGATTGCATACACAGTGCTTCAGCCTCCATAAAGTAAAGTATATGTGTGGCGCCTGCATGCAGCGTTGAGATGTTTTCTCAGCCTCTCCCATATAGGAAGATTTGTGGGTCACTCTCTCTAGTAATTAAATTCTGGTTCTCAGAAGGGGTGTTACTCCTTAGACCTTAAATTATCACTGGGCCATGCTGTGAAGGGCCTCCTGTGTTACTGCAAGCCTTCATTTTCTGCAGGCAAATTCTAAATATAAGCTGTAATTGTCAGTTTGAGTGTGTGCGTGTGCAAGCGAGTGCAGGGGAGAGACATCAGGAAGGGGATACAAGAAACCAGTCGTTTTGCTTCTCTTATCACACTTCAAAAATTTATCAACTTTAACCATATTTATCAACCTTAAAAGTGAATATTAGGCAAGTAGATTTTTCGTTTCTTGGAGCCTGCTTATAGGAAACAGCCTGCTATTTCATGAAAACATTATGCTTTGTGTACGCCACAAGTTTTATCATTAAAGTTAATATAGAGAAAGCACAAGAAGATCTTGATATTGGGCATACGATGAATCAGAAAGGCCATATGTGTAATTACTCTTTTACAGTATTCAGCTGTTAAACTTTAATGAATAAGATTATACTTACCCTGGAGTTCCACACCATGCTGCACACCATGTTAGTGGCGGTTTAGTAATGTTAAGACCAGATGTGTCAAACTCAGGCCCTCCAGCTGTTTTAAAACTACAATTCCCATCATGCCTGGACAGCCAAAACTAAAGCTAGACTGTGGTTTTACCCCCCAACCACCTCATACATAATTTCTGTCATCAGATTATTAATTATATCTATTCCTAATTATTTTTTCCTGGCCGTTAGTAGGTGATCAGCAGGGTGGTGACACACGCAGCGCCCCTGCAGATCAGCTTTTCTGCACAGCTGCAGCACTGGATGTAAACACAGTATATGTCGCAGTGCAGTACCCTGGAATCGCCACTACACAATGTATGGCACTATGGCTTTTGGCTCTGTACACAGATTTTTTTCTAGCGCTGCAACTGTACCAGTCATCTGATCAGCTCGGGTGCTACATGCTATTAATGGGTCCTTCCTGGAAAACCCCTTTAAGGTACTTATACATGTACAGGATTTGAAGAAGATTTGATGCTGCAGATTTCAATGTAACTAAATGATTGCGCATAGCATCACATCTGTTGCAGCTCCTGTATGTCTGAATGTACCCTCAAATGGCTATTCCCATATAGTTATACTCATCAAGTTAAACATTTTTGCAAATACATCTATTTAGTAAACTTGTCTCCTTCTCTTGATATGCTGCTCTTTCCTTCCCATTGTTGACAATTCGTCGTCTAGGTTATTGACCACCACTCTGCTCTAAAAACAGTGGTCTGGCTGGTGTATGTATGGCTATATATAGTATACATACCTATACATTTTATACAGTGTGTGTATATCTCGCTATACGTCTCCGTTATAGTTATACATACACCAGCCAGAGCAGAGTGGTGGTCTGTAACCTAGACAACAGGCTGTCAACAATGGGATGGAAAGAGCAGCATATCAGAAGGGGACAAGTTTGCTAAATGATTGTGCAAGTATAACTATATTAGCTGAGATGAAAATACCCCTTTTAATAAATCTAATGTGAAGCGCACAGTACTTTTAGTTATAAAGAACTGTACAAAAGATGGGAGATATATCTTATTAAAGTGAATGTACCATCAGGCCAGGGCTGAAGCATTGGAGGTGGGCTGATCCACTCCCAGTGGGAGGAAGCCCTCGCCCCTCTATGATACGACTCAATTGATTCTAATGGAGCCACGTCATAGAGGAGTTGGGGTTTCCTACCACTGCGAGTGGATTAGCCCACCTCCAATGCTTCAGCCCAGGCCTGATGATAAATTCACTTTAAAGAAAATTCCTTTTCCTCCATTTACCAGACTCCTCTACTCCCCACTGCTCCATGCACTGAACACTCACACTCTATCACATATGACATCCTTAACAGGAGAGAGAACTTTATTTTCACTAAAAGATCAGGTTACAGCTGCTGACCATAGAGGTTTATGGAGAGAGGAGGAGGGAGCATGGACAAAGGAGAACAGTGCTCCCCTATTTCTCATACACCCTAAGGTCGAGCAACATTGAGGATATTTTACAGCTTTAAAGAGCGTTACCTATAGGGAATAGTCACAGCCTGTACACCCCCCATCTGCCACTGCCATTCTGACCAGCATCACCTAGAAGTGACCCTGAACCCTTATAAAATATTTAACCTGACCAGGATTTACATTATAACAAAGTTTTCAGAAGTCTATGAAAAGTTACATTTTGGTTACTGTTCGGTTGTTATCATCACAGCCAAAGGCTGGTGCAACCATTTATGTATCAGAGGCTAGTTACTTATTTACATTTCTGATATGGGTCTTGTATAACCATGTTTGCTAAATAAATGGGGTAATAATTAAAAACATCTCTTTTACATTCAATTATTTTTTAGAATTAAAAACTTTACAACATTGTGTCATTTGTATACTCCCCTCTTGAACTCTGTCTGCCAGTCTGCTATCCTACATTATGTATGCCCCCTTGTTAGCCTGCCCAAGTTGTAGTCCTGTGATCTCTGCAGCATAGGCAATGTAAGTGCCTTTGATAGCTTGATAGCAAGTGTAGTACCTATCTACAAAAAACTATTTCCTAAGCATCGTATAATTGGTTTATTGTGGTTCATGACCCCAATGCTGCATAAAGGCCATATTACACTGCATAATAATAAGTGGAAGTGAGTGCTGACCTGTCGGTTCAGTGCTCGCTTCCACCTACTACACGCACAGACAGGGAGCAGCACAGACTTTCCTTAGATTGCTCGGGCTGCCCATTGAAGAAGGCGGTGGTCCGCTGCCGCCACTCCTGTTGCGCGTGATTCTATTATGACGTGATCAGGATTTTTCAACAAGTCAAAGGACCCCCATCTGATCATAGTCATTGAACAGGAGCTATCATACCAAAGGATTATCGGCCAGAATGGCTGGTAATCAGCCAAGTACGGTTGTTAATTGTTTGGTGTAATAGGGCCTTAAGATCTATTACAAGATGTATTACAGTACAGTCTTATAGGCGGCAAATATAAAAGACCTTCAACTAACATTCATAGGTAAACATTTGACCAGGTTTATCAGAGCTGTATATCTTAGATCCTTTTTCTAGGACAACAGACTTCCTGTAGATTAATTCCATTGAAGGACACTGTAGCCAGCCTCAGTCCTGAAGAAAAGGCCAGATAACTCCACAGTCAGGTCAGTGGCACAGCAGTAATACAACATGAAATCTCATGCTAAGAACTTTTATTTCGCACAGCCACTTAAAGAGAACCTGTCCCGAATTTTGGCCTGTCTTTTGTAGAAAATACATGCAGTGCTCATGATGAATAATTTGGAATTCCCTCTTTTAAAGCTCTGTGATGTGCCTGCTCCTCTGTTTGTTCTTTCTTGAAATGTATGGCTCAATAACCAATTGGGTGTTGCCAGTTTAGGGGGGGGGGGATGTTACTATACTGCCTAACACTATCCAATCAGAGATGGTGGTCTAGGGATACAACCCCAACTGGTAACACCCAGTTCTTTATTCAGTCATACATTTCAAATAAGAATAACAGAGGAACGGCAAATCACAACGTTACATGGAAAGATGTTCTAGAATAGTCATTTCATAGGGAATACAATAAGTATTTACTAAAACAGACCGGTCAGGAGTGGTGAAAGGTTGCTGTTAAAGGGCTGCTCCATGGATTTTTTTTTTTTATTCTAAAACTATGCTTACGCAAGTGTTAAATAAAAAAAAAATAATACATACTTCCTTGCTTCCCCATCTCCACTGCTGTAACAGAGTTCCTAAACCCTCTGTGCAGCACTTCCAAGATTGTGGTCAGTGCATACAGTTGCCCCCTTGCTGCAACCACTAATTGGCTGAGTGGGCAATTGCATGTGCAGACCCAAATCGTAGAAGTGCCATGCAGCTAGACTGGAAGCCCCCTAAGAATGGCTAAGCAGAGGGAGTGAGGAGACTTAGGGCCCGATTACAAGGGGTGATTATCGTATGGAAAATCGTTAGATCGCTTCAGTTTAATTCCATGTAATTTCAGACAACGATCAAAAAATCATTTGTGTTTCGTTGATCGTTCAGATCTGACCTGAAAGTCATTGTTCGCTAATTGTTCCCTCCAAATTTGTTCGCTGTAATACCGCATTTGTTCACTAATCGTTCTGTGTAGTTCCAAATCGTTCCTCCTTTCGCTGGGTTCAGATGCAGAAAATGATCGATATAACAACTACCGTTCTGTGTAATATGGTGAACGACTTCAGGCTAACCATAAACATTCTCATTAATTGCGATTATTGCATTATTGCGATCGCTAATTGCTTCATCTAATAGGACCCTTAGGGTACTATTACACGGAATGATAATCGGCCCGATTATCGTTCTGTGTAATAAATACAATGATCAGCCGATGACAACAATCATCGGCTGATCGTTGATATAGGTTTGAACCTATAATTGTCGGGCGCCGACCGCCCATCGCTATGTGTAATAGTGTAACTGACGATTTACCTATCCAGGCTGCAGGGCTCCTCTTGCTGTCTTCTTCTCCCCTGGTCCCCCGCGCTCCAGCTTCAGAGTGGCCTGAGGTGACAGGACGCTCAGCCAATCACTGGCCAGAAACGCAGCAGCCAGTGATTGGCTGAGCGGCCTGTCAGCTGAGACAGGCCGCTCTGGAGCGCGCGAGATCCAGGGAGAAGACCGCAAGAGGAGCCCTGCTGCCTGGACAGGTAATGTATAAAGTTAAGCAAGGGCTGCAAGGACTTTCGGTAACAATGTCCCTGCAGCCCTTGTAAAACGATAATCGGGCCATGTAATAGGCCCAGTAAACGAGCGCCGATCTAGCAGATCGGCGCTCGTTTACAGTTATTATCGGGCCCCCATCGGCCTGTACAGATATGCGCCTTGCTGTAATGACAGTGCCGTGTGGCTGATTCATTACAGCGTGCCGCATATCTGTACAGTTCACCCGCTTTTCCAGCCAGGAATGGTTTTGAAAAGAGGAGAAATCTCAGTTTTTCCTTTGTGACCTGTTCCCTGTTTAGTCTGTTCCTGGCTTTGGCTTCAATGGTCTGTCAGATAAATCTGTCTGTGTGTAATTGGGCCTTTAGACACTCCCAGGTTTTACAGTATAGCAATGCTTTACAGCACAGTATTTTTTAATTCTGCATGTGGGGAAAAAAAATAATACTCCTGTATAGATGATATTGTTTTCCTTCTCCATGCAAGCTCCAGGCCAGGGCCGCTTTAACCAGAGGGCACATGGTGCACGTGCATCGGGCCCACTGGTTAAAGGGGCCCCCCCGAGCAGGCCGGCCGTTGCTATGTGCGACCAGTGCGGTCGCACAGGGCTCCGGCCACCAGCCTGTAAGGGGGGAGCGCCATGGATGGGTAATCACCTTACCCCTCCATGGCGCCCCCTGCAGGGCCCCCCCATCCGCCGCTGCCCCCGTCCGCTGCTGCTGCGGCGCTTCAGCGCTGCAGCAGCAGCGACACTGACAGAGAGAGAGCCATTGGCTCCCTCCCTGTCAGTCACTCTTGTGGCCGCACTTCCTGCTATCACAAGAGGCCGCACTCTCCCTCTCGCGCCCGACGTCACTGGAGCGTCGGCGCGTGGGTAAGGGGAGTGCAGCCTCTTGTGACTGCAGGAAGTGCGGCCACAAGAGGGAAGAGAAGAGGAACGCGTGGACCTAGGTGAGTAAGTGTTTGTTTTTTTTCTTTCTATGTTATATAGCAGCTATATACTATTGGGGAGCACAGGGGGCTATATACTATTGGGGAGCACAGGGGGGCTATATACTATGGGGGAGAACGGGGGCTATATACTATTGGGGAGCACAGGGGGCTATATACTATGGGGGAGCACAGGGGGCTATATACTATGGGGGAGAACAGGGGGCTATATACTATGGGGGAGAACGGGGGCTGTATACTATTAGGGAGCACAGGGGGGCTATATACTATGGGGGAGAATGGGGGCTATATACTATTGGGGAGCACAGGGGGGCTATATACTATGGGGGAGAACGGGGGCTATATACTATTGGGGAGCACAGGGGGCTATATACTATGGGGGAGCACAGGGGAGCTATATACTATGGGGGAGCACAGGGGAGCTATATACTATGGGGAGCACAGGGGGCTATATACTACTGGGGAGCACAGGGGGCTATATACTATGGGGGAGCACAGGGGGCTATATACTATGGGGAGCACAGGGGGCTATATACTATGGGGGGAGCACAGGTGAGCTATATACTATGGGGGAGCACCGGGGGCTATATACAATGGGGGAGCACACAGGAGGGCTGTATATAACTGGAGGAGCACATGAGGGTCTATATACTACAGGGACACCTTAAAACTATGGAGGCAAAGAGGGGTGTAACTATGTAGGAGTACAGAGGGGTGTAACTACTGTATAGGGGTACAAGGGACCTAACTACTGTATGTGTTGGAGCCTAAAATATTTGTCTGGCACATTCTGGAGAGAAGATTCACAGCCAGGAGAAGACTTCAAGGTGGCCCAGGCTGGATGGAGAGAAAAAGAAAAGGTAACAGACTCTGATCGGAGAAGACGCCCCCGGTGAGTCACTGGATGTAACTGCACTCTGTTATAGGGTTGTACTGATAGGGGTCATGGTGTGGCGGTATTATGTAATGGTATCATTGGTGATAACTTTCTGTTTTGTTTAGTGCAGTTTTTATGTAATATGTAATCACTGAATGGTGGAAATAGTGTTATAAGGTAAATACTGTATGTATTGGGGCTCTTGATACAGTGTGGGGGCAAATTCAGTACATTATACAATGTGCAGAAAGGTAAGGGGGGGCCCACTCTTGAGGGCTGTGCACTGGGCCCACCAATGTATTAAAACGGCCCTGCTCCAGGCAGTACACTACCATAATATAGTACCCATAGAAGACTATGGCGCTCCACGGCTGTGTGCTTTCCTCTAATGTAGTATGAATAAATTGGATGAAATTGTGTCTCTCAAGCTGCGATCCCGTTTACATGTTAAAGGTTTAAACATTTGTTTGTACTAGACATAATTGCCGAGTCCTGGGCACTGTCAGCCCAATGAAAAGTACAGGTGTTGGAAAGGCTTTGGTAAATGGCTTTTTGTTGGACAGCCAATAGCCCAGATTTTCCATTACTGTCCTGGAACCGGTCTGTAAACCCTGACAAGAGCGGCGTTTGTGTATGCATATTCCCTGTCCATTACAGGCGGCTTTTAACTGGTGTTAATATCTCACAGACACGGCAGCAAAGTTATTTCGGGGTCTGTGCACCGCTCTCAGGCGTTTAGCATTTGTCAAAAAATGACACAACTTGGCCAGAAAACAAATGGCAAAAGCTACGTTATTCCGACTCTCTAAACATCGGTGACGTTTCTATACATCTCAGCGTCGTCTGTCATCACACTCCTCTCATTGTATAACCAGGGAGCTCATTATTTTAGGAGATGCTGTAAATGATGACCTGTTCTGACGGGTACGTCTTTCTCACAGCCATGGATTCAGACATCTTGTGTTAATGTTTATCCATCTTGATGTTTTTCCCAGTGCTTTGTTCAGTAGGGAGAACATAGTTTTTAGAATTGTCATAATTTTTCCTATGTTACTGTGAAGAAATTTAGTCATGTAATTAAATATGAGCAATGTGGGAAAAGAGAATTTCAATCATAAAGGGTTTTTTAATGGTCATGGATTATTCTTCTGAGACTGACTATGATGGAGGGCCCAAGTCCTCCACAGCCCTGCGGATAAATTGTGGCTGCAGAGAACGCAGATCAGTTTACCCTTTAAGTGAAATTAGTAGGTCCTTCATTCTGCTGGTTGGCAGGGGGCTCCTGGAGTCGGACTATCATTCTGACATTGACATAAAGTCCAGTATTTGCATGGAGAATTTTATGTGCCACCTACAATTTGCTTAAAGTCCAATACTCAGGCCTTCTCCAGTCCTACATCCATTAATGATGACAGTTTGTGCCTCTGTGGTCTGAGGCTATGAACCAGAGGGCAGCCGGTGAACTGTCAGCATGGTAATGGGTGTCAATGGCTCATTGATGTGCATGGGTAGAGAAGGCTAGACTCTTCCCACAGGTGAGGATTTGCACCACAACTTGCTGATAAAGTTTTTGCTGACTTTAACAGAAAGGTGTCCGACCAGATTGTGCATCACAGCTTGCTGGTTGGAGTGCTTGTGCTGACCCTTGCCCACGGCAGAAAACTCCTACTGCAGGCACATGGATGGCGAAGCAAGGGAAGAAGTTGGTGTGATGGAACACCTCTGGAGTTGAGCAAACTTTGAGCATGCTCGAGTTCATCTAAACCCAAGCATGCGGCATTTGGTTAGTGGAGGCTGCTGATGTTGGATAAAGTGCTAAGGCTGTGTGGAAAACATGGCTGTATCCATATTTTCCAGGCAGTCACAGGGCTTCATCTAACTTCAGCAGCCTCTGCTAACCAAATGCCGCATGCTTGTATTTGGATGAACTGGAACATGCTCAAAGCTCGCTCAAATCTTGCTCAAATCAAATCACCTCTCTATTACAACATGTAGATGGCTGGGTGTGTGTGTCACTTACCAGGGGAAGAGATGATACAGAAAAAGTAGAACATTAAAATACCTATCATATATAAAGAAATAAAGAAAAAACAAAAACACTTAAATGTTGGTATATGTTGTTACATTATACCAAAAGGGGCCTAACCCAACATAAGAAATGTTCAGAAAAATGGGAAATGGCTGCTTCTGTTCTTCTCTAAGGGTCCTCCAGCTGACAGACCAAGAAAGCGGGATACCCCTGGCATTTGTCCCCCAAACTTAGGGTCACATGACTGGGGAGGACTCATTCCTGAGCCCAGTGTCGAGCAGACTACATCTGAAAACTGCCCGGTGACACCTGCCGCTGGCAACCACGACAGCCTGCCACTAGGCAGCTCCAGAGTTACTAACTCTTCATGAATGGTCAATCATGGGTGAACTGTAATACCATGTTGACCCCTCCTGAAGGGTCTACTAGTACAGGTTGTAGGTGAGCTGTATGGACATCACTATTTTGTCTCTTATAGTGCGTTTACACAGAGATTTATCTGACAGATTTTTAAAGCCAAAGCCAGGAATGGATTTAAAAAGAGGAAAGATCTCAGTCTTTCCTTTATGACCTGTTCCCTGTTTATATTCTGTTACTGGCTTTGGCTTCAGAAATCTGTCAGATGAATCTGTCTGTGTAAAGGCACCATAAGGTAAGCTACCTGTGAGATAATTCACCTGGCAGAATGTTTGCCCAGCACAGATCTACAAAGACGTACTGGATGTATTGCTGCTCTCTTTGACCCGCCTTGTTCTGTTGTTGCTGAGTTAAACAGCTCCCACTGGTTATGTAATACTTTCATTTACCAAACATTTACCGATTTTGCTTTTCTAGCCCAGGAACCGAGTAGAATACATGATGTTAGCATGTAGGGTGCTTATTGTGTAAATTGAGAGCAGAGCTGCCTCTCCATCAGTATTCTTGTTAGGCCGAGGTTACACGCTGCTATGCTATATATATTGTGTACCTTGATGCTTTGATCGTATTATTGTAAGTGGATATACAATGTGTGTTCACAAACCGCACTCTGTAAAGTATGTAAATAATTTGGTTATAGCAACAATGGCATTCTTGGCTGTTTGTGCTTATGCTGATGGCTAAGATAGGCTCTTGTTCACACAGTGGTCACCACCATAGTTAGAACGCTACAGGTTTAAAGTAACTCTGTACCCACAATCTGCCCATCCTAAACTGCTTGTACCTTCAGATAGCTGCTTTTAATCCAAGATCTGTCCTGGGGTCCATTCGGCAGGTGATGCAGTTATTGTCCTAAAAAACAACTTTTAAACTTGCAGCCCTGTGTCAAACTGGCGTGGCCTAGAGTGTCTGTGCATTAGGCTGGCACAACCTCTCTGTCCTTCCTCCCCGCCTTCTTCATCATTAGGAATGCTCCAGGCAGGTATTCTCCTATTTATGTGCTGGATTGTTAAGGCACCTGTGCAGTGCTTACTGCAGAGGATTAGAAAAAATCCTGCCAGTGGCATTCCTAATGATGAAGAGGGTGGGAGGAGGGACGGAGGGGTGGTGCAAGGTTAGGGCACAGATACTCTAGGCCACGGCAGTTTGACACAGGGCTGCAAGTTTAAATTTAGTTTTTTAGAACAAAAACTGTATCACCTGCCGAACGAACCCCAGAACAGATCATGGATTAAAAGCAGCTATCTGAAGGTACAAGCGGTTTGGGGGGGGGGGCAGATTGTGGGTACAGAGTCGCTTTAACCAAGCAGAGTAAATTTTAAAGTTGAATGGCAGAAGTTAGCATAGTCAATGGTTTTTGATGCCGTGAGAATTGTTTCTCGCAAACCTGTAGGCTTTGTGTCAGTTCTTTTTCTTTGACTATTTCACCATTGCACCAGAATCGCTCCAGTTACGTGCGATAGAGGACTTTAGCCTCATCTACCTCCATATCTTTCATAAGCTCCTGTATGATCAGGATTGAAAGCATGGCTTGTTGTATCTAATCTGTAATGTATCTGTAAGACGCATTACAGTGCTCCAGCAGATGGTGTATCACGGCGTTACAGTAATCTACCGTACAAGTCCTCCAATCAAGGGGATCAGGGAAAAGTAGCACAGATTTTTGGATTATGTGTCTCAGTCTGATAATCTGTACACACTGTTTATCCAAACTCTAAAATATTGGATAATCCTAAATTCCAAATGGCTAATATCCAATAGAGCTGGAACTGTGAAAGCACAGGCTATGTACGCATACATTTTACCATACCATAGAAAGTGGCCATATTTACAGTTATTAGATACTTTAATTCATTGGGATTGTCCCAGCGGACAGCACTTGGACATTACAGAGGGAGAGCTGCAGGTCACATATTAGTAGAGAGTCACTGAAAATACACTCAGTACTTTGGGTAATGGGAATTTGTAAATTCTGATCTGCTTACATGTAGCATCTGGCCAATGCAGTAATTTAAAGGGGTATTCCAGCCATTAAATACTTACCCTCTATCCCTGTCTGACCTCTGGAACCAACTGTGGTCCCAAGAACGGGGATCCAACTCTCGACTCCGCTACAGCTATTGGTTATTTCCAGTGGCTCCATAGAGAAAGAATGGAGTGTATGCCAACCCATTGCGCTGCGGAATCTGTTGGCGCTATACAAATAAATATTATTATTGGTTATGTTAGGGGGAAATAATCAGATCATTGATGCAAGAGGGAGGGTTCTGGTATCTCTGTCCCTATTAAAGGGGTTATCCAGCGCTACAAAAACATGGCCACTTTTCCCCCTACTGTTGTCTCCAGTTCAGGTGCAGTTTGCAATTAAGCTCCATTTACTTCAATGGTACTGAGTTTCAAAACCCCACCCAAGCTGGAGACAACAGTAGGGGGAAAGTGGCCATGTTTTTGTAGCGCCGGATAAGCCCTTTTACCCCTGTTAAGGGACCTTCTGCAGAAAAAGATCTTAAAGGGATTGTCTCCCAAATTCAGAAGAAGCCAAGGTGGTGTTTACCATTGTTCAAGATTTTTTTAAGCCATGGGAATTAGACGTTTGGGGGGGGGGGGGGGGATTCCTGTTTTAGGGCTTTGACCTGCACTTATTTACAGAGCCTTTAGAAAGGGTTTATCGTGCAGACTGGCCAATCACTGGATTGTTCATCCACCCCTTTATTTCATCATCGTCAGCTGCACATTCTCGTTTACACAGAAGGATGGCCAACTAGTGATTACAGATGAGAGCAACCTAAAGGGATTATCCAGAATTTAGGGTAGCTTCACATGTACTGTATTGAATCCGCAGCAGATCTGACTAAATGAATGAACACCGCATCAAATCCGCACTGTCAAATCTGCTGCAGATCCACAGCAGATGTGATGCTGTGTTCATTCATTTAGGGCTAACACGTCCGTACGTGTATACGGGGCCGCAATCCGTGCCACAAAAAAAATGGACATGTTGTAATGCGGACCGTTTTTTTGCGGTACAGATCGCTTGGGGTAATGATGTGTGAACATAGTGCTCCGTGAAGCACGGAGCACTATGGATACACATACGGTAGTGCGGTCCGCGGCCTTTAGTCTAATTGTGGCCTTTTGTGCCTTTAGTCAAATCTGCTACAATGCGATACGGTACGTTAAACATGTTATGCTTACCTCTCTGCGCTCCTCTGGTGTCCCGATGTCTCTGCTGTGTCCCTCACTGAAAGCAGCTCCTCTACTTCTGAGATGAGTTTGTATTGGAAGTACCAGAGCTGCAGTCAGCTGTAGTCACCAGAGGGGTCACACCAGGACACTGGGGGAGGGTGGAGAGGTAAGCATAACATGTTTATTATGTTTACCAACCGGCCAGCAATGTATTAAAACTTTTTAAACACTGGACAATCCCTTTAAGCAATCCACTCATTTGATACAGCCCTAGGGAATCTGAGAAAACATGGATACAGCTTATGGTTGTATCTACGTTTTCCCGTGTACATCCTAGGGCTGCATCTAACTTCTTCAGCCACTGGTATTTTAGTGCTGAACTGTCGAACTCGAGCCATCAGTATTCCCTAGTAAAACATACAGCAGCTGGTTGTTATGGGAAAACCACCTTTACATATACCATATGTTACTGTTGTATTTTAGGGTAAAACTGGACCTTTAATTCTGTGTCTTGAAGGTTAAAGTGTGTCTTCTAGGTTATTATGTCACAAACCAGAGCCGGAGCTATGATCACATGGAGTGCATCTAATGCATATTACATGTGTTTTCATTTAGGGCTAATTCAAGCACAGGAAATAATGCAGAATGCATTATGGTACATTTACACAGAGTGATACTTCGCCCGATTAACGATTTAGAATGAACAATGTTTTTTTCATAACGATCAGCGTTTACACGGAACGATACATCGTACGGAAAAATCGTTTTGCGATCGCTTAAGCCTATCTCATACATAGGTGAAATCGTTGAAAGACTGTTTACATGGAACGATCTGCGAATTTTTTTGCGAACGATCAACGACCATTTGAGAAGTTGTTGAAAGATCAAAATGAATGATTTCTCGCTCGTCGCTTGATCGTTCGCTGCGTTAACACGTACGATTATTGTTCGAATTCGACCATTATCGTGCAAATTCGAACGATAAATCGTTCCGTGTAAAACCACCATAAGGGTACAAACCCACTTGACGTATTTGCTGCGTGAATCAGTCTTAAAAATAAGCAGGCAAAACGCAGGTTGGCTTTATACGATTGTTCTGCGTTAAAATACGCAATTGCGTATTTTTGAAGCATGAAGCTTGTTGTTAGCAAAGCATCAGTTGTTAACAACCTGTGTGAAAAACGCATGTAGCTTCATGCTTCAAAAATACGCAATTGCGTATTTTAACACAGAACAATTGTATAAAGCCAACCTGCGTTTTGCCTGCTTATTTTTAAGACTGATTCACGCAGCAAATACGTCAAGTGGGTTTGTACCCTGAGTAACAATTCGAGGCACAAACTGGAACACTTGAGTCCTATTTATCCATAGAGTGTAATGGTGCGTTTACACAGGCAGATTTATCTGACAAATTTTGGAA
This sequence comes from Dendropsophus ebraccatus, assembly GCF_027789765.1. NCBI lineage: Eukaryota > Metazoa > Chordata > Amphibia > Anura > Hylidae > Dendropsophus > Dendropsophus ebraccatus. Next base: position 49,126,387 of record NC_091458.1, read on the forward strand.
GCCAAAACCAGGAATGGATTTGAAAAGAGAAGAAATCTCAGTCTTTCCTTTATGACCCATTCCCTGTTTATGGTCTGTGCCTGGCTTTGGCTTCAAAAATCTGTCAGATAAATCTGCCTGTGTAAACGCACCATAACACAATCTAATATTCCATTGGTTTAGTAATGCATCAAAACCATCCCAAAAGGCCATCTCTTTGTGTGGACCATGTAAGTTCTGTTATTTAGTATGTCATTTTAAAGAGGATTTATTATACTGTAAACCAGTTCCAGAAACTCTATTGACTTCCTCTGCCAATCTGTTCACTGTGTGCACTGCTCAGTGGGTAGGGCCGAGAAGTACTGAGAAGAGAGACAAACAAAAATAACGCTGCCTGTTTATTTCAGATATCTTTAGGGTCTCTGCAACAGGACCCCCACCGATCAAAACCATGGTGCTAGACGGTGTCTTTTTTTGCATTTTCCCATTAGATTATATGCACATTCTGCTGAGCTGAGTGCACATGTATAGAAGGGGGATCGGGAGAGTGCTGTCAGCCGAGCGCTCAGCTGTCATGAATTGTGTACTTTTATTGTAAGATGGATGTGCATGTGCTTGTTTTTCTCTCTCTTTCACCGGGGTATGTGGAGGGATCCCTGGTGTGGGGAACTGGCTGCCTCCTGAGGCTGCAGCATTGTCTTCTTACCAGAGGAAATTCCTCCATATATCTGGTGTGGCAAGAGAAGCTAGACTATAGGCCCTATTCCACGGAACGATTATCGGCCGCTACGGACGATAATCGTCCCGTGGAATAGAGTGCAAGGATCAGTCGACATCGTTCATGTCAGCTGATCGTTGCAGTCGCTTGTTTTTCAACATGTTGAAAAACAAGCGACTGATATAGCAGCGATCTGCTGCTGTCGCTCCGTTGAATAGGCGCCATACTGACAATATTCCTAAATATGTAGTCATAGGAGCAAGATGTGGAAGTACAAAAAATGTTAATGATTTGGGCTTTCTAGGTTAAAGGGATTTTCCACTTAACATTTTTAGTCTGTACCACTGACTGTTACTGCTGCCTGTGGTGCTCTGAAGCCCTCTTTTACCGCTCTTATGCGCACCCTCTTGGGCACTCACATTACGCTACTTCTCTGTCCTGTATTATAAAGTGGGTGGGTCCACTTATTTATATGTGGATTGTTGGATAGAACACTTATTTAAAATTTAAATATTTTAGTACAGGTGTCCTTGCTGATGTCTGATGTTTGAGGTCACGTGTCGGTGATGCCCCACTGATGGTGCTGATGTAATCCATCCTTACCAATGGCTACCAATGAAGGGGCAGGCGGTATCCATGTTTTCCATTAGACACTAGGGCTGCATACAACTTCATCAGCCATCAGTAATCAAATACCAAGTGATCGCCATGCTCACACTCCTCTCTACTACCCACATTACGTTTTCTTTGTTTTAAAGGGGTTATCCAGGATTATTAGTTACATTGATATCTGCCCCATCAAATATGCTGCGGATCCTGTACTGTGTAAACGTACCCTAAACTAGGGAGAGATGACCGCCCCTCCGGGCAGTAGTGGCAAACCAGTCCTTCCAGCAGTGTTTCTATTACTAGACAAAGGCCTCGGACCAACGTTGATTCCGCCGCTGCTTGATAAGTATTGAAGGAAGGAAATAAATAAATGTTTGACCTGTGAGGATGTGAGTGTGAAGCCGCAGATGCAGGAACAAACAAGGAAGTAATTTAACAATGTAATGTAATCCATTAGCCGCCACAAATCCCACTAATACAGGCTTACTTTAATGGAGGGATGTTTCTCCGGAGCGACTATTTTACATTTGATATGAAAGATATGAGTTATTTAAGAAAGTAGCGAATCTGGGTTGAAAGCTGTAGAAGGGATTATTTGTAATTATACACTGTTAAAATGTCATCTTTTTTTTAGGGAAAAATCATTGGAATAGGACTTTACTCCATACTGCAACAATATAGAATTCTGTGCGGTCCAAGTCCTTTTTTTTAAGTTTGTTAGTACTTTCTTAGTACATACTTTGGGGGAGATTTATCAAACATGGTGTAAAGTGAAACTGGCTCGATTGCCCCTAGCAACCAATCAGATTCCACCTTTTATTTTCCAAAGAGCCTGTGAGAAATTAAAGGTGAAATCTGATTGGTTGCTGGGGGCAACTGAGCCACTTTCATAAATCTCCCCCTTTGTCTCTTTCTAAAAAGGCTTGGCTATAAATTTGCTATAATAACGTCCCCTAGAGGGGGCTTCCCCCAGCTTTCTCAGCCTCCTTTAGGCTGGGTCTGCAGTAATATGGAGGTGTGGACAGATGGCAGGTTTGCCTGTCAGGGCAGCCTCTAATGGTGGTGACATTTAGCTATCTCTGAAACCGATATAACTCTGAATAGACTGAACTGAATTTTTAAATAAAATGAGACTTTTTTTTTCTCCTCTGTTTCATTAGAAATGCGTTTTGTATGCAAATATGTTTCATGATCTTGACTTTCATTCACATTTCAGTGTTATATGTAAAAGTCATATGTAAAAGTCATATGTAAAAGTTATATGTAAAAGTCAATGACATTATCTGTTGCTAAAAGTTCTAGAACAGCAAACACCCAAGAGACTAAATCGGCATTATTGTTTAGGACTATACTCTCCCTTCCCTGTTTCCATGATGCTCTGTTTTGTCTCCTCTCCTACTTTTGCTGTTAAAGGACACGCCATACTGTGTTAACCTAATATACATTACATTAAGGAGATGGCTTCTAATTCAGAACGAAGCCATTCCGTTCAGGTTGTCTCCTTTGATTTTGACCAGGCTGTTGAAACAGTGCCACGATAGAGCTGTTTGTAAAGTAAGAGTTTATTGGAAAAGCTGGCACTATAAATTAGGACTTGTAAAGCCTGACGTGCTAGCAACAAGCATTTGTTATTGCTGGTAACAACCATCTATGGAGTATGTATCATGACATATATTATTAAGGGGGAACTCCAGTTTTCACATTAGCTGGTTTAAAAAAAAAAAGTTATTTAGATTTATAATCCTATTTGGAAATCACAAATCTTCCAGTACTTATTAGCTGCTGTATGTCCTGCAGGAAGTGGTGTTGACACAGTGCTCTCTGCTGCCACCTCTGTCCGTGACAGGAACTATCCAGAGCGGAGGAAGTTTTCTATGGGATTTGCTACTGCTCTGGACAGTTCCTGACATGGACAGAGGTGGCAGCAGAGAGCACTGTGTCAAACTAGAAAGAAAACATAATTTCCTGCAGGACATACAGCAGCTGATAAGTACCGGAAGACCTGAGATTTTTAAACAGAAGTAAATTAAAAATCCATTTACCTTTCTGACACCAGTTGATTTAAAATAAACATTTTCTCTGGCGTTCCCCTTTAATGGGTGGGTGGGTGTGTGTGTGTGTGTGTGTGTGTGTGTGTGTGTGTGTGTGTGTGTGTATAAAATATATATACAGTGGTGCCTTGGATTACGAGCATAATTTGTTCCGGGGCCGAGCTTGTAATCCAAATCCACTCTTAAACCAAAGCAAATTTTCCCACAAGAAATCACTGATATGCAGACAATTGGTTCCACACCCCAAAAATAATGATTTATTATTCTGAATAACATGTAAAACAGATGAAACAAACATTCAGAAACAGCAGAATCTGTGATATTATAAGTTACTGTACAGTAATGGAGAGGATGGGAAACACCAGGGCTGACAGAGACTGCTGGGAGCATGAAGGAGTGAGCAGGGCAGATATGGGCACAGTATAGCAGCACTCTCTGTCTGGGGAGAGAGGTTACAGCTATGGTGAGATTACCTCCACAGTCCTGTCCCCTGATGTAAGCCCCAGCCTAAAGTGGATCTACCATGATTTGGAAGGCGAGGGAGACTTCCTGGGTCAAAGTACAGAGCTGTAGACGCCGCTATGCAGACCATGCCCCTCCTCCACTCGCGCTCCAACCCAGTACAGGGAGCTCTTAAACCAAAGCAATGCTCTTAAACCAACTCACAATTTTGAAAAACTGTGAGCTCTTAAACCAAAACGCTCTTAAACCAAGGTACCACTGTGTATATATATATATAGAGAGAGAGAGAGAAAGAGAGAGAGAGCATTGCTACCTATCATTTCATTTAAAATTTCTGTTTCCAACCCAATCTCTCTGATGCGGTAGTGGAGAGGCGTCAGTGTCATTAGTTAGCCAGGACCCCCAGACTGTGTGTATAATTCACATATGTCATAGGCTCGAAGATAGATCACAAACTCTGCTAATTCACTCATAATAGCCAAACCAGCGTTTCCTCCAAAAGGAAGAGTCTCCTTTCTGTATACATTGCCTGAAAAATAAGTTGTCATACCACTGATCTCTTCACTGAAGTCTGTATTCTCCCCAGATCTCCCACCTAAAAAAGACAGAGGTCCCTAAAGTTCAGCAGTCAGTGCTGTAAAAAATAAATAAAACCAGAGAATTACTTTATCAAATTTAAAGGAATCTGTTAGCTGTGTTAGCTGCTAAGAGCTGCAGATAGTATTGGATAACTGGTATAAAAGTAAGCTTTACCCTTCATTGAGCTGATGCTGGTTGGTGGACTAAGGGCCCATTAACACTTAAGCCCCTATTACGCGGGGCGACATAGAGGAGCAAACGAGCGATGTCAGCGCTCGTTTGCTCCTCGTTCCCCACTCACTGCTGGCGCTATTACACAACGCAACAGCGAGCAGGTGAGTACAGTGGAGCTGTTGCTATCACATTCGTTTGTGTTTCAACATGTTAAAAGACAAACAACAGCAATGATCAGCCGACATCGTTCATGTCGGCTGATCGTTGCCTTTTATTACAGCCATATCGCCCGAATAGGGCAGATAATCATTTGTGTAATAGGGCCTTTAGTAAAACAGGCTGAAACTCAAAGGGAAACCCACGACGCGAACTCTGCGTCTGAACTCCATGTAATGTGTTGCGCCTCTGTTCTCCACTCTGAATTTCCTCCTGTTTTACTCCCTTGTACAGTACTCTCTCCTTTTATTTCTCAAGTTTCAAGAAGGTGAAGCCAAGCTGCTTTAAGGTGAACTATCAGCAATTTAGATGAATCTAAACTGCTGATTGACCCCTATAGCACGGGGGACGCTGAGGAGGAAGGTATGAGTTTTACCTTCCTCCTCGGCACTGGCCCTGCGCTGTTAGTTGGGGCAAACTCCGCTCCAGAGCACCGTTAGGTGCACTGCCATGTCATCCAGCCCGCCCCCTCCTTTGATTATCATTAGAAGGGTCAGGCCAGATGGTGCAGCAGTGCTCCAGAGTGGAGTTTACCCCGACTAACAGCGCGGGACTGGCACCGAGGAGGAAGGTAAGGCGCATACCTCCTTCCTCAGCCTCCTAGGCGCTATATGAGGCTAGGAGCAGGTTAGTTTTGTCTAACCTGCTGATTTTTCCCCTTTAAGTGCCATACTCTGACATGCCTCCTCGCTTGCTCTTACCTCCCAGCCCATTCTTCACTAACGTACTTGGCTCCAGAACCATATGGTCCTGGTTTTGCTGCTATAGTATAGTCGATAAAGTATGGCCGGATTATTGATGCTTAAATCCATCCTTTTCCCAATCCACAACCCCTGTAGCTTAGGGCATCCATCTGTTGCCCTCTGGTGCTATTACAAGCTCCTGTGCAACCTCCCAGACTGCCCTATCCTTGCTTTAACATGTTTATAAAGGTATCTGAGTGAGAAGAGAGTAGATCCATGGTACATCGCCGCTGAGGATACAAGAGGGTAACTATGGTAACAACATCTGCTCGCGCTGCCTGGCTTGCGTCGCTGTTACATTTTTAATGTTCGGCATTAGACAGAGCTGCAGAGGATAGCAAAACTTTCATTTCATGTGTTTGGATGAAAGAGATTTTCACAAGGATTCCTCCGTTTTCACTAGAGAGTTCCTCATCTTCTAGATGCACAAGAAGCCTTTTAATGAAGTCCTCTTATTACCAGAGTCTCCAGTCGTCTTACAAGTGGGACACATTCTGCCGAGGCCTCTGGACATTTATTCAGCTTTTAGTCTATAAAAGTAATATAAAATTAGTTTTGTACACTTCAGATTATGAAACTTTACGTGCAACACACAATATACACTTTGCCGCACTGAGATGAAGTATAGTTGAGCTGATGAATTTTGACTTGCCGATGTGTCAGACACTAAAAGGAGAAGTCCATCCAGACCCACAAGTGCTGGGTAATATACGAGTTTTTGATATTGGTGATATTGGGTACATGTTCTACTGTTCCAAGCCCATGCCTACTTACCGGGTACCAGCAGTGCCAAATGTAATAGCCAGATAGAGAAAAAAGAACACAAGGGGACGCCTAATAGGTGTAGTGTTACCAAACTGGAGGTGAATACGCAGGAGAACATAAAAGTAGGTCAAACTATAACCTGGCTGAGATGTGCAGACAAGCAGGCACAACTTTACTTAGGGCTTAGCATATAGAATCTGCTGCCAGGCCGGGGAACAGGTGTGCACACACTTTATGGCACCAGCAGCCTCAAATAAGTGCAAGAAGAGCAACCGAAAAAACCCATACGTGTCAGGCGCAGGATTAGAAGGAACTACAGGTCGAACTGCTTACTCGTTGCATTTTTTTTTTTTATTAGCGATGTGTTTCGATGCCGTTGTCTGGTACTAAACCAACATAAAACTTCTTGCACATTTATATATGCAGGTCCCAGAATTAATATATGTTTTACATAAGGGAAGCTACATATGAAAACTTTAAGTGCCGGATAACCCCTTTAAGTGCTGTAAGTTGTCCGGGCACTCCTAGTCCTATTTTTGTCCCCTTTCTTTTGTTTTACTTTTCTTTTGCCTATGGTGTTTACATAATTCTAAATGTTTAATCCTGAGGGATCACAACCGCCTGTCTCCTAAGATTAGAGGAAGGACAGAGCCTCGTTGAAGACATTACAAACTCCACAGTATGCGACTATAAGGCACAGCAGCCTCTTGCAGTGACTTCTACCAATAGTGCTCCACTACAGGACTGATTACAAACATTCCCGTCATAGCTGTCACAGTCATTCTCTAGACCTCCTCATTGAGCCGGTGGAATGCACTTAGTTATCTCTAATAGCAATCTAGTACACCATAAATGTTTAATGAACTATTAACTTTTAATAGAGTTAATTTAGAAAGTAGAACACACTGACTCATATGTCTGGACTGGCACATGTCACTTTATATAATGTGGACAATGTATGTGTGTGTGTGTGTGTATGTATATGTGTGTGTATATATATATATATATATTATTTATTTATTATCTTTTGTAATCCTTAAGCGGTTTGTGCTATTTAAACTCCTGTGTACTGAAGCAGGGGCAGATTCTCTTTGCCAAAATGACTGGCAGCAGCAGTGGTCTCCCTGCTTACACGTTCCTGGCGGCTGTACTATTTCTGAGGAGAAGTAGTCTGTCTGTCAGTTTCGCAAGGTGTCTGAGCTGGTAGAACTGCACCAATTCCAGCTTCAAATTTGTTATCACTAATTATTGTACACGATCCATTTATAATGGAGATGGAACTGGATTCGGATGTGTGGCTTACTTACTCCACATACCATCTACAATATTGTGTAATGCACAAAATGGATCTCTCAGTGTTGTATCATGTTCAGGTAACTGATAGGGGTATAAAACAAATATCACTTGTCTTTAAGATGATGGCTGTCTGCAAAATTATAGCATCATGTTTTCTTTCCAAGTGCTGTTGTCATAGACACTATGCTGAGCTGCAGCATGCATGCCTCATTCCTCCTTGCTCTGTAATTGGTGTACAGGGTTTGGTTTCCAGCACTGAGCCTTGTACATCAATCATGCAGAGAGCAGTGTTTGCTGTCACTCATGTGGGTTTTGATGGACAGTTTTCTTTGTATTTGTTTCATTTTGTCTTTTTTTCATCTATGTTGAAATAGATATATAAGTGTATATCCTGTGGTAGCAAAACCCACATGGAACATAAAGTTGTTAATCGTTTTAGTACCAACTAGCTGTAAAGGAGATCTCCACAAAGTTGTAAAGTTCCTTATAAACTCTTGAGTTCCTGTATAAGACAGTGTTATTTGTTATGTCTAGTTTAGTTATTTTTCTATTGTCTGGCATTATTTCTTTGCTATTATCATGTTCGCACGTTACTGAGTGTTCTGATGTCTCTTAACAATTTGTTCTCCAAGATTCTGGCTGATTCTCCTAGACATTGTTGGGGAATATAGTAGTTTCCAAGCTGTGATCGCAGGTGGTCTGTTCATAGACAAATGTTTCATGGATAGGAATTATAGGCCATGTACCATAGACCAATAAACAGTAGAAAACATGTATTTCTTTTAATAACCTGTATCATGGAGGGCCTTTTTGCTTGAAATGCTTTATCTTATTAACCGGTTCATCTGTCTTGTCCATCTCCTTAGCCTCAGGTACTGTAGACAAAATGATACAGAACGAGGCATTTTACTATAAAGTATGTCTCTGCCATAAAGACTCATTTCAGATTTGTTTACAAAATTTAATAAAATATGTAAAAGGTCATTTTATAGCTGCCTTTGCTTATCAAATTTGATTTCTACCCCTAAATAGACTTTGGGGGAGATTTTTCAAACATGGTGTAAAGTGAAACTGGCTCAGTTGCCCCTAGCAACCAATCAGATTCCACCTTTCATTCCTCACAGACTCTTTGTAAAATGAAAGGTGAAATCTGATTGGTTGCTAGGGGCAACTAAGACAAATCTACTTTACATTAGTTTGATAAATCTCCCACATTGTGTCTTAAAGCAATTGTACCATTAGGTACATCATTTTTTCTTTTTTTTTTTTTTTTTTTTACCTTAGCCACTCTGCACTCACGGGGATCCCTGCGATCTGGGACGTTTTTTTTCCCAATCATCAGCTCAGAGCACTGGGGGGCGGTGGGCCCGCCCTCTGTGCTCCGAGCTGGAACAGTGCTCACAAAAAGACCGACGCCAAGCACAGGAATCCGACGACTTTTCCAAAAAAAGGGCCCCCCACTGATCAGAAAGCGATGGCAAGGATATTCCATCGCTTTAACATTTGGAAGCCAACTTGTGTCATCAGGATGGGTGACGGTGCTCAGTTGAGTGCTTCTGTCCATTCTTCTAGCAATCGGCGTGGTTTCAGTGGCTAGACCCCAACCGACCACAACTTGTGACTCCCGAGAATTAAATGGTGGAGTTACCACTTATGAACATTATTCAACTGACTGGATTTGGGAGAACAAGGGGACATATGATTGACATAATGGGTCATTTTTTTTTTAAATTTACTGACTGTAAAAAAAAAAAAAAAAAAATCTTCAGGGTGTATTATTTATTATCTACTTTACAAGAAGCAAACTTTTATCTACAGATATTTTTTACTGAATTAATATTTCTTATTGCAAGAATTGTAATGTAATTTGATACGTTGGTGTATAGACAGTTGTCATATACTGGCAGGATAAGATACTGTGTATAAATAACCAATGTATTCATGTCTGCTGCGTGATAGTGATCGGATCATGTCTAAAGGTTAGCCGTCTGTCATACCCACTCCTTAATACAAATATTTCTTCATATTCGCTGCATAGTCACATCACAACTGGTGCCTGGTCGAACAGACCCTGCTCTATGTGTATAGAAATGTTTCACATGTTCAAAATGGAAAATTTTACCTTGCTTGTGCTTTTAACCATTTTGATGTCGCAGGAGTTTCGCAAGGTAGTACAAGACGTTTGTTGTTGAATCCCCAAGGATACAAAGAGGCTCATTTTAAGGCATGTCAAGGTGATTTAAAGCAGTGCTATTTTATTTGTGTTGTGCAGAACATCGGGCACTCCTGTAACACATCCACATAGCGACCCAGGGACAGTGTGATTTATACGAAAACTTCACATATTGTCCTCCGCCGTCTGGGAGTGACAGACTTCTCTTCCACATGTGATATGTGGACGTGACTTTTATTTTTTCCCTTCATTCCAATATGAATATGTAATAAAGATATAAAAATTCCTCTTCGGTCTTAGCTGCAAGGAAGCCTAAACCATGAGGTTCCCTTAAATGGACATTGAAATGTAGGTATGTAAGAGTTTTAATAGGCACGTCAATGTAGTAGGCCTTATTATATGCGGACATTTTCCATTCTTAACCAAAAATGGGAATTGATCCCAACAGAAAGGACCATGTTAGCCATGACTTTCTTCCCTGGTATCAATTTCCATTTTCGGTTAAAAGTAAAGATTGTATTATTCTGACAAACAAGTCCGTATGCAGAAATGTGTCTACCGCACCTGGAATTTCCCTACTGAGGAAAATCTAAAGGATTACATACATGGTGTCATCTAGGAGTCCGTACTGTACATGTGTGTGCCCCAGATTTTATGTGGCGGCACTGAGTCTCCTTTTCATGGAATCCTTTAAAGAGAATGTATGACCAAATTTATTTATTTTTTTTACTAATCAAAGCCAAGTAATAACTATTATTTTATTTATATAGCGCTAACATATTCTACAGCACCTCAATTCTGGGTGTACATACATTGACAAAACCAGACATTACAGAGATACACGTGTAGCCGTGAAGTTAAACATGAGGAGTGAGGGCTCTGTTCTTGTGATCGGTTGGGTCTGGGTGGTCAAAGGTCAAAACCCCATTGGTTAGGCTAGATTGGTATTCAGAGAGTCTATAATTGTGCGGCCAGGGCTGTGCAAGCATCACTAGGTTGTTTGTGCAGTCCTTTCCTGCAGGCCTTACTCACAGTTCTGCGTAAAGGTCTGCTATTTTTACTCTGTGATCCGTGCAATTTGGTCCATAACTGCATCCTAGTGCATCCGTATCCACATCTGCATAAAATCTTGAACTGGTTAAAAAAAAAACTGACTAGTTAGCTTTCTTTGGATCCGCATTTTTCACGGTCGTCATAGAAGTGACGTCTTTGAAAAACACAGAACCCATTCTACTGGCCAATCTGTGATCACGTCTGAGTTATGACATATCCTATTTTTTCCCGGCATGGGTGGTCTGAATTGACTCATAGGTTTTAATGGTCCCTAAAATTGTCCGTGGTCGTGGATCCGCTATCATGGACAATTTCACAGAACATGTGAATGCAGCCTAAACCTGCTATCAACTGCACATCTCCAATTACACGGAACGATGTGCAGTAGAGATGAGCGAACCGGGTTCGAGTCGATCTGAACCCGAACGTTCGGCATTTGATTAGCGGTGGCTGCTGAACTTGGATAAAGCTCTAAGGTTGTCTGGAAAACATGGATACAGCCAATGACTATATCCATGTTTTCCACATAGCCTTAGGGCTTTATCCAAGTTCAGCAGCCACCGCTAATCAAATGCCGAATGCTCTGGTTCGGACGGATTTGAGCATGCTCGAGGTTCACTCATCTCTAATGGGCAGCCAATGGCAGATTATTTTTTTGACAGGTTTGAAGTGAGTGATTAGCTGAAGAGTGAGAATTTGCTCGTTCATTGACTGATCTCTGGCCTTATTAGACAGGGCAGTATCTGCCTGTATTTGGCAGATAATCGTTTTGTGTAATAAAGCTTTTAGGGGATTACTTTTAGGGAATAACCCTGTTCAGATTAAAAAATTGTCTGGTATGTGCTATATTCTTGCTTTTTGGGGCACCACATCAGCAGATTAGAAACCTTTAACCTGCTGGTAAGTCTCCATAGTGCATAGTGAAGCAATTTTTAACAATAAACGATCTCAAATGAGATTGCTTATCATTAACCTGAAATCGTTCACCACATTACATGGAACGATAATCATACTCAACGTGATCCCAGCAAAAGAGAGAACGATTTGGAATTACACTGAATGATTAATGAACGAATGTGGAATCACAGCAAACGATTAATGATGATTTTAGGGTCAGATGTAAATGAATGATCAACGACACACAAACTACTTTTCGATCGTTGCCTGCAATTACACAGGGTGATTACCATTTAAATTTAACCAATAAAACGATTTTTCGCATGATAATCGTCCGGGGCAGATCTGTGCAGTGAGGGCTGTAGCCCTCTCCCCAGTGCACCAAAATGAGAAACTTACATCCTTAGTACCCCATACACTATAGGAGACATATCAACAGTTTAGATGCTACTAACCTGCTGATAGTTTCCTTTTAAACACATGATCAATATGTCGGAAGAATTCAGAACTTTCTAAATAAAGGAAGAAAAAATACTGTTTAGTAAATCTGGGCCAGTGTGTTTCATTACATGGTAGCAATAGTTATTAGCGGAAACCATGAAATAATCTCATTCATGGGGGAGAGTGTCATGTGTGGCCCCCTAGCCTTTGGTTGTAGATTGTTGGCCTATAGTACTGTGACAACAAAGTACAGTTATCTGTCTGTATTTAGTCTTTTATGTGTTCTTCCTCATATCTATATCACTCTAGCATACTCCTCTTTGACAACCTTTTCCCGTCTAGGCTATAGGGCAAACATAGAATTTGGTTTATTTCCTATGGAAAATAACTGGACAGCTTCTCTGTATGTTCGTGTGCTGTATTCAGGGTGACCTTGTATAGAGAATTCCCTGTGATGATAATATTCCTTGTGCGCTTGTCTCTGGCTTGAAGCCAAAACCCATGATGCGGGGTGATATTTGTGAGATGCCTGGTAGGACCATGCTGTACGTTCCTGCACTAGTTTATAGATCCATCTAGCAGTGGCAGTGATAACAATGTAGAGTCATGGAATCGATTACAGCGGCGTCTGGCGACTGTGTGTTCTTTTTAATTGTCCTCTGATCATGTTACAGTGAATCCTGAAAGTAGTCTTGGTTATTTCATTGTTACTTTACATAATAGAAGTTCAAGGTAACCCCCTACCCCAGGAGGAGGAAGCAGATCAGTCATTAACTAGGTCAAGGCCACATGGTATAAAGAGATTCTGGAAAAAGATGTCTTTGGTGCCGTCATCTCAAATGCCACATAAAACTGCTCTGGTTAACCTTCACCAGCCTCCATCTAAATGGCTCCAGTGTGCGGATCTGCCAGTTATATGATGTACTTTATGACTTTTTTTTTACAGTTCAATCCACTATATTGTTCTTGCCTCCTCCTTATGAGTCATATTCAGTTCTGAACTATTTCTTGTGACTTTCTTATTGTTAATTATGTAACTGAGCGATGATGGCTGAATTATATGCATAGCAAAAATGCTGATCGCTAGACTACTGCCTGTAGTCTTGTCTTGTAAAAACTGAACTGTTTGGCCGGAACATGTTCATAATATAGCTGGGTGGAAGAAAGTCATGACAATTGTAGGCAACGTGTTTGAGGGAGAAAAAAGCGTTACTGTGGTCTATGACACAGACATGTTGAAACTTTGGGTCAGTAGTGTTCTTTGTTGCTGATACCCCCACCGATCTTTTGATGTAGTCAGGAGAAGCACGTGGCTGAGTGGTTCTTGCCCTAGCTCTCGGTTTAATCTAACTTATTCAAGGAGATGGTTTTCATTGAGGGTATTTGCACACTGAGGAATAGGTGAAGGAATTGAGGATGAAGGCTTTTTCTTTTTGAAATTCCTCGCCTATTCAGCTCTGGCAGAATTTGGGTGGGTTCATACTACGGAATCCGCGCTGATAATTTCCGGCAGATTCCGCCGCTCGTACCTGCTTGCGGTGGCACGCATCTCTGCCCGTGTCATAGACACCATTCTATGCATGGGCGGATTTGCCGTCTACCGAAAGAATTGACATGTCAGTTCTTTCGGCAGATGGCGGATCTCGCCCACCCATAGTCTATGGCTTGGGTGGATATGCGCACCGCCTTAAGTGGGTATGAGCTCCGGAACTGTGCCGATTCCGTAGTGTGAACCCACCCTTTGAGTGAAATTTGAACAGCATTCAAGACCCATTGACATCTATAGGATTTCTGTAGCGGAATCCGCCTAAAGAATTGACATGGGCAGGCAACAAATCCATTACATTCATTAATTCCTTCCCCGTCTGTAACATCCCCAAAATTTGCGGACGTGAGAATGCCCCCTTAGTATGCGGAGTCTTCTCCTGCAATGTCCATTTGTACATACATTTGTCAGAGTTCAATGTGGAGAATAAGATAAATGTGTCCAAGTAGGGGGAGATTTAGTATTACAGACTTTAAAAAAAAATCTCAATTGCAGGTGGCGTGGTAAAAATAACAAACTATTTATACTCACCTTCCCTGCCGCTTCAGTCGTGGTGGCTTCTTCCTGATTCCTATGACATCACAACTGTGTGGCAATTGCACCACTCAGCCAATCACTGCCCAAGATAGCACACCACCATAGTTTCTGATTGGCTAAGAAAGGTTGTTACATTACATGGTGGCGATGTTAGCAAGAAGATGAGAATATCAGCCGAGATGGGGGATGGGTAAGTATAGCTTGTTTATTAGATTTACTACACCATCAGCCTTGTGAATTTCCCATTCCCGGACAGCAGGATATGTATCTGATCACACACCCTAAATAACATTTTATATTAGGAGTCAGGTGTATATCTATAGAAGTCCCTACATTGTTACGGGCTAAAGATTTTAGCAGTTTAGAAGTGTGGCTGGAGGGGACTTAGGGGTCATGTGGCATCTTTAGTATAATTCCGTAGCATTTTATCATGTGTGACATCTAGCTGTATTCCTGACATATACATATGTAGTGAGGGTTGAGACTGGAGACGCATATACTGTGGGTTTTTCCAGCACTGGACGCCTGTCATAGCTGCATGGCACAGGGCCAGACTCCAGCTGGCTGCGGTTAACCGCACTTACCACACAGGAAGGTGTAGCTTGTGCAAACCTTTGGCTGAGGGATCATTTCTCTCCCGGTTTCTTCTCTGTTCTCTCAGTGGAAACTGCCTGGTTCTCACGAGTATTTCTAGTTATTATTGCTTCCTTGTCTGTCATTGCTGTTTCTTTATGCTACAAAAGTGGAAAATCTAATATCCACTGACTAAAAGGAAGGCACCCTCCCTCCTCTTTGCTTTTATTTATGTATTTTTATTTTATTTTTCTCCTGTTTAATGCCTTCGAAAAGGGAAATCCCCTGTGTCCAAAAGTCAGTATTTGTTTCCAGAGCATTATACAGAACATGACAGAGTAAATGATAGACTGGTACATAGGCATAGAGGACCCTGCCTGCCAGGGCTTACAATCTTAAAGAGGATGTACCACCAGGTACATCTTCTTTAAGCTGAACCCACGGATCAAACGTGCTCAAGCACTGGAGGTAGGCCGGGCCGCCCCCAGTGGGAGGGAATTTCCTCCCCTGTTTGACGCGGCTCCCTTAGAATGAATGGAGCCGCGTCATACAGGGGAGGGAATTCCCTCCCACTGGGGGCAGCCAGGCCCGCCTCCAGTGCTTGAGCACCGGCCGGTTCCAGTGCATAGAACGGCGCCGTGCACGGGAACAGGGCCTCGGTCCGAAAAACAGATTGCGGCACCGGCTTCCCCGTCCTGGCGCTGTTCGATCAGTGGGTTTAGGTTAAAGAGGATGTACCAGGTGGTACATCCTCTTTAATTGCAAACTACACCTGAACTGGAGACAAGAGTCGGGTTGTCTTTAAAGGGGTTATCCTGCGCTACAAAAACATGGCCACTTTTCCCCCTACTGTTTTCTCCAGTTCAGGTGTGGTTTGCAATTAAGCGCAACAAGATATGATGGCTCTCTTTTCATTCATCTGAGGATCCCAATGTTGTCTGCCGATGTTTAGGGGAGATCGCTAGTCTCTCTTAGGTGACCTAATTTGACAGTGTTGCATTTCTTTATGTGGTTACCAGACTGCCCCAGGATGTGATAAACCTTTGTGTAATAAATATGTCAGTACACATGTGTTATAGGTCATGGACTTGGCCCAGGCAAACATGGCTTCCTTTAGCTGCACAGTCTTAATGTAACCCTTCTAAAGTTCTGCAACGTGCAGTCATTCACACGGTATAAATAGAGCCCATCTCTCCGCAGATCTTTCCTCATGTACTTATTATAGGATTTCATTGTTATATGGCAGAGTTTTATCAGCTTTAGGGTAATACTGTTTCCTCTGCTAGCAGATAATGCTTGTGCTGTGTAATTATCATATGTGCTAGAATTTCCTTCCCTTTCCTTACAGTGCCCACAGTGTGTAAAATGGCCCAAAGCACTGTCATAATTTTTTTTTGCTTTGGGAAGTCCATTTTATAATGCAAATGAAGGATGCCCAGTAGGCCTCATTGGCTGAAATGGGGTCCCTCCACGTACCCGTCAAAATGTCCATTTTCAGCAAGATCAGAGCTACATATACAGTGATCCCTCAACTTACAATGGCCTCAAGATACAATATTTTCAACATACAATGGTCCTTTCTGGACAATCTTAACTTGAGACCAGACTCAACACAACAATGCTACAGACAGTCAGGATCTGCTGCACATGTAAATAACTAGATGATCAACCAATGAAACTGGCCATTTTACTGGTAAAACCCCAGTATTGGTGAAATGCATGCACTGGTTGGCTGTCTAGTAGTGGTTCTCCAAGTATAGTGTGATACTACATGTCCTGTGCTGCTCTTTACCTGGTCCAGTTTTCCATAGAATTAGACACAACATACAATGGTCCTCCTGGAATCAAGTAATATACCTTTTCAAAACTCCCGTGGTTCTGCACTCAGTTCTAAAGCGAACCTAGTATGGACCTGCCGGAAGCTTTGTAGGCTGAACTGTAATAAACGTACCATGCAGCCTGTAGAGCTTCCACCAGGTCCATACTAGGCTCGCTTTAGAACGGAGTGCAGAGCCGCGGGAGTTTTGAAAATGTATCCATCAACGCAAATTAAATGGTAGGTACCTTTTTAGGCTCATAGATATTGTTGTGTTTGGTGACTTAGATCCCCAAAAGGTGTCCATGACCACACCGCATTGGAGAGATATTCTGGCAGCAACATTTGCCGTTCTGTGCCTAAGCAGTGCAGCTTCAGGCCTTCATATAATCATCCCCCAACATAAAAATAAGATTAAAAAGCAGTTCCACATTATTGATATGCGCTAAAGCCTTTTTTTCTTCAGATTGATCTCCTTTAGTAGAACAAATCTGTGTAATATGTGCCACAAAAATGATGAATAATACTAATTATATCTCTATCAAGGACACGCATAATCTGGGCACTTGCATGGTGCTTGTCATTATGTGTAATGACATTTCCTTCTGCTTTAAATAAAACATCTAAAATTTTGGCGGGGTTCCAAAATGAACATACATTTTTAAATGTTGGAAACAGGTTAAAAAAAATAGTAATACTCCTCTACCTTGGTCCCCCTCAGCTCCCATTCCAGCACCTTCCGGACCCCCGCTGGTCACTGCTTGTTGTGGCTACTTTGACAAAACACGATTAGTCAGTGATTGGCAGAGCAGGCAGGTCCTGCTGGGAAGACTTATCCCAGAAGTGGTGACTAGCAGGAGACTGGAAATCTCTGGAATGGGAGCCACAAGGGACTGAGACAGGTGAGTATGACTCAAGTATTTGTTGATTATTGGAATACCTCTTTAAATTCCATTGTATATGCAGTGCAGAACACTTTAGCTTAGATGATCTCTTCAAACCTTGAATTGAGTTTTCAGCTGACCACTATTTCTTTTGTCCCTCATAAACTATTTATACATATACATATTTATTTCAAGGGGAAAATGAGAGTAAAGTATCTGGCAGCAGATTACCTATCACAGTATTAATGGATCTAACACAACCAATTTAAAATTTTCATCACTTTAACAGTAGACTTCCCCATGCACATGGATAATTGTCCCTCATTCTTACAGAAATTTGTGTATTTGGATAACTTAAATATGTGTGTGGTGAGTTATGGACATGTACTTACATATTATCATGCCTCAGGTCAGGGGTGTCAAACCCAACTACAAAGTGGGCCAGAATTGAAAAGTTGTGGGCCAAGCTTGATATTAAGCATGTGTATAAGGCTGGGTTCACCCTGTGTTTTTGGAATCTGTTTAACGTAGACGTTTTATGGAAAAAATACGGGTGCAAAACAAGGATGCGTGTCATCCTTTTGGATCCATTTTTCCATTGACTTCCATAAAAAAAAATCAAAAAATCTAAATGGATGCGTTTTTTTAACAGACACAAAAGTAGTGTTGACTACATTTTTCTGTCCGTTTAAAAGTAACCAATTAAAATGGATATGTTGAACAGATTGCAAAAGCGCAGTGTGAAGCCAGCGTAAGGCATTCATAGTGTGTGCACTATGAAAAATGATATCATAAATTGCTATGACAAGTATAGGATAAGAAGGTACAGGGCACGATGTGGGAAATTTTTGAAAGGGAAGTATCTGCATCACTGCTACATGTACGGCCATAGGGATGGCTGGGCCGTGGCCTAGTATGTTGGCTTCTCTGTGAAACATCCAGCATCATGGGCTATACGTATGACTCCACACAGTAGTTAATCACATAACAGTGCCCTATACAGTACTCAATTCCCCCATTAGTAGCCTCTAATGGGCCTCCTTGCCTGTCAATCACCCCGAAAAGTGCGCTGACAGGCAGAGAACTGAGACTAGTTACAACCCAAATGACTAGTTCCCAGTATATGTTATAAGTTACTGGACAAACAACCCCAGACATGGTAGGGGGGCTTTTAACATAACCTATTAGTTGCTGCTGGGAACTTAATCAGAATAATTGTGCTGATTGGTTCCCTTTAACTCCCCCAGTAGTGCCACAATACTGGCCCACAAGTTGTTAAAGCGACTCTGTACCCACAATCTGACCCCCCAAACCACTTGTACCATCGGGTAGCTGCTTTTAATCCAAGATCTGTCCTGGGGTCCGTTTGGCAGGGGATGCAGTTATTATGATAAAAACAACTTTTAATTCTGCAGCGCTGTGTCTAACGGCCGGGGCTTACATTTGTATATGCATTAGGCTGGCACCACCTCTCCGTCCTTCCTCCCCACCCTCCTCATCATTAGGAATGATCCAGGAATGATCCAGGAACATTTACGTTTGAGCTTTGCACAGGTGTATTAACGATCCAGCCCATGTTCAATATACACCCAGGTGGGGAATAGGAGGCAATCTGCCTGGAGCATTCCTAATGATGAGGAGGGCAGGGAGGAAGGACAGAGGGGGTGTGCCAGCCTAATGCATATACCAAATGTAAGCCCCGGACATTAGACACAGTGCTGCCGGATTAAAAGTTGTTTTTATGACAATAACTGCATCCCCTGCCGAACGAACCCCAGGACAGATCTTTGATTAAAAGCAGCTATCTGAAGGTACAAGTGGTTTGGGGGGGGGGGTCAGATTGTGGGTACAGAGTCGCTTTAACTCCCCCAGTAGTGCCACAATACTGCCTGCACAATTTACAATTTTTATAAGGATGGCTGAGAGCTGGTTCAGGCTGCGGCATGGCCTCGGAGCAGAGGTTGGGAGCATCTCTGCGGTGAATTTGGAGCTCATGTTTCTTCCCTATACATGCAGTAACAAGTAAAGGAAATCTAGTATGGGCAACACTTACCAGAGGATGCGATGATCTCCTTGGCCCCTCAGAAATTACTGATATGCTGCCGCTTCACGCTGACAGAGACTGGCACCTCTCCGGCTCCCCTGTATGCTGCTGCCTAGAATATTATAATATGGGCGGTCCGCTTGGCCATTCAGACCACCCATATTGTAATCCACTGTGACATCCTGCGGGCCAGCTTAAAGGGGGTAGTGGGGAGCAAACATTTCTTTTTTTTTTTTTTTTAATCTAGCGCCACATCACAAAGTTTGTATAACAGAGTTTGACATTCCTGTCTCAGGTTCATTATTATGTATTCCAGATTACCAGTCATATTCTAGTGTAGGAAATAACAATCTGGTCAACCCAGTGTGTCCATCCATAGAACAAATGCAATCGGCATTATAAATATTTAATATTCTGCACGTTTTATCAAGACTACATTTTATCTACAGGATCATTCTTCAGTGTGATTGCCTGCAATGTACGTAGGTGGGAGCTGCAAAATATTTAACAGTATTTACAATGAAGCTGGCTAGAAGCCATAGATACTTCAGATCCTATTTAAGTTGTCTGTAGGTGATAATGTGCAAGGTTCTTCATTTGCAAGATCTCATTGTTGAGCTGTCATGAGGCAACCACTTAAAATGGTTATGATTACTGTGGGTGATGTTACGATGATGTCATGAATTTTTATATTTCCACTGTAGTTTACCCTCTAAACCCCCACCAGTTATGTAAAAAAACGGCCTAGTCACCCAGCTGTGCCAGAGAACTGCAGCATAGCAATAAGGCATCACTTTATGACATAGGACAGGCATGTCCAAAGTCCGAACTTTTACGGCCCCCCAGGTATCCGGCAGCAACAGATACCTTGCGCCACGCCACTCTAGTGCACAGAAAAGGAAAGCCGAAATCTCGCGATGTCCGAGATTTCGGCTTTCCTTTCCCGTGCACTAGAGCAGTGTTTTTCAACCAGTGTGCCGCGGGTGCTGTCCCCCTCACCTACTGGCCCGGACGTGCTCCTCCAATCAGGGGAGACCAGGAGCGTGGTGCGCCACACACCACGCTCCCGGTCTCCCCTGATTGGAGGAGCACGTCCGGGCCAGTAGGTGAGGGGGATGGTGCCCGCGGCGAGCATCTCAAGGAAGGTGAGCAGGGATGAGAGAGAAACAGGAGAGAAGCAGGGGGGAGAGAAACATGGGGATGGGGGAGAGAAACATGGGGATGGGGGAGAAGCAGGGAGGAGAGAAACATGGGGATGGGGGAGAAGCAGGGGGGAGAGAAACATGGGGATGGGGGAGAAGCAGGGGGGAGAGAAACATGGGGATGGGGGATAAGCAGGGGGGAGAGAAACATGGGGATGGGGGAGAAGCAGGGGGGATAGAAACATGGGGATGGGGGAGAAGCAGGGGAGAGAAACATGGGGATGGGGTAGAAACAGGGGGGAGAGAAACATGAGGATGGGGGAGAAACTGGGGAGAGAAACATGGGGATGGGGGAAAAGCAGGGGGAGAGAAACATGGGGATGGGGGAGAAGCAGGGGGAGAGAAACATGGGGATGGGGGAGAAGCAGGGGGGAGAGAAACATGGGGATGGGGGAGAGAAACATGGGGATGGGGGAGAAGCAGGGGGGAGAGAAACATGGGGATGGGGGAGAGAAACATGGGGATGGGGGAGAAGCAGGGGGAGAGAAACATGGGGATGGGGGAGAAGCAGGGGGGAGAGAAACATGGGGATGGGGGAGAGAAACATGGGGATGGGGGAGAAGCAGGAGGGAGAGAAACATGGGGATGGGGGAGAAGCAGGGGGGAGAGAAACATGGGGATGGGGGGGAGAAGCAGGGGGGAGAGAAACATGAGGATGGGGGAGAAACGGGGGAGAGAAACATGGGGATGGGGGAGAAACGGGGGAGAGAGAAACCTGGGGATGGGGGAGAAACGGGGGAGAGAGAAACATGGGGATGGGGGAGAAGCATGGGGGAGAAAAACATGGGGATGGGGGAGAGAAGCATGGGGGAGAAAAACATGGGGATGGGGGAGAGAAGCATGGGGGAGAAAAACATGGGGATGGGGGAGAGAAACAGGGGAGAGAAGCATGGGGGAGAAAAACATGGGGATGGGGGAGAGAAACAGGGATATCCCTTTTGTGTTTATCGAAACAGGCCCAGGTTTCACACTGAGTGAGTATAAATACATTTAGAATCTATATTATTAACTATATGTATAATATGTACTGTTTTAGTGTCATTTTGTGCCATTTTGGTTGGTGGTGTGCCCCGGGATTTTTTAAGTATAAAAAGTGTGCCGTTTTCAATAAACTTTGTAAAAAAAAGTTTATTTGCATTCATTTTAATGGTCCAAAGAATGTCAAGCAAAATGGTCGGCCCTCGCACATGTTCACTTCATCAAATTTGGCACTCTTCGAAAAAAGTTTGGACATGCCTGACATAGGAGACCCCCTTTTCTTACGGTCTTAAAACATGCAGCTGGTCCTCATATGACTCTGCAAGGATTGATCTGAAGATCCTTGCTATGTCTGCAGCTGCAATAATATAATTGCCTGCTGAGCACCATGTATATAGTGTAAGAGATAGCCATGACAAACAGATGTAGCTGGTACCAACTTTTTAGATGGTATGTCTTTCGCAAAGTGCCTCATATTAGTATACCTCTCTTTGAAGGGAGCAAGGGAACATGGCTTTGACAAGGGTCCTTCCTCTTGTGTGCTGACTTTCCTGCTTAGAATCTGGTGGCATGGACTCCCTCCGTGCTTCTGTTATGTACATTGCTGGCCTGAATGACTTGCTGAGTGTTTTGCAGTAGACACAAATAATAAAGAAGAAAGAATTTCTCTGTTTATTTCTGAGGGGTGGTACAGGCTCCCTGAGTCGGCAAAGATCACCTGTAACAGTGAGCTAGTGACGAATAAAGCATTACTGGCTTACTGTTCTGATTTTGACCGGAATCTCCAGCCCCACTGAAAAGTTTCTGTGCTGCTCTGCATGCTTGGCATAGGGCACCACAGAAACTGTGTATGCATTGCCATCACATTCACAGCTCTATGCAAAATGAAAATATGAGTAAAGATAAAATAAAAAGTAATTAAAAACCAGAATGAATCTGATCATGATAGATGTGTGATGTCTCCAGTTTCCAGGCATCACGATCACTGTCCATTGATACATTAATAATCTTGTACATTATATTTAAAGCAGCTGTTTGCCATAGTTGCTTTGGCTCCATATTAATAAAACCACTAGTCACTACCCTAGAACTACACTCTAGTATTGGTAAATGGCCCCCATTGTGTCATTTCCTTCAGCTGTTTCTCGGACGTTCAACCTGTTCATGATTAGCTTTATGATCTGATTGTATAGATTATTACTTTTACACTCACAGCAGGACAGCTGGATTTTATTTCCATTTGTAAGTGGACATGACTGTATTTACTTCCTGTACTGAATATAAATGCGTCTCTTAACAATTAAGTATGTGCATACAATTGCCATTCTTATTTCTTGTTTTTTTTTTTCTTTTCTAGTTAAGCGCCAACGTGCTGATCTTCCTTTGCACAAATATTATTGGAATTTGCACCCACTACCCTGCAGAGGTATCCCAGAGACAAGCATTCCAAGAAACAAGAGGATACATCCAGGCCAGGCTGCACCTCCAGAGAGAGAACCAGCAGCAAGTAAGTGTCGACTATATGTGCCCCCTTGGGCAGCACTACTGAGAAGAGGGAGTAGAGGTCCCAAATGCAAAATTAATAATAATGCCTCACATCTGCCATGTGCCATTCATGGTATCAGTGCTTAGGTGGCAGAAAGGCCTTTGTGGCACTTCAGGGACCAGGGCATAAGTCACTGCATCCCTATAGCTGCATCCTGCAACTAAAAATGATGTCCAAAAATAATGTGTCTCTTTTCCAGAAGGAATGAGCTTTCTCCCTAGTGCCACTTAGTTTTTTTTTTCTTTTTTTAAAAAGTCAGGGTCTTATACTATTTTTTCTCTGAAAAAAAGGGCTTGTTTTGCTGTAGGTCGTATTTTCAGAGAAATGCATTATGCCCCTACACTGTACACCCTCTCTATACAGTAGCTAGCCAACATACTTTGTCCCACTGTTTTTAGGCCCCCATACTGTAAGTTCCCCTGTAATTGGGCCTCCATACTGTATACCTCCCTCTCCATTTGTAGTTGTTCCCCATCTCTGCAGTAGGGCCCCAATACTGTGCACATCCCCCTCTGCATGTAGTTCCCATATATACCTCCCTCCCCCCTCTGTAGTTGGCCGCGTACCCTCTGTTCCTCTGTCCCCTCTGTATTTAATGTCCCCTATTATGCATCTGCCTACCCCTCCTGCCTCCCCTGAAGCTTGTGAAGAGCAGGTGGGGGTGAGGTATAACAAGTCTGGCACTGATTGGCTGATACTCAGCACCCAGTGTCAGGGATCTGGTCAGCTGACTCTAACTAGGGCTTATTTTTGAAGTAGGGCCTGCATTTTAAGCCTTCTTCAAAAAGCCTGCAAAATGAAGCCAGGTCTTATTTTCAGGAGTGGTCTTATCTGGGCAGCTTGCAGACGTGTATATTTCCCCTCTCGTTCTCTGGATTGTGAGGGTTTCAGACGTTTCCGGCATGAATGTTGGTGGTGGAAGAGGGGCCCATAACACCCTTACTGCTGCCAGTCAATGTGAAATAGTGTGCATATAAAAAAAAAAAATGTACACTACCGTTAAAAGGTTTGGGGTCACCCAAACAATTTTGTGTTTTCCATGAAAAGTCACACTTATTCACCACCATACGTTGTGAAACGAATAGAAAATAGAGTCAAGACATTGACAAGGTTAGAAATAATGATTTGTATTTGAAATAACATTGTTTTTCCATCAAACTTTGCTTTCTTCAAAGAATCCACCTTTTGCAGCAATTCCAGCATTGCACACCTTTGGCATTCTAGCTATTAATCTCTTGAGGTAAGCTGGAGAAATTGCCCCCCACACTTCTAGAAGCAGCTCCCACAAGTTGGATTGGTTGGATGGGCACTTCTGGCGTACCATACGGTCAAGCTGCTCCCACAACAGCTCAGTGGGGTTCAGATCTGGTGACTGCGCTGGCCACCCCATTACCAATAGAATACCAGCTGCCTGCTTCTGCTGTAAATAGTTCTTGCACAATTTGGAGGTGTGTTTAGGGTCATTGTCCTGTTGTAGGATGAAATTGGCTCCAATCAAGCGCTGTCCTCTGGGTATGGCATTGCAAAATTGAGTGATAGCCTTCCTTATTCAGAATCCCTTTTACCCTGTACAAATCTCCCACCTTACCAGCACCAAAGCAACCCCAGACCATCACATTACCTCCACCATGCTTAACAGATGGCGTCAGGCATTCTTCCAGCATTTTTTCATTTGTTCTGCGTCTCACAAACGTTCTTCTTTGTGATCCAAACACCTCAACTTAGATTCATCAGTCCACAACACTTTTTTCCAGTCTTCCTCTGTCCAATGTCTGTGTTCTTTTGCCCATCTTAATCTTTTTCTTTTATTGGCCAGTCTCAGATATGGCTTTTTCTTTGCCACTCTGCCCTGAAGCCCAAAATCCAGCAGCCACCTCGTCACTGTAGATGTTGACACTGGTGTTTTTCGGGTACTATTTAATGAATCTTCCAGTTGGGGACCTGTGAGGCGCCTGTTTCTCAAACTAGAGACTCTAATGTGCTTATCTTCTTGCTTAGTTGTGCAACGCGGCCTCCCACTTCTTTTTCTACTCTGGTTAGAGCCTGTTTGTGCTGTCCTCTGAAGGGAGTAGTACACACCGTTGTAAGAAATCTTCAATTTCTGAGCAATTTCTCGCATGGAATAGCCTTCATTTTTAAGAACAAGAATAGACTGTCGAGTTTCAGATGAAAGTTCTCTTTTTCTGGCCATTTTGAGCGTTTAATTCACCCCACAAATGTGATGCTCCAGAAACACAATCTGCTCAAAGGAAGGTCAGTTTTGTAGCTTCTGTAACGAGCTAGACTGTTTTCAGATGTGTGAACATGATTGCACAAGGGTTTTCTAATCATCAATTAGCCTTCTAAGCCAATAAGCAAACACATTGTACCATTAGAACATTGGAGTGATAGTTGCTGGAAATGGGCCTCTATACTCCTATGTAGATATTGCACCAAAAAAACAGACATTTGCAGCTAGAATAGTCATTTACCACATTAGCAATGTATAGAGTGTATTTGTTTAAAGTTAGGACTAGTTTAAAGTTATCTTCATTGAAAAGTACAGTGCTTTTTCTTAAAAAATAAGGACATTTCAATGTGACCCCAAACTTTTGAATGGTAGTGTATAAATAATTTATTGAAAATTTATCACAAAGTAATATAACTTTATTAAAGCAATGTATTAAAAATAAACAAAATTGTTACTCTCCAGAGTATTCATTTATTCCCTGGAATTATTGTTTTGGAACACATAGTCCTCTTTTTATGGGTTGCTGCTTTCTACCTCTGTAGCCAATAGATCTATCTCCGGTCACTCACTTGGAAAATAAGAAGGTTGTATAGCACCGTAACATTGTTTGCCCCATGAGCAATTCATTGTTTCCAATGAAAAAAGAAATGTACGCTCCATGTGGTTCCTATTTACTAATTGTCCCATCCACTACCTGCAGCTAATATTTTTGGCATACAGGAGTGCCAGGTAACTGGTTGTGTGTGTTTTTTTCTGTTTATATGACTGTACTTCTCTCCTGTGCAGGAGCGCCTCCTACTGTCTGTGCTGCCTCGTCATGTCGCAATGGAAATGAAAGAAGATATAAACACCAAAAAGGAGGACATGATGTTCCACAAAATCTACATACAGAAGCATGACAATGTCAGGTATTACAAGCTCTCGTCTACAAGTAGTAATTTTTTTATTTTTACAATCATTTGAAGAATTGGCGCTAGTTTGTGTCAGGACTGCCAATCTAATGATAAAAAGTAGCAGTGTCATTTTGGGAGTTGAAGTGGCTCATAGTGGCTTCATTTATGGTGATCAGGGAATGCTAGAACTCAAGTACTGTGGTAGAGGACTGGAGAAAGTTTAGCAGTCTAATAAAACAATGCATAATCGTACAACATATTGGAGATGCCATACTTCAGTAAATGAGAAATGCATTGCTGATCGGACCGTCTGTCTCCTTGCAGTATCCTCTTTGCTGACATTGAGGGGTTCACCAGCTTGGCATCACAATGTACGGCACAGGAACTCGTGATGACTCTGAATGAGCTTTTTGCACGTTTTGACAAGCTAGCCGCGGTAAGACTAATCAATATGAGCTTTCTGTTAAATGCATAAGTATTCTTGAAGTGTTTGTCACCAAAAACAAATTTCATTTGTCACATGTCCCCATTCTGTGTCTGTATGAGCAAGACAGCCCCATAGACTTACAATATGCGGGGGTGTCTCAATGTCAGGTAGGCGGGAGAGAATGCGCAAAGCACACACTTTTCTCAGTCCTTTTTCCTGATTGGTTGCAGTCTGAACACTCTGACCCCAACCAATAAAATTTTTAATATAGCAAAACTTTGTAGGGTTTTTTTTTTTTGTGTGACAGTGGACATTTAATTAGAGCTCCGCTTTATGAAGCACTCGTATCCAGGCTATCCTAAATCCACCCAGCAAAGAAAGCTATATGGATATGTTTTTTTTTAATTGCTATATTTTTCTATGAATGGTTATGTAGAATGTCAGAAGACCACCCAGAGCTAAAACCTCAGGCTTAAAGGGGTACTCCAGCGGGGGGGGGGGGGCACTTTTTTGCTGGGACCAGGGAGGAGGTGGCCGAGGGAAAAGACGTCCACTCACCTCCCCGGTTCCAGCGGCGGTTCCCGCATCGCGGCGCTCCTGTGGCCGGTTCCTGTCCGCTTCCGGGTGTCTGACGTGGGCCTGAAATGTGACGTCTCAGGTCCGCTCAGCCACTCAGTGACGGAGGCGGGATCCATTTCAAGTCGTATCGTCTCGGGCCCGCGTTAGACACCCGGAAGCGGCCGGGAACCGGGCACCGGAGCGCCGCGATGCGGGACCTGCCGCTGGAACCGGGGAGTCGAGTGGACGTCTTTTCCCTCGGCCAACTCCTCCCCGGTCCCAGCAAAAAAGTGCTGATACAGAGCAAATACAAGGCAGTCTGCTGCAGAGAATCAAAGTATGCACAACCCCTTTAATGAAGAGCTATGAAGATTTGAATTCAGAGAAATAAAAAAAACATCAGTACAGAGGTGTCCATATTACATTTTTATGTGTATAGGTTTCCAGCTGTAGTCTCCATGCTTGTTTAGAGCCAAACAATAAAAAAAAATAAAAATTGGCTTCTTTAGATATTGTGCCACACACAGCCTACACAATTTCTAAATGGTTGCACACGAGGAGGAGGCCCCCTGGTGAGGTTTGGCAGACAGACTGCAAACAGATTCTTTGGTTGCCTAACATTCTGGCATTTTAACTTTTCCTTGGAGCTTGTTCTCGGTGGATGCAATTTCATGGTTCTTCTAATTATGTTACTGAGTCATAGTTTAATAATTTTTTTTACATGATCCCACTTTTTTTTTTTTTAAGAATCGAATCTGTAATAAAAATGTCAAAAGCATGAGGTACATCTAGAGCCCAAGGGGGAGGGGGGGGGGGGGTAATAAGACAGCCTTTCAACTAACAATACAATGTACCTATGAAGGTCTTCTCAGAGCTGAATGTATTGCCCTGCATCCCTGCTATGTATTTCCATAATTTCCTAACTATCACTTTCTATTTTAAGGAAAACCACTGCTTGCGCATTAAGATCCTGGGGGATTGTTACTATTGTGTCTCTGGATTGCCTGAAGCCCGCGCCGACCATGCTCACTGCTGCGTGGAGATGGGAGTTGATATGATTGAGGCCATCTCGTAAGTGGACCTTTGCCTAAAGCATAGTTATATAGGCTTTACTAAGCTATACTTGTGACTTCAGTCATTTGCTATTATGGCAAGAAAGTCACAAAAGCAGACTTTCTAGAATATTCAAGAGTTACCTCCATATCAACAGCTGACATGCTGGTGTAGCTACAAATGGAGTAGGCTTCTAAAGTGTAATTATTTATAATATTTTTTTTTCACATAAAGGAGTTCCCCACTTTGGACAATCATTATTAATGTTATAGTCAATTGACACAAAGCTGAAAAATATTTTAATGATTAAAACTGCTCAGCATGGCAGGAGTGTATAAAAAGAACCTGTATTTGTCTGCAGCTGATCCCCTCACCAGTGCTGACTGTGGGGTGGTCCTGGTCCTAGAGCTTCCTGTTCACCATCCTGACACATAGGAAATGTCCTCTCAGCCAGTCACGGGCTGCTGTGGATAGCGATTGGCTGAGGGATATTTTATGTGTCAAAATAGAGAACGGAAAGCTCTGAGCAACAGCAGGGGATCAGCGCTAAATGCTTCTAGCTCTATTCACTGTGTAGTGCGGGCACCAATCAGTGACTGATCACCTATCCTCAGTCGGTTTTGCCTGGGTAGCCCCTTTAAGGATGGTTATGGTTCTAAACTGATCCGCACACCCATATATTTGCCAGCCACATATTCGTCTCAGATATATGTAGTCCATTAGCCCTGGCGCAAGGAAGATAATTCAGTTATATGTGGCGAAAGTTCAAAAACACTGCACTTTTTAGGATATGTTCACATCAATTTGAGATATGATAGATTTAACCATACTTTTATGCTTTTCTTGATAATGCTGTGCTCTTGACTACCATGTCTTTATATCACAGGCTAGTAAGAGAAGTAACAGGGGTAAATGTGAACATGCGAGTGGGAATACACAGTGGACGAGTTCACTGCGGTGTCCTAGGTCTGCGAAAGTGGCAGTTTGATGTCTGGTCTAATGATGTGACTCTGGCCAATCATATGGAAGCAGGTGGTAAGGCAGGGTGAGTACAATCTCATTCTAAACTCAATCTTGTGGCACATTTCTATATTACTGATCAATGCAAAGCTCAGAACTATACTTTTGTATTCATTCCTTCATTGGTGTTCTAAGTATCCTATCCTTTTTTTCCATTTAGGCGGATACACATCACAAGTGCTACGTTAAATTATCTGAATGGAGATTATGAGGTGGAACCTGGTCATGGTGGAGAAAGAAATGCATATCTCAAGGAACACGACATTAGAACCTTCCTGGTGACTGGATGCAGCCAGAAAAGGGTACAGGCACAACCTATTAACCGCATCAGTTTAAATAACACTGACTGGTGTCCTATCAGGCCTTGTCTTCCCAAAATCACATTGTAACTATCTGGGCAATAGGATGAGAGAGATGCCCCCCCCTTCCAAATTAGTATTTTTAACCACGTAGATACTTCAGTTGCTATTGACCGCTGCATCTAAGGGTCCATTTACACAGAAAGATTATCTGACAGATTATCTGCCAAAGATTTGAAGCCAAAGCCAGAAACAGACTATAAACAGAGATCAGGTCATAAAGGAAAGCCTGAGATTTTTCCTCTTTTCAAATCCATTCCTGGCTTTGGCTTAAAATCTTTGGCAGATAATCTGTCAGATAATCTTTCTGTGTAAATGGACCCTAAGGGCCTTATCCCATGGGACGATTATCGTTCGCATAATTGTTAACGATAAACGATCCAAACGACCGCTATTACGAAAGACCTGAAATCGTTCACCCATTTAGGTGGAACTATAGTCGTTACTTATGATCGTTCTTGCGGTAGTTTTGTCTTCGCTATTGCGTTCGTCACTACTGCGAACGACGTCTTTTTCAATGCGAACGAGCAACGATAAAAATAGGTCCAGGTTTTATTAAACGATCAACGATTTCTGGTTCGGTCGTTAATCGTTAACTGCTTTTCAAATGAACGATTATCGTTTAGATTTGAACGATTTAACGATAATCTGAACGTCCCGTGGAATAGGGCCCTAAGAGACTTAACAGCCGGGATCTGAGCTATCTCTGATCCCAGCCTTTGTAGCATAAAGTCAAACACACTGTAGCAAAGTACTTATGAAGTCCACTAATTCCTATTGCAGCTTTAGTATTTTGATCGATCACTTGGAGTGAAATGCTGAGTTTTTTGCACTTTGCACTAGGTCTTTGCACTTTTTTCATGAGTATGTAAAAAGTGCATAACTGCTGTTTCTGCCACCTGAAAGGCCTGCTCTTAAATGTAAATTGTGTTCCTATGTGTTCTCCACTTCAGAAAGAAGAAAAGGCCATGCTGGCTAAACTACAGAGGGCCAGAGCTAACTCAAATGAAGGCCTTACACGAGTCTGGGTTCCTGAGAGATCCTTTCCACGCAACAAAGGTTCAAAAGCATTTCGGCAGATGGTGAGTGTTAAACTATAAAGCACCAGTAAACTAGTGTTAAGGATAAACTCTGTGGTCTTACAACATGCTACAATCTATATTATATTCTTCATTGCCACTCTGTACAGCGTAACATTCTGCAACACTTAAAAGCCTTTTCACCAGAGGTTTCTGAAGCTGGACCAGCAATCTGCTAACAGTTGGGCCATTCTTTTATATTAATAAATTCTTTTATTTTTTCAAAGATTTATATAGACCAAAAATTAAAAGGGTTCTAAGGATGGTAATAGAGCAATTTTAAAGTGTTTTGTTTTATTTGATTGCTTAAAAAAAAAAAAGTTATACAAATTGCCTATCACTAAACATATATAACATGCCAGTTTTAACCAAAATGAAAAAAAAAATAAAAAATAGGTTGGTCACTGTAAAGTACAATTGGTATCACAACAAATAAGGGATTGTGTGGGTATGTAGGTGAAAAAAATTCAAGCGCTATGGAGGAAAAAATTTAAGTGCAAAAAAATAAGCCTGGTCATCAAAGGGTTAAAGAAGTCTGGGCAGGCATCCTTTTTTCACAAGTGTTGGGGAGAGGAAGGATAAAAGAAATAACATGCTTTCACCTTTCCGATTCCAGCGGTGGGCGTCGCATACCGCCAATTCAGTCCCTGGCCGCCTCTTGGTCGGAATGGGGATCCACTCAGACCAGGAAGCAACCAGGGACCAGATTAGCGCCGTGTGGCCACCAGCACTGGAGTCTGGGAGGTGAGACCATGTTATTTCTTTAATCCTTCCCTTCCTCAGCACTTTTGAAAAAGAGGACTGCTGATAGCACTTTTTGAAAAAGAGTCTGCCAGGACTTCTCCTTCAATGCTGGTTATAACCCTATTTTATGTACTCTGACAATACTATGATTGAACAAAACCAGATCGCAAAGCCACCTCAAAATGTGTTTGACTTAGAACGTTATTTTTATGTTTGAAACAGACCAAATGCACACAATGAGAGTTTTCTTCAGCTTGCCAGGTTCTTTGCTTAGCATACCCTGTAACCTATGTTTGCAATGTGCACACTGCAGCGAGTCAGGCATGGTGTGTCTTATATAGTATACAGTATGACAG
This sequence comes from Dendropsophus ebraccatus, assembly GCF_027789765.1. NCBI lineage: Eukaryota > Metazoa > Chordata > Amphibia > Anura > Hylidae > Dendropsophus > Dendropsophus ebraccatus. Next base: position 49,158,388 of record NC_091458.1, read on the forward strand.
TAAAGCTACAGTGTTAGTGTTTCCTGAATCCTTGGCCTCACGCAGACTGCTGATTTTCCCAAGGACTGAGCGTGAGAGAGGCCCCCTGGTGAGGCCAGGCTGAGACAACAGAGGGACGCACAGCGCTTCTCTCAGAAACACTTAATTAAATAGTTCGTCAGAGGACCTCCTGTGGGATCTGCCTAATGAGACATGCCAAGGGGCGAGGAACTCTCGAGTCACATGCCTTTCTCTGCCAAAGCTTTCCTAAAGGCATGATGCAGCCTTGTCGCATATACCCTAAAGACTGTCTATTTAAAATGTCTTATGCTTCAGTAGATTAATATGGAGGAGCGAGTGAGTCAAACTGCAGAGCGCACACGTGGTACCAGGAGGTATTTTACCCATTCTGATGTCATGCCGTAGCAAAGGCTAAAGCCCCTGGTAATCTATCTATAATAAATAAGCAGTAATTACTGATTCCATGTGAACATTCTGCCGACTAATGAGCAGAGCATCTGTATTAGAATAAGCTTCACAGTACACATGCTATACTCCAAAGAGAGACACGCTCATAGAGATTGAGCACATTAAAGCTCTGAGCTTCAGAAGGGGAGATCTGTAAAATCAAGATATATGTTGTGACAGATGCTGTCCTATAATAAACCCGGTAAATCTACCAGAATCCCATGTGTTGTATTTTTCCATAATTGTCTCAGTGTTAATGGGGGTCGTCTGTTTCTTTCTTGATGTAAAAAAAAAAATATATATATATATATAAATGGACCTGAATTCTTCTGCCAGATTCACCACTGCTGCTGTTTTGACTTGCACAGTTCCTGCTGCACACCACTTTCTGTTCTTTATCTTAACTAAAGGAAATGGCCACTCAGCCATTGAGTGCCTAGGGCAAGCCATTGCTGTAGCCAGAATGTGGTATGATGAGCAGTAGGGACTGGGCACCATCAAAATGGCAGTGGTGGGGGATCCAGCAGGTGAGTACAGATTTTTCTTTTCTCTTATCCTGCCGTGGTCACTTTAAAATAAACCAAAAAATGACAGACAACTTTAAATTGGCACATCATGGAGACATATAGAAAGTGTAAATCAGTGAGGGTTTGAGTGTTCAGTTCCCAAGTATTCCCTATAACTAGGCAGGAGAAATGCATGCTTAGTAGATGCTCTCCCACTCTGTGTCACGTGACCGAGCAGGTATTACAATGCAAGTGTATATTAGGGATTACATTCTAAATTCTCAATTAAAGGAGAAGTCGATTGAAAATTTTAATTAAAGTATTGTATTGCCCCCCAAAAGTTATCAAATCACCAATATACACTTATTACGGGAAATGCTTATAAAGTGCTTTTTTCTCTGCACTTACTACTGCATCAAGGCTTCACTTCCTGGATAACATGGTGATGTCACGACCCAACTCCCAGAGCTGTGCGGGCTGTGGCTGCTGGAGTGGATGATGGCAGAGGGATGCTCAGTGTCCCTCCAGTGCCCTGTGTCCCTCAGTGTCATCATCCTCTCCAGCAGCCACAGCCCGCACAGCTCTGGGCGTCGGGTCGTGACATCACCATGTTATCCAGGAAGTGAAGCCTTGATGCAGTAGTAAGTGCAGAGAAAAAAGCACTTTATAAGCATTTCCCGTAATAAGTGTATATTGGTAATTTGTATAACTTTTGGGGGGCAATACAATACTTTAATAAAAAATGTTGCCGGACTTTTCCTTTAACCTATCAGTAGGTCTATAAATTGTGAAAGGGAACTGGAGTACATGCAGGACCCACACAAACATGTGAAGAACATATACCTGCCTTGCAGATGTTGTCTTTTGGTTGGGTTTGAATTTGTGGACAACCCTGTAACATGTAAAGGGCCTCCCAACAGATCTCTCCAGCAGATAATGTCAGGGGAGAGAAACTTAGGGCATGGTGAATTTCTGCTGCTTATCCTTTTGTTCTCAGAAGAAACAAACTGGTACTACAGATCTTTCCCAATCTGCAATTAAAAACACAGGATGAAAGTAAATTTCTTATCTCAGCGCCGGATTTTAGGACATTTTGTTGGTTATTTCCTATGCTAATGATGAGTTTTGGTGCACTGGGGATGGGGCTGCCGCCTTCAGTGCACTGGTGCACCGATTCGCCCCTGCCAGCCCCTCCTAACGAATATGAGTCCCAATATTCATTAAGAGGGACAGGCTGGTCAGGGTGGACCATTGCACTGAGGGTGGTTGCCAGCACCTCTTAAAGAAGCAGGTTAGATGCTTCTTTAAGAGGTGAGTCTTGGAAGGTTGTATGTATTTGTATCTATTTATAATTAAACCTGTAGATTTATTAGGGTATCCATAAACATTACAGATAAATGTTGTTATCCTACACCATGGTTACATGGAGATAACCTCTGTGCACAACATTTAATTGGCCAGTCCACTTTCTATCGACAGCAAAAAAAAAAAAGTTTATCTCCAAGCAGCCATAGTTCCAAAAACCACACTTGGGGGCTTCATTTTTATATAGGGTATTTTGCTAAGTGATAGCACGTCATTTATTTTATATATTTTGGTAGGAGCCATTTTAGTATCCCTGTCCATCATATTGCACATGATTAGAGTTGTGGTTCAGCAATCATTCAGGAGGCTCCTTAGATCTGGCTCATATCAATTTTCTGTTTACAAACAATTTTTTGGGAACGTGCGATGCCAAAAGTGACATCAGTTCTGGATGACTGGCCAGAATTATCCATGATTTAATTGTTTCCTGTGATACTCTGCAGCATACCAGTTCTTATGAGCAGATGTGTGCTTGGAAACCGCCTGCATGGGAAGTTATAAATAAACTATTGTTAGACGTGACTAATTACTCGCTCTGTGTACGCGCGCTAAAGAGACGATATTTTTAACATTTTATTTTTCTATTTAAGAAAGAAACTGACTTTTGCAGAAAACATCTAAATATATTTCAATGTGTTGGGTAGTTTTATTAAAGTGACAGGTTGTCGTGGGTAAAAATAAAACCCAATCTCCTAGTGATGAGGCACATACAGCTAGGATAATCATCATTTATTTATAGACTGGGCCATGATTTCTTTTTTCTGATACTAATCAGACTTATGAACTCGCACCACAGTAGAGTGTACTAGTATGAACATCCCTCTTTATGAACAGCGCGCACATTTTTTCACCACAAAGTTCTACTTGAATAAGGCATGAACCTGATACAACACGTTTTTTGCCCAGAATGGGGCCTTCCTCAGGTGTGTGCCGTTTATGCAGGAACTGGTCCATGGCTACGCCAAAAAAAAGGATTTATTTTTCCCATACAAGTACACTGTACTGAGGTTTGAGTTCTTCAGCTAATAAGAGATGTCTCCCATCAGAGAAGACCCAGGCTGGGACAGGAGACTTGCCATAGTTTGCCATGCCATTGAAGGTGTCAGGCTGTATGTGTGTCTTTTATATATTTTTTTTTTCAGGGTTCTGCACAAAAGTACTTTTTTTTTATGGTTTTGTCATGTTCTTGATATATATATATATATATATATATATATATATATTTATTTTATTTTTTTGTAATATCCTTCTGTTGACATTTTTTTCCTTATTTAATTTTTTTTTGCCAGTCAAACCTATATCTGGTAAACAAACATCCTTGGAGAGGTCTAGTGTTCTAAGTTTCTCCCTTGTCTTCCTATGCTCATTGGTGGGGATGAATCGTGCTGAGCGAGCAGAAGTACACTAGCGGCATCCATTAGCATACCAGCTAGACCAATTAGCATGTCAGTAACAGCAATAGAATGCTAAGTATAGAGTCACTTACAGAAAAGGAATCTGGGTGCATTCTGTTATTTGAGGAAAAAATTCCCAGAAATATTAAGTAAGCATTTTGTGGTTAAATTATATGGTTTTTCACATTTTATGTTAAGACCGTGTGAAAAATATATATAAATAAACAAACATTTCCTCCATTTGCTGATTTATTGAACTAGAAAGCCTAAAATATTGCATAGACATAAGTATTCAGATCCTTTACTCCGTACTTAGCTTAAGCCACTTTGGCAGTGATTATAACCTCTAGTCTTTTTGGGTATGAGATCAGAAGGTTCAGACAATTACATTTGGGGATTTGGCCAACATATTCCACAGAACTTTATGGTTCTGGTCCCTAATTCATTTTTTGATGTTGAGGTGGTGTCCATAAGGTCATTGTTTTGTTAGAAGCTGAAACTTCAGCCCAGTCGATGGTCCAGATTCAGATCCAGCTTTTCGTGAATCATATCTTTTTGTTACATTCAGTTTTCCCTCCAACCTGATCAGCCTTCCTGTCCCAACCTCTGAAAAACACCCCCACCACTATGCTTCACTGTAGGGATGGTAGTGGGCAGATGATGTGCAATGCCTGGTTTCCTCCAGTCATGACACTTAGATTTAAGGCCAAAAAATTTAATCTTGGTTTCATCAAATTTAATGCGGCATTCATCTCTCTTACTGGGGAGAGGCTTCTCTCTGGTAACTCTGCAGTAAAGCCCAGATTGGTGGAGCTCTACAGTAATGGTTGACCTTCTAGAAATTATGGATCTGCCATCAGAACATATATTAGAGAACATATTGCATCAGTATTGCATCCTTATCTCAGACCTGTAATACTTGTGCTGCCCCCAAGAGGGGAAATGGAAACACGTAGTATGCATCCATATTCTCAGCATGCTCCATAGATATCCACACAGTAGTCTTTTTCCATCTGCAAAACAGACAACAGTAGTCAAATGCTTAACCAAAATACACGCCTCTTTTATCCATAACCCTATATAGTGCCATTCTCTCTGTACTACAGACCAAATAAACAGTGGTAATGGTAATGAAAACCCTTTTATATAATGATGCCCTTTTATATAGAAGAACTTTGTGTTTTCCTATGTATCCTATGCATGGATCTATTATGCCTTAGCCTGATGGTGATGATAATAAAACTTAAGGCCCTTTTGATACCACTAATGCCTGCTCATCGGCTGATTTGATCTTTTTATGCGATTGGTAAAATTATTGGTCACACATCTAAACAGGAGCTGATAACAATGAATTTATTGGCCAGACTAACAATACAGCAATCATTTATGCGGCCCAACCTCTCTGCCCAATTGTGCTTCGTAAAGGCACTGCAAGCGAGCCTAATCTGGAAGCTGTCCCACATCTTACACCTAAGCAATACAATACTTTTCTCAGTTTAGTTTTGTACACTGCATTATTGGCTTTCAGCTTGAAGTAATATGTGCACAACAAATGTACACGTATAATAATAAAACATATTTATATCAGCGGAATATTAATTGTAAAGGGTTAAAACCCTTAACACTGTTGTCTTTCTTTTTTTCAGGGCATTGATGAATCAAGTAAAGACAAGTAAGTAAAGGACACAATTGTGCTTATATACTGTTTATACAGATCACTGCTGTGTACACTTGCCTCTAAAGGTGCCCATCCACTGTTTTGGTCGACCGCTCTCTCCTCCAGTCTCTTATTACACGTGAGCATTGGACATGACCAAACATTCATGTGTTCCCTATGGGAAAGAGCAAGCTGCAGGCAGCTCTGATGCCAGCTTATCTTATGAGAAGGAAAGGTTTGGCATGCAAAAATCCAGCATACCCAACTTTTCTTTGCAGGGACATCATCTAACGAGAGAGTCAGGAGGCCCCCATATACCTTTTACTGTAAGCTAACATTAGTATACTATTTATGCACAACCAAAAGGGGTGGTGTCATAAAGAAATCTAGGTCTGTAGTCATGCATTATGTTATCATATAACTATACATATCATATAACATTACATATCAATGTAACTAAATTATGGAACACAGCATCAAATCTGTTGCAGATCCTGTGCATGTCAATAGAACCTAACCTGTTTGGGAGTTGGAATATGCTAGGAAATTTCAAAAGTTTTGACAGTGCCATCCATGTATAGCCATTAGAATGGAAACCATGTACTACCCATTGGTTGTCTCTGATGTGTCAGTACTAAACCAATGATGTTAAAACCCTGAACACTGAAGTGGTACAAAGCCACCACTTTACTGCTTATGCTGCTAATAGTCAGACATGTTCACCTTTTATCATTCAGCTTTTTCCTATTATAAAAAGGACCTGTTGTGTCTAGATGTAGACTTTACATTTATAGTTTTGCCTTTTCTCTATCTTACAGCAGGAACACGCAGGAAGCCCTAAATCCGGAGGACGAAGTTGATGAGTTTCTAGCCAGGGCCATAGATGCACGAAGTATTGATCAGTTGCGAAAAGATCACGTTAAAAAGTTCATCCTCACTTTTCAAACCCCAGACCTTGAGAAAAAGGTAACACACACTAAATGATAAAATCTCATGGTGCCTCATTGACTTGCATTGGCATTGCAGCCATATAACAAAGACAGTTCAGATACTTCATCCTATTATCCAAATGTCACTTGTTTTTCTTGCGGTAATAGAATAAAAAATGAATACAAGGAGCATAGCTAAGACTTCTCTAATGGAAATGAAAAGGAAATTGTGGCCAATTACCTTCATTTTTATTGATGTTTTCAGTTTAATATGAGCTTACAATAACTGCTAAAGTTATAAGGTCTTTGCATTTTCATAATTCTCTTGACCTTGCAACCTCGACTCCATCTTATTTTCTAAGTTTTTATGCACAAAGACACATGGACAGAAAATTAGATCTGCAATATGAACCTCTATTGGAGTCTGTGTGTCTTTGCAATATTTTTATGTGACATGGTATTTTCTAATGGAATACTATGAAGGAGAATTCTGTCTGATATCACACACGTTGACAGCTATAAGTTGTTTTATTTGCAAGGTAGTCATATGCCTTCAATTCTTCTTCTTTTGTGTGTGTTACAGTATTCTAAGAAAGTGGATGATCGCTTTGGAGGTTACGTTGCCTGCACCTTGCTAGTCTTCTGTTTTATTTGTTTTATCCAGATAGTCATATTTCCCCAGTAAGTATACAAGCACTGGACACTAAAATGGTTGTGGTCTTTTGACCACCTCTTTGATGCTATTATGGCATATGATGTTTATAAGGTGTGTGTCCATCAGGGACCTTCAGTAAGGTGTTTTTTGCTGTTTAATGGAAAAAACAGATACATTTATGTGCATCCATTTGGATATGTTTTTCCATTGACTTTCATTATAAAGAGACTGCTCAAAACGCATCCATTTTTTTTAGCATACACAAAACATAATGGAAAACCAAATACACACAAATACATCCATTATTCTATTAAACGTATCTGTTAAACAGACAGCAAAAACAGTGTTAACCCAGCTTAAGGCCCTGTTCACACTGAGCAAAAACGGCTGAATTCCCCAGTGTCCTGCATTGTGTCGATGAGAGGGCGCATGTGCCTCCGCTCAAAGAATTGACATGTCAATTCTTTAAGCGGAGAGTGGCGGCAGCGGAGGCGCGTGTGCTCTCCCATTGACACAATGCAGGACACTGAGGCGGACGGCGGACAGCTCTGTCACAGAATTCCGCTGTTTTTGTTCAGTGTGAACGGGGCCTATGGCAGAGTGGAGAACTGCTGTAAAGAGCATTTTTTGGGGGGCTGGTGGACTTAAAATGATACTGTCACCCCCTTTATGGGGGAGATTTATCAAACATGCTGTAAAGTGAAACTGGCTCAGTTGCCCCTACCAACCAATCAGATTCCACCTTTCATTCCTCACAGACTCTTTGGAAAATGAAAGGTGGAATCTGATTGGTTGCTAGGGGCAACTGAGCCAGTTTCACTTTACACAATGTTTGATAAATCTCCCCCTATGTCTGTATCTCCGCACCTATACCCGTATCTCCGCACAGCAGCTTAGATGCTGCACATTCACTGTATACCTGTATAACACTTGGCTGTGTAGTTTTTCTGCTCTAAAATTCCTTCATTTTATTGATGGACAGTGTCAGCTAGGTGGGGCTTCATGGCATTTGGGCCATCTCTCTTGTATGGTGAGTGCAATTATCTAACGGGGTGGTAGAAGGCCTAACAACCATGAAGCCCCGCCTAGGTGACACTGTCCATCCATAAAGTGAAGTGATTTTAGAGCAGAAAGAAGACACAGACAAGTTTTATACAGGTATATATTGAATGTGCAGCATCTAAGCGTGTGGATGATGTGGAGAACTGTACATAGAGTAAGATGGGGTGACAGTATCCCTTTAATTGAAACACTCATTGATTAAGTTTAGTGCTATGTAATAATTTGTTTTACCTTTTCATTTAAATATAGTTTAAGAACCATATTAATGGCATCCATCAGAGACCCGTTGAGCTCTGGGGCTGAATGAGACTGTAGGGTCCGACTGAAAGTGTCAACAGCTAGAACTTCCGTGATTCAGATACCTGAAGCATGGATCAATCTAAAACCAATGATTTCATGAAATTACAGTGGGCCGCTGCAGTGATCAATAAACTAATATCACAAATTGTATTTTCTTCGTGTCAGAATTGATTCAACTTCAATAATTGACAGGATGTGGCAAGAGATATTACCTAATAATTGCAATCTATTGAGCTTGGGGAGATGGCACTTATAGCTGAATTTCTCAAGTAAATTGTGTTTTCTCTCTGCAGTTCCTTCCTCATGCTGGGAGTCTACACCAGTATCTTCATTATTTTGGCCAATATCCTCTTTGTGTGTGCCGTGTATTCCTGTATAAAGGTGAGCAGGTGTGGAAATGATAAAGAACTGTAGGGGATGTTTCTTTTTCCATAAGTCGTTCATCATCTTGCTTTTCTAAAACAGCTGTTTCCATTAGTCTTGCAACGGGTGTCTCGAAAAATTGTCCAGTCACGTACCAACAGCACCCTCATTGGGATCTTCACCATCTTACTTGTGTTCATATCCGCTTTTGTTAACATGGTAAGTTCTAACTTATTCCAACCTTGGAATATCAGTCGTTTTAAAGTTTACTGTAGATAGTGACTCCTTGGCGCTTGTATTATTGAGGAATTAGTGCTATGGATTATAAAAGGGGTGGCTGTAAACAGTCATTTTGGCCAATGTACCATCTAATTGTCTTTCTGGTATTTTCTGGGCATTCCCACTATTATATCGCTGTCATCCATGTGAAATATGATCAGAGTCTTTGATCTCACAGTCTCTTATTTTCTGTTTCTAGTTTGCCTGTAATCACCAGAGTCTTGTTGAATGTGCTGCTCAAGAACTGAACATCAGTACGGATTCTGTCAATGCCTGCCATTTACAAATGCTTAACTATAACCTAAGCATGGAAACTGCTCCCTGCGGATCTGACCGACCAACTTGCAACTTTCCAGAGGTATGAATGCAGGCAAATAAGGAAACTGATGAAGAATTATAGTTAATGCAATATGAAGAAAAATAGATGCAGTCACTCACCAGCCATCGGCCATCAGACTCTCCTTCTGTTTACATTATAGTTAATGCACGGTTAGGAACAAAAAACCTTAGCAAGTGACTTTCAACATTAAGTGGGTTCCAGGACAAGAGGTGACTGGCTCAATAAACTATATCCACCATCTAAATCAGTTCAAAGAATGATATATGGCACTTTGTCTTCTCTAAAAACAGAAGTTTTGCTTCTTACTCTGGAGGATATTTTGTTTTCTTTGCTTTTTTTTTTTTTTTTTTAAATCAAGTGGTTTCAGAAAATCATACATATTTGTAAATGACTTTTACTTAAGTACTTGAAGGCTTGAGTATTTTTATCAGGTTTTCTGTGGGAATTTGTTATGGTTCTGAGCAATTCCTGTCACTGACAGAGGTGGCAGCAGAGAGCACTGTGTCAGAAATCTCAACTTCCTGTAGGGCATAGGTAGCTGATAAGAACTTGAAACTTGAGTTGCTTTTATTATATTAAAAAAAAAAAAACACAACTTAAGTTTCAAGTACTTATCAGCTACCTATGCCCTACAGGAAGCGGAGATGTCTGACACAGTGCTCTCTGCTGCCACCTCTGTCAGTGATAGGAATTGCTCAGATCCATAGCAAATTCCCACAGAAAACCTCAGAAAAAGGTGGCAGCAGAGAGCACTGTGTCTGACTGGAAAGAATACACCTCTTCCTGAACGACATACAGAAGCTGATAAGTACTTGAAGGCTTGAGTATTTATGAGTAAAAGTAATTTACAAATCTGTATAATTTTCTTGAAACCACTTGGGAAAAAAAAACTATTTACAAATCTGTATAACGTTCTGACACCAGTTGACTTCAGTTGACTTGAAATTATTTTATTTTCTATGGAGTACCCCTTTAAGATAGTGAGTGCTGAAAACAACAATGCAACCAGGTGTTGTATGCAGGATGACTGGGACACATATAGCAATTCTGTACTATTTTCTTTTTGGCAGTACTTCAACTACAGCATATTGCTGAGCCTGCTGGCCTGCTCCGTGTTCCTACAGATCAGCAGCATTGGGAAGCTGGCGCTGATGCTCTCTATCCAGATTCTCTACATTATCATTGTGGAAGCTCCCGAGGTTGTGCTGTTTGACAATTATGACCTGCTGGTGACTGCTAATGCATTGTAAGTCTTAACCTTGCAAGATGTGTATGAACCTTCATGTCCTGACATTGCAGCTAAAACATTTGATGTCTGCCATTCATTTTCTGGGCCCTAAAAAGTGAGTATTGTTATGTGAAGGCTGCCATAGAGGTGCAAATAATTTGGCAGACAGGGTGGAAATCAACAAAAGGGCACAAATGTATCAGTAACCCTTTTATAACACGAACATCATTGAAAATCTATTAAAAGAACTTACATTTGTAGAAAGCAGAGATAACTTTTGAACCTTTACTGTATAGAAGTTAAGAAAAAGTGTCCTTTTCCTAATCACAGCAAAACTAAACTATATAATTTTGTTTTAAAGGGGTTATCCAGCGCTAAAAGAATGTGGCCATTTTTTTGTAGCACTGGATAACCACTTAAATGAAAATATTAAACAAATTTCTAACCCTCATGTTAAAGGAGTTATTTTAAGGTTAGAAAAACACAGCTACAAAAGCAGTGCCACCCCTGTTCTCAGGTTGTGTGCAGTATTACAATTCAGCTCCAGTTACTTCAATACAACTGAGCTGCAAAACCCACAAAGAACCTGGGGGAAAAGTGGCCATGCTTTTCTAACTCTGGATAACACCCTTTAACTAGTTAGTATTTATTTCTGATCAACCAGTGTTCTCCCTATAAGGCTATGTTCACACAACATATCAGACCGGCCGTTCCGTGACCCCGGCCGGGTCACGGAACGGCCGGTCTGTGCCCGGATCATCGCGTCCGGTACTTAAGCATCAGCGCGCGCCTGCATCAGACCTTCCCCCTGCACACTATGAAGCAAGCGGTCGGAGCCGCTCACTTCATAGTGTGCACTGACAGGGTTTCCTACAGCTGCAATTCATTGCATTGCAGCCGCAGAAAACTGACATGTCAGGTATTTGCGGGGCCGCATGGGATCCCGGCCGGAGCGTATACTATGTGCATACGCTCCGGCCGGGATCCCATTGAAACCAAGGCATTGTTCCACCCCGCAAAAACTACGGACATTGTTGCCATCAGCAACAACGGCCGTAGTTTTACGTAGTGCGAACATAGCCTAAACGTGTACATTCAACTTGGCTATGTGCATATATTATATAGGGTTGGAAGAAAAAGGACAGATAAAATGCAAACCTGCTGGACTGCTCTTTTCTTCCTGTTAATGCTTGAGGCTGTGTCTAATAATTACGATCAGCTTAAAGGGGTTATCCAGGATTTGAAAAAGCACAGCTACTTCCTTGCAAAAACAGCACCACACCACCCCTGTCCCCAGGTTCCTTAAAGGTCAGCCTTTATTGACCTAACTGGACTACTTCATTTAAAGGCTATTTGTTAATACTATATATATATATATATATATATATATCCAACAAAACATAACAATCACTGAACTCAGGGAGAACAGTGAAAAATTCCAATGGAGGGACTATGTATCAGGGTGGTTTGGTGCTCTCTCCACTAGGAGGCACCCCTTGGCAATGGGCTTCCTTCTCTGGAGAGAGGGATATCTGGCTATTTCCGTGTTTTGAGACTCGTAACTGAGGCTCCACGGACCCCTTTTTTGCATATATATATATATATATCTTAAAATCTTACACTAAATAGAGCTAGGTACTAAAAATGTTTGAGATTTCTGCACAGTGTTTAGAGATATGCATTACAGCATAGGTACAATTAACTGGAGGTGACCCTATTGACTTCTCTGGAAGAGAAGCACTCTTTATGGATAATGCAGAGGTCATTGTGCAGGGAAAAAGAGGAGGCCAAGTTCTGTCCATCACCTATTGTGAATGGCCTGATCCCATCTATACACAGATTTCACCTTTCACTGTACTCCTATCTAAGATAGGGAGATTGCAGCTGAAGGCTATGTTCCCTCAATGTAAAAAATAAGGGCAAATAATGTCCGTTGTTGAAAAACAACATCCATTGTTAATTATCATGATTAATAATAAAGACCTTTGTTTTGCTACAATGGCTGTAATATGCCCTTATTTCTACATTGAAATAGCCTATAAGGGATCTCTGCAGAACTGGAAATGCCAGCTTATTATTAGGCTTAGTGGCCAAAATAAAAGGATTCCAGGATTATAAAATATCGCCAGTAAAATATAGCTTTGCAGTTACAGCCACATTTACATGTGAGGCATAGTGGATAGAAGTTGTGTGTCAATTGCAATGTATTTGGTTAAACACAAGATCATGGCCACCGAGAATGACCCCTCTATTCTCTTACTAAAAATCTTCTACATTAACTTTTTTTCCCCTACATTTTACCATCTTGCTCACATCATCTGCTTCAATGAGAATCCCTCCAGGCGCTCCAGTTTTTGAGTAAATTTGATGTAAAGTAATCTTTGTACGCATCATTACAGATGAGTGCTCTGTAAATTATAAAACGCTTTTCTGGAACTTGTAACCCCTCTTTGGCTGGGTAATGGGGGGAGTTGTGTGCAGCCCAGGTAGAACTGGCACAGAAGTTTCTATGTTGCTATATCTGAACTAAAGCTTACCATGTTCCTTCCCTGTAACATTTCATTCTTGGTGAGAGATGATCCCCTAAGTTTTATGCAGCCATTATCTAGAATCTAGAACTTGTAGCGCAATGTAAATGCCGAAAGAGCATTATCCTCTTCATAAAAAACTTTCAATTTGGTATTTGAATTTCTCACAATCTTCCAACATTCCTGCATGGAATGGAAACCTTTATTTGCTTCATTGTTGTTTCTGGGGCTCCTAACCCACCCCGATGGTTTCCTGCTCACACAGCTGACTGGTTTGTTACATGTTCTAGTCAATGTAGTCTCTTGGGCTGAATTCAAGGTTTGTAGATCCTATCTGCACTGTAATAAACTTTGTCAGAACAGGACTAGATCCGGAAAAGGTTTTCAGCCTCTGAATATAAACAGTAAATGTTTGTATTCACTGACAACAAGTTTACTGCAAGTATACTGTGCATAACTACAACAATAGCGCAGAGCCTTTAAAAAATAAACACCAGAAGTTCTTAAATTTGTTTAACATAAAACTTTAAAGCGAATATACCACCAAATACATCGCTTTGTGTTTTTTACATGAACAGACTGGCGTGATGATGCCGGTGCCGCGGTCATTTTTTTTTAACCAGGCGGTGGTTCAAAAAAAAGGACAACGGCGTCCCTGTGCCAGCGCTGGTCTGTTAATGTAAAAAATACAAGGCAGTCTACCTGGTGGTACATTTGCGTTAAACAATAGGTAATTTTCTGATGATACATTCCTTCCCAGGTCAGGGTCTCTAAATGGGCTGAAAATGTTGATGGGCCACATTCTTGTCAAATTCAAAACAATGCAGAACTATTGTTAATCAGTTATTTTCCCCATTTAGTAGTAAGACGTCCACGTAGTAGTAATGCCCTATATAATAATAATGCCCACTGTGTCCCACATAATAATAATGCCCCCGTGTCCCATTAGTAGTAATGCCCCATATAATAATAATAATAATGCCCACTGTGTCCCACATAATAATAATAATGTCCCCCTGTGTCCCATATAGTAATATTCCCCTCTACCAACCGGTCCCCATTTAGTAATAATGCCCCCCTGCCCCCATTTAGTAATAATGCCCCCCTGCCCCCATTTAGTAATAATGCCCCCCTGCCCCCATTTAGTAATAATGCCACCCTGCCCCCATTTAGTAATAATGCCCCCCCCCGTGCCCCCATTTAGTAATAATGCCCCCCCGTGCCCTAATATAGTAATAATGCCCCTGTGCCCCCATTTAGTAATAATGCCCCCCCCCGTGCCCTGATATAGTAATATTGCCACTGTGCCCTCATATAGTAATTATGCCCCCATTTAGTAATAATGCTCCCTGTGCTCCCCTTTAATAGTAATGCCCCTAGCGGTAGGGTAGGACTGTAAAGTGTCCATATTACATAAATGCTGATGGTGTGTTTATTTAAGATTTAAGCATATATTGTATCTTTAAAGAAGGCCTATCCTAACTTTTTATAGCGAATGCTTGCATTGTTTGTGAAATCTTTTTCTAGTAGCCCTGTTTTAAGATGTTCCTCTGTTACTCTTACTGGAAATGTGTAAATAGCCATCTGGGTGTTATTGGAATACTGTTATCTGTGATTGGATAGTCTCTGTAGGGACATGACCCTAATTGGTAACACCCAGTTGGTTATTTAGTCCAATGTTTCAAGTAAGAGGAACAGAGGAAGGAATGAATAATGGGGACATTTTGTGGGATTTCCTTAAAGTAGTTGCACTACAAAGCATTGACTTATAGTTGATAGGAAATAGCAATAGTAATATTTGCTGGCAAAGTAGATGATTGTAGTTTTTAGTACGGAGTCTATGCTAATCTCAGGGAACAGTATAAATACTTGTGTACCTTCCAGTTTTAATAAGTAATTTTTTTTTCCCCCAGTTCCTTCAATCACACACAAGAAGAGGAGCTGTGGTAAGTGACAACCAGTTAGACATGTTCTAGATTTCCTTCTATGTAATGTTCTAGCAGGATGTACAGTCTCTAAGTACAGTAAGTGGGAACATTATTGTATGTGACTTCTTAGGCTATATTGACTATATCTGTTTTGATGTCCTTAAAGTGACTGATTTAGCACCCTCATTATGTTAATTTTCCTGATCCTACGAAAGAACAAAAACATGGAAATATTGACACTGATGTGAACCCAGTTAGGACGGGTTCACGCTGCGTTTTTGCTGTCCGTTTAACAGAGCGGTTTTTAAATTGTTACTTTTAATGTACCCTTAAAACGTGGTCAACCACGTTTTTGTGTACTGTAAAAAACTAAAATTTATATTGGAAGTCAATGTAAAAACGGATAGCCACAAATGCAGATGAATCCACTTGAATAGAATGGATAGGTGTAGAATTAGTATTACAGGTTAGAGTATGACCACATTTATTACTGTGTAAAGCTGAATGTTTGTAATGATTTCTCCTGCTGGCTGTCTTTTATTTGTAGTCTTGTGGACAATAAGATACATCTGAAGTATGTAACTCCTGTCATCTTGACTGTGTTCGTTTTGGCTCTGTATCTCCATGCTCAACAAGTGGAATCCACTGCTCGTCTAGATTTCTTATGGAAACTACAGGTATATCTGACAATTGTAAAAGGAATATTATTATTTATAAATATATACCTTTGAAAAATGCTAAACTAGTGGTCATTAAAATTTGATTAGCAGCAGTACTATAAATTGTCACATGGTGCCCCCCCCGTAAACTCTCCGCCATTCAACATGACCATGATGCCATAATAGCTTTTAGGACATTCTACTTCCAAGAGTTATGGAGCGCGGAAGCATGTAGTTTGATATTTTATGTTGTAAGTCAAAAACACTGATCTTAAAGTGAATGTGTCGCCTAGTTTTTTTTTTTTGTTTTTTTTTATTTAGAGCCAGATGCTGAATTTTTTTTTCTACGCTTCTATTTTCTGTTTTTATTTTTATTTTTTTCAACTTTTAATTTACATTATGGGTGCAGCCATATTGCCTGAGCTGCTTATAAAAGGAAACTAACAACTTAGAAGACTGTAACCTGCTGTTATGTTTGTGTAGCATATAGGACGCTGAGAATGAAGGTAATTTTTTTCTTACCTTAATCCTCAGCACAGTTTTCAAAAAATCTTAATCAATATACAGTGGAGTGACGTCACGGCAGAGCACCGCCTCAATATTCATGAGGAGGGTTGGCTCGGTGCACTGAGGGCAGTAGACCCCCAGTGTGCCAAACTGCCTAATTTGCATATTATATAAAGTAAAAATTTTGTGAAAATGGCACAGGTGATGGAGTTAAGAAAATTACCTTTGGTCAAGGATATTAAGACCTTACGGCACAGCTTTATGGCTGCTCCTCACGCTTCTTCCAAGGTTTAGGGCTCCAGCCCTGTTTGGTTTGGTTGGTTTCATATTTCATTTAATTTTGAACCCTTTTTGACAATTTTGTTGTTGTCTATTTTATATGATGTACTCGCGTGTTGTACTCTTCTTATATACAAAATTTTATAAATTCTGAATTAAAAAAAAGAAAATTACCTTAAAGGGGTTGTCCAGCGAAAATCTTTTTTCTTTTAAATCAACTGATACCAGAAAGTTATATAGATTTGTAATTTACTTCTATTAAAAAATCTCAAGTCTTCCCATACTTCCCATACTGCTGTATGTTCTGCAGGAAATGTTTTATTTTCAGTCTGACACAGTGCTCTCTGCTGACATCTCTGGCTGAGACAGGAACTCGGTTTTTATCAGTCCCCATAGAAAACCTCTCCTGCTCTGGACAGTTCCTGCATAACTTTCTGATATCAGTTGATTTAAAAGAAAAAGATTTTCGCTGGACAACCCCTTTAATTCTCAGCATCCCTTCCACCCTACTGTCAATTTAACAATATTTAGAGAAATACTTTACTGCAAGCCTCATGAACATATGCACAATGGTGTGAAAAAGACCCTATGGAAATCTATGGTGTTTTGTAGACACCATTACTTACTGGGTCTTAATTGTCCAATCCCATGATTTTATATATTATATATATTTATTTTCTGGTGTCAATTTCCACTGTAATCCTTTCTGTGAAGATGTGATGAGACAGGTGAAAAGTAATATGTACAGAACAATATTTGTGGCCTGAATTAAAAGTGCAAGATTTTACAATTTTTTTTATCATATACTTATTAAAATGAAAAATTAGAGACAAAAATTAACCAAAAGTTCTTAAAAAAATGTTTAACTTGATTTTAATAAGTTGGTGATTTTTTGGTGACATGTTCCATTTTAAGGTCTGTATTTGTGACAGATTATTGAAGAATTAGGCTAGGTTCACACTGCGTTTTCAGCATCCGTTTAACGCATCCGTTTTTTTGCAAAAAACGCATGAAAAACGGATTGCAAAAAACGGATTCATTTGTGTGCATCCGTTTTTCCATTGACTTCCATTATAAAAAAAAAACGGATCCGTTTTTTTTGACGGACCAAAACGGACCAAAAAACGTTGCTGACCCTATTTTTCTGGACGTTAAAAAAAACGGATCCGTTAAACGGATGCTGAAAACGCAGTGTGAACCTAGCCTAACAATATAGTTCATGGGCAGTGACCTAGCATTGAGTAGTACCCATCATTTACTATGCATCAGAAGAGAAGATGGTGTATTACTAGAGCCTTACTATTGTTCTAAAAGAAATGCCTGATATTGTGATTTGTACTTGTGTCGTTCTATCCTAAACCTATAGTGATAACGATAATGGAAGGGTTTTTGTGAGGTCTTTTGTTAATTATATTTTGTGTGCATTTAGGCAACTGGAGAAAAGGAGGATATGGAAGAGCTGCAAGCATACAACAGGCGTCTTCTGCACAATATCCTTCCTAAAGATGTTGCAGCTCATTTTCTGGCCCGGGAACATAGGAATGATGAACTGTACTATCAGTCCTGTGAATGTGTGGCTGTAATGTTTGCGTCCATCAGTAATTTCTCCGAGTTCTACGTCGAGCTTGAGGCGAACAATGAAGGAGTGGAGTGTCTACGATTACTCAATGAAATTATTGCAGATTTTGATGAGGTGAAAATTTTGCTTGTGGTTTACTGTTTGTGAATATAGAAAAGCTAACCCTGATTTTAGGAAGGGCCTATTACTTGATTGAAGGGGGTTGCAGCAAGCTGAGAGTAGAACTGAGCTAAAGGTAGCTGCAGTACCAGGCACAGCCACACTATGTACAGAGTTATACCTTGTAAACAATGAACTTGCCCTCGGTTCATTATCCAGCTAGTACTCCAGCATTATGCACACTGATCGCCAAACTGAACCCAAGGTAATTATTAAAAACTGTTAGCATAGCCTCCCGACATGTTTCACTACAGAGCAGCAGCATCCTCAGATCAGTGGGGCAATTGGCCATTGCCCCATTGTGCCACTTATGCTTGTGCACCTGTAGACTGTGTAGTCGACCAAATATATAATGTAAGTTGGCTTATTTTATGCCAGAATATACACCAACATTTTGGTATTTAGGCCATACCCCTTTCTAACATGTCCCATCACATTGCACATGGCTGATTTTGTTTTACCATTTTAAGGCTTGTCCATTTATACAGCAAAAAAAGATCACCTCCTGTTGTCAGTAGTTAGTTTCTCAGCTTGAAAAATTTTATAGATGCCAGTTGGCATCAGTACAATTCTTTTCTATCAATACAAATTTCTTAATCACTTGAACTGTAGGCGAATCTGATGCAGATTATCATAAAGTCTTCAATGTGTGAACATGGCCTTAGAGTGCGTTTACATCTATTACATTGTTGAATGATTTACCTTCACCACTAAAAAACATTCTTGCCAATGGAATTATTTCAGTCATATAGTCCCCTTGAGCATGCTTGAATCCAGTCGTTCGGTATTTGAATACTGGTGGCTGAAGAAGTTGGATGCAGCTCTAGAGAGTCCCAGAAAACATGGATACAGCCTTAGGTTCTCTTAGGGTGCAACCAACTTCTTCAGCCACGGTTATTTAAATGCAGAGTGATCAGAGTCAAGCATGCTCGAGTTCCTCTCATCTCTAGTCTCCTCCATCCCTTCATTAAAATGATTGTCTACAGCCACAAAGAGGAAAAATGTGTTTTCAACCTAGGTCATGGGTCTCCAAACTGCGTCCCTCCAACTGTTACAAAACTACAACTCCCATCATGCCTGGACAGCTAAAGCTTTGGATTTGGCTGTCCAGGCATGATGGGAAATGTAGTTTTGCAACAGCTGGAGGGCTGCAGTTTGGAGAACCATGACCTAGAAGAAGCATGTTTTATGTGTAGGGAAGCTCAGGACTACTGTATACATTACAGACATAAATAACCTTGCTAACCTCTTCTACAGATCATCAGTGAAGAAAAGTTTAAGCAGTTAGAGAAAATCAAAACCATTGGCAGCACTTACATGGCGGCTTCAGGGCTGAATGATACAACTTATGACAAGGAAGGCAAATCACACATTACTGCCTTGGCAGACTACGCAATGAAGCTGATGGAGCAGATGAAGTATATCAACGAGCACTCCTTCAATAACTTCCAGATGAAGATTGGTGAGTATTGCTATATCAGAGCACTTTTTTTCTCTACATACTGGAAAATTTTCCATTTACCTTCCAGTCACTTCCATAAATTCAGCTTACAAGTCTCCTCTCCCAGATACACAAGAATATAGTTTATTATCGCCATCAGTAGAATTCACAACTGTGTTTTCTTTTTAATATCCATTGAGGTAAAGGGGAAGTTATGGACCTCTTTATCACAAGGCATAAACATGCCATCACTATCAAGGCCTTATCAATAAGAATTTATAATTTATAACTCTGCAATTTCTTTCTTGCTATGGAAGCAGCTTCCTAGATGTCATAGATTGTGTTTCTCCTGCAGGACTTAACATTGGTCCTGTGGTTGCTGGTGTTATTGGAGCCCGTAAACCCCAATATGATATTTGGGGAAACACTGTGAATGTAGCAAGTCGAATGGACAGCACCGGGGTACCAGACCGCATACAGGTTAGTGTCTTATATTATAACAACCATCCACTCTCCCAAGGTAAAAGGTACACTGCCTACACCCATCTTCATTGACGTCACCATTGAACTACACCTCCTAGCAATGCATAGTAATCTTATAGGTTATGAAGTAGATGATAAAAACTCATTCTCATTCTGATATGTTTCACTTTGCCTAATTTCCAGAAAGAGTGGCTATATGGCTGAAGGGTTCACTGTGGGTGAGAACTGAGTTTACTGTAGTTTACAATGGTAAAGCTTACTTAAAGGGGTACTCCAGCGGAGGGGGCATTTTTTTCCTGGGACCGGGGAGGAGGTGGCTGACGGAAACGACGTCCACTCACCTCCCCGGTTCCAGCATCGTGGCACTCCAGTCCCTGGTTCCCGCCCACTTCCTGGTGTCTGACGCAGGCCCGAGACGTGACGTCTCAGGTCCGCTCAGCCACTCAGTGACGGAGGCAGGATCTGTATCGTCTCTGGCCCAAGTCAGACACAAGGTAGCGTCCGGGGACCGGAGCGCTGCGATGCGGGACCCGCCGCTGGAACCGAGAAGGGGTAATCCACCCAAGAGCTAAAAAAGTAAATGCTCCCAAATGTGTCTTTCTAGCTTTTTCTAGAAGTTTCTGCCAAGTATCCACCTTATCTTGTAGTATCTGCCCATCGTTGGTTTAATCTGCTTCTGCTTAAGGGTATGTGCACACTAAGGAATTCTCGCGGATAACTTGCCGCGGGTTACGTTGTCTTCCCTGCACGCTCACATGGGACATGTCGATTCTTTGGGCGGATGGTGTAATGTACCTGAGCATAGAATGGAGTCTTTGGCATGGGCGGAGAGTGAAGCAGGAGCGCGGGAACAAACGGCGGAATCCGCTGCCAGTTATTCAGCAGAATTCCTTAGTGTGCACATACCCACAACAAAATATCTATTTATCTATTCATCTACATAAATAGATAAGAAAGAGAGACAGAGATGAAACAACAGTGTCTCCTTCCCTCTATACTGCTGAGGAGGCTGTCACTGTTCTGTTATTTCTAGAGATGAGCGAACCGGGTTCGGGTTCGAGACGATCCGAACCTGAACGTTCGGCATTTGATTAGCTGGGGCTGCTGAACTTGGATAAAGCTCTAAGGTTGTCTGGAAAACATGGATACAGCCAATGACTTTATCCATGTTTTCCACATAGATTTAGGGCTTTATCCAATTTCAGCAGCCACCACTAATCAAATGCCGAAAGTTCGGGTTTGGATCGACTCGAGCATGTTCGAGGTTCGCTCATCTCTAGTTATTTCCTTGGCCAGGTGCTCACTGATT
Organism: Dendropsophus ebraccatus; assembly: GCF_027789765.1. Taxonomy (NCBI): domain Eukaryota; kingdom Metazoa; phylum Chordata; class Amphibia; order Anura; family Hylidae; genus Dendropsophus; species Dendropsophus ebraccatus. The sequence goes on from NC_091458.1 coordinate 49,179,785, forward strand.
GGTGTCATGTCAGTGGTGGGCAGGTTTACAGATGAGGTGTTACAGCAAGTGAGGATTTTTAGCAGCTACAGGGTGTGAGTCAGGATGTGCTGCAGACATACGGCCCAATTCATGTTACATAGTTACATAGTTAATACGGTTGTAAAAAGACACATGTCCATCAAGTTCAACCAAGGAGGGAATGGATACAGGGAAGGGGGAGGGGTGATAGGTTCTATACATATGCATCTATATTATTTTGCTCTAAGAACTTGTCTAGCTCTGCCTTGAAGCCCTCTACTGTTGTTGCTGTGACCAGATCCTGTGGTAGACAGTTCCACAGATTCACAGTTCTCATGGTAAAGAAGGCTTGTCGCCTCCGGAGATTGAACCTTTTTTTCTCTAGGCGGAGGCAGTGCCCCCTTGTCCTTTGAGGGGGTTTTACCTGGAACATCTTTTCCCCATATCTCTTGTAGGGGCCATTTATATATTTAAATAAATTAATCATATCTCCCCTTAAACGTCTCTTCTCCAGACTAAACAAATGTAATTCTTTTAATCTCTCCTCATAACTAAGATGCTCCATTCCCCTTATTAGTTTAGTTGCCCGTCTTTGTACCCTCTCCAGCTCTAGAATATCCTTTTTATGAGTCTGGTTCCAAAACTGGACAGCATACTCCAGATGAGGCCGCACCAAAGCTTTATAAAGCGGTAATATTATATCCCTGTCCCGTGAGTCCATGCCTGTTTTAATGCATGACAATATCCTGCTGGCCTTAGAAGCCACTGACTGACATTGTGTGATGTTCTGTAGTCTATTATCTACAAGTACACCCAGATCCTTCTCTATCAGTGACTCTCCCAGAGTAACTCCCCCCAGGACATATGATGCATGTGGGTTATTAGTACCCAGGTGCATAACTTTACATTTATCCACATTGAACCTCATTTGCCAAGTGGACGCCCAAACACTCAGTGTGTCTAAGTCATCCTGTAACATCTGCACATCCTCCATAGACTGTACTGTACTACAAAGCTTGGTGTCATCTGCAAAGATAGAAACATTGCTGTTATTTCCATTCTCAATATCATTAATAAACAAGTTAAACAGAAGGGGGCCCAGTACTGACCCTTGGGGTACACCACTTATTACCGGGGACCATTCGGAGTAGGAATCATTGACCACCACTCTCTGGGTACGATTTTTAAGCCAGTCTTCAATCCAGTTACACATTAAATTTTCCAAACCGATAGACTTTAACTTACCCATCAGACGTCCATGAGGAACTGTGTCAAACGCATTTGCAAAATCCAGGTACACGATATCCACAGCAGCGCCGCCATCCAGGCTTCTACTTACCTCTTCATAGAAACATATTAGGTTGGTTTGACAGCTTCTGTCCTTAGTAAAACCATGCTGGTTATCACTTATAATACTATTAGCCACTACATATTCCTGGATGTAGTCTCTTATAAGCCCCTCAAATAGTTTTCCCACAATGGACGTTAAGCTTACAGGTCTATAGTTACCTGGGGAAGTTCGAGAGCCCTTTTTGAAGATCGGCACTACATTTGCCTTACGCCAGTCCATCGGCACAATACCAGTAAGCAAAGAATCACTGAATATTTTATACAAGGGTAGAGAAATTACAGAACTGAGTTCCCTAAGAACTCTGGGGTGCAATCCATCAGGCCCTGGAGCTTTGGTTATATTGAGTTTATTTAATTTATCTTGGACCATATCTATAGTAAACCAGTTCAGTACATTACATGTGTTAGCAGCACTGGCCCCACCCACCTCAGTACTGGCCCCACCCACCACAGCTCCATCCTCTTTTGTATATACAGAGCTGAAGAACCCATTAAGTAACTCAGCTTTCTCCTGATCCCCAGTTATTAATTCCCCGTCGCCATTATTTAGGGGTCCTACATGCTCTGACCTTGGTTTTTTTGCATTAATATATTTGAAGAATTTTTTGGGGTTTCTTTTGCTATCTATAGCTACCTGCCTTTCATTGTGAATTTTTGCTGCTTTTATTACATTTTTACAGGTTTTGTTGACTTCTTTGTAATGTTTAAAGGCTACAGCTGACCCCTCTGATTTGTATTTTTTGAATGCCCCTTTTTTCTCATTTATAGCCCTTCTAACCTCGGTAGTAAGCCATGTGGGATTGGATTTTAACCGTTTATATTTGGCAGTACAGTTATTTAATGTGGATTTGAAGATTTCCCATTTATTATCAGTATCAGTATGTGACAGCAGCCGCTCCCAGTCTATGCCCTGAAGTTCAGCCCTTAACCCAGGAAAATTGGCCCTTTTAAAATTAAGAGTTTTTGCCCTCCCAACATGTTTTTCTTTTCTACACTTTAAGCTAAAAGTCACTATATTGTGGTCACTATTACCCAGGTGTTCATGGACAGTGACATCCCCAACCAGCTCAGCGTTGTTAGAAATAACCAGATCCAACAAGGCATCACTTCTAGTTTGCTCCTCCACAAACTGGCCCAGAAAATTATCCTGCAGGAGGTTAAGAAATTCCCTCCCCTTTGTGGTTTTAGCTGAAACGTGACCCCAATCTATATCTGGGTAGTTGAGGTCCCCCATTACCACTACTGTCCCCTCCCGGGCAGCCCGCTCTATTTGTCTATTCAACTGGCCATCTACCTCCTCAGTAATGTTGGGGGGTCTATAGATTACACCAAGAATAATTTTTTCACTCTTTACCTCCTTCTGTAGTTCTACACACAATGCTTCCACATCATCACAGTCATCGCCCATAATAGAAGCCTTTTACACTCAAGCTTAGATTATGGGGGGGGGGTGTTAAACAGGGTTACATCTCCCTTTAACTCTTACTTTGCCATGAACAGAATGCAGGTAATTTGTCATAAATGGCCGAACATAGAAGAGAGACCTGACACAAGGTTATTGGATATATTGCGTTGGGAGCACCTTCATTTTCTTACGTTTGGCTGTAGGTTCACATTTTAATTGATGTTTAGTGGGAGTTCCCATTCTGCACTCTTAATTCCTATCATTCACACTATATAACAAGTATCTTACACTCCTATGTAGTCAACACTGTATGCAAACACCATTAGCATTGCTCACCTGCCCTTCCCTTCCCTAAAGCAGTGATTAAAAAAAGTTCCTTTAAGTGCTTGGAAATTTTATGATATATAAATAAAGATATAATAATTATGACATCATAGCCCTCTTTCTTTGGGCTGTGAAGATAACAGTTTGTTGTTGTTGTTGTTGTTGTTGTTGTTGTTATTATTATTATTATTCATTTTACTTTAGGTTACCACTGATCTGTACCAGGTATTGGCAGCCAAAGGTTATCAGTTGGAGTTTCGAGGAGTTGTGAAAGTTAAAGGCAAAGGAGAAATGACCACCTACTTCCTCAATGATGGTCCAGCCAGCAGTTAGCAGGAACCTCTGCTCTAAGGGGAAGGAGGAGTTGAAAACCTCATATTGACCCCACACAGAGTATCCAGAACAATAAGGAAGCTACCTACATCTTCTGCAACAGTGCAGTTGCAAGGGGGCTCAGTGGTGCCAAAGCCTCGCACCTGAGATGGAGAGCTTGGCAGGGGAGTATATGTGTGGTGCTGTACTCAGTGTCTGTGCTGCCCTTACCCTGGAGACTGTCTCACCTGTACAACAAAAGCCCAGAGAAGCCGCTTTTCACGCCGGCACTTGAAAACAAAACACTCACAGGCGGTACTTGCAAATTATTTATTGTGAACGAGACATTATGCTATTTTTTCTTTTGTCTTTCTCTTCTTTTTTTAATTATTTTATTGAGATAAATACAGCAAAAGAATATTTTTTTCAGTAGACTTAAAGATGAAGCTTCTCTAAAAAACTGACCAAAGAGCCAGAAGTACGGGCCACAGCAGGGAGCGTGGGCATTGCCTTGTACGTTATTATGCGCTGTATGTTTTCTCTGGGGAGCAACATGTCTCCAGCAGCAGGTGGGAACAAGACGGTTCTCCATAGGATCCTCATCACCACCCACAGGGACGCGAAAGGGCAACAAAAATTCTGCAGCTCAATTCTTTCCTTCCATTCCACATCCCGAACCCCGATCTCTCATGTTCCACACTTCCTCACCTCCAGCTAATGGAGACTGACAAACAGGAGCAGGGGGATAATCCTACACGGATCTCTCAGGAGGTTCCACTTCAGTGCATTTTTTTCCTCTTTCTGTTTTAACTAGGAAGTGTTTTCGACAGACTCTCTGAGATCCCCTAACATCCATGGAGAGTTGCATGGGGAACCACATCCTCAAAGCAGATATCAACAGTCTTTGCCTTTTTGCCCCATTCCCTCAACTGCCTTTTATTCTGTGGAATTACATAAGCAGAAGGGTGAGGAAAATGATGTGCTTGTGTGTCCACATCCGACAATGCACTTGTCTTTTTTTCACTGTGAAGCTGTTGTTATCTTTGTCTCATTTGCCAAAATTCATTTCCAGCCTGTAGATTTATAGAGTCTCGGGTCTGGAGACAAGGGATAAATGCCTCATCCATTTGAGGCAACAGACTGTATTAGGTACTAGCTGGCCTAAGAATTCCTCAGGCTGCAAGGATAGCCAGCGCCTTAATCTTTATATTGTAGAATTGGTTCCTTGTACTTGTTCTGTAGCCATCAGATGGTCAGTCATATGGTAGTCCTTATGTAAATGATATCCGCTTGAGGTTAGTTTGCACATTGAGAAGAGGTAAGTGTGAGCCTCTCCAATGACGGAACATTGTGAAACAATACGCTGCTCAGATTTGACTCAAACGGTTACAGTATAAACGTGTCTCAACTAGCGACTCGAGAAATATGGTTGAGCTACAATTATATTCCAAGGTATTGCCTATGGTACCTTTGGTCTTTTCTGCGTGTTTTGCAAGATTTATAGCAGCAGTCAAGGGTTTTATGAAAACGTAGTCTCGGATGTAGACAAGTCTTGATCCCTAAATAAAGGGCCTAACCCAGACACCTTTTAGCAAAACATAAAAATGGAATATCACAGGGGAGTGCAATTCCATGTCTGGTGCCAAAGAAGGAAAAAAGTTACAAAAATACACTTGGGCTGCTTGTGTTGGCGCTATCATGTATTTTTTTACTATTTCTCCTCAGAACTGTTCAACCAACACTAAGTATTTTAGGGAAGATGTTGTAGTAAACTCTTTGTAGAGTTGTGTTTTATTTGTCTTTAGTGAAAGGTATCCTCTGGTTTCATCATAGCCACTGTTCCAGCACACTTTAGAGATATGCTAATAAAAAAAAAAAAGTATGCAAGTTGTTTCATTTTTGGAACACTGGGGCTCTGTGGCTGTTGCGGAATTACAAATCTCAGCATGCCTATGCCAGTGGAACTATAGCTAGTTGATGCCTGTTGTAAAGTCTCCGTTCAAGACTTTTTTTTTTTTTTTTTTTTCAAACATAACTAGGTGGTGAACTAACTCTGTTAAGTACTTTCTCGGTCTTTTATTAGATATGTTATGTGGAAATCCATTGTAATGATCTGAAGGACTTCGCTGCAGCCAGCATCTTTGTGGGAAACAGAGTGAAGTGCCTTTTTCAACTAGAAAACATATTTGGTATTAATACCAGTCTCCCAGCTATTACTACTTGGTTATATTACCCTATCTTGGTATCCCATATTGTGCGTATACATTCTGCCTTAGTAATTTATCTGCATCCATTAGTTCCTATAAGGTGAAATGCTCTGTTTAGCACCAGGTTATGGCCACCAAGTAATGTAGGAGGTAACTGTACTAGGTGGGCTTGCAAGGCCTGAGAACCAGTTTGGTGGGTACATTATCTTGAAGTTCTTGGACTCCATTTGTATCTTTATCCTAAGAATAATGACCTGCGATCTATCTGCTGAAACTCAGAGAAAGGGGTGAAGAATCAGGCAGATGAAGAATAGGGTAAATGCACATTAGACGGCTTACTAAATTGACAATGCAGATTCTTAAAGGGGTTATCCAGCGCTACAAAAGCATGGACACTTTTCCCCGTACTGTTGTCTCCAGTTCAGGTGCAGTTTGCAATTAAAGGGAACCTGTCACCCCCCGTACCGGGGTGACAGGCTCCCGACCCCCCGTTAGAGACCCCTATACTTACCTCATCCCGCCGGGTCCCGCTTCTGGATTCGGTCGGGTCCCGGAGATCTCAGCCGCTGCAGCCCGGCGCGCGCGCTGAGAGATGAGTCCAACACCCATAGAGAATGACAGGAGAGTCCAGCGCTCCGTCATTCTCTATGAGCGTTGGACTCATCTGTCAGCGCGCGCGCCGGGCTGCAGCGGCTGAGATCTCCGGGACCCGACCGAATCCAGAAGCGGGACCCGGCGGGATGAGGTAAGTATAGGGGTCTCTAACGGGGGTCGGGAGCCTGTCACCCCGGCACGGGGGTGACAGGTTCCCTTTAAGCTCCATTTACTTCAATGGAACTGAGTTTCAAAACCCCACCCAAACTGGAGACAACGGTAGGGCGAAAGTGGCCATGCTTTTGTAGCACTGGATAACCCCTTTAAATCCGCACCGCAAGTCAGTATCAGACAGGAAAATTTCTGCTATGTGTAGATGAGATTTCATAAATCACATAGACTTTGCTACCACTGTAATCTGCTGCAGATTTGTACAAATTTCCATGTGGAAAATCAGCTTCATCAGGGTACAGACACACACACCGTATACGCAGCGTATTTTCTGCTGCGATACGTAGCAGATACGCAGCAGATTAGATGTAAATAACTGAACACAGCATCAAATCTGCTGCAGATCTGCTGCGTATCTGGTGTGTGTGTTTGTACCCTCAAATTTGTTTTGTGCATTTACCCTTAATGTCGCAGCTTATCGCAACATTAGGGCCAGTTCACATGGAATAAAATCGCAGGAATTCCGCAGCGGAACTCTCTGCCACAGAATCCCGCCTGCTTCATGTAAATTGTTTGAGTGGACAGCCGCGGAGAGCTCTCCTATAGAGAAACAGTGTCACACTGAAGCAGGTGAGATTCCATGGCGGAGAGTCCCGCCACGGAATTCAGCAGATTTTACTCTGTGTAAACTAGCCTGTAGGGTCTTTGTCCTCGCCATCTCGATAAAATCTCTGCAGTTACCTAGGTGTCCATACAGACTGCAGTGTGGCCATCTGCAGACTGTAGAAGAGTTCAGGGTAGGGGATGAATTAGACCCTAGAAAGCTGTAACATGTACAGAAAACATTATTTTTATTGTTATTTTGATAAAGGAACGGCTCCCATCATCTTAGCTGATAAGCCAGATTGTGCAGTATGTTACAAGGAAACTATAAGTACAAGTGGATCTAATGTAAAACTTTGTTTCTGTCCTGTAACATTATAGTGTTTACTTACAAGCTTGTCACTATTTCCATGTGTGTGCAGTAGGCCTCGGTAGATTTAAGGTACTATTCAGGTATATCTGTGTCTGCATAGCAAAATCAATCCCACATTAACATGACTTCTGAACTCTCTTAAAGAGTACCTGTCATTAGAAAAATATACTTGTATACTTACCTGTTTCACTCCCCCACCACTGCTGGATCCCAGTCTCACCGCTCTGCACCTTTGTCAGTGTTTTTATAGCATCCACTGACATCCTGTTCCCATAGGAATTGATTGATCAGCATAGACTTTATACTGAGTGGCCATTTCCTGTGGAAGCAGTACGTCACCGGATGTTTTCAAAACACTGACAGCAGCACAGAGTGGGCAGCCTGGGATCCAGCAGTGGTGGGGGAGTGGAACAGGTAAGTATACATCATTGTCATGTCCCCGGATTTGTCCTCGAACAACCCCTTTAAGGAGATAAGCTGCTGACAGAGCTGTCTAGCAAGAGCTTACCTCCTTTCTCCATGTAGAACACATGAAGTTCTGGCCATACCAGACACTCATGTATAGAAATATAGAGAGTATGAAGAGAGCATGGACATACCTGTATAGTAGGTAACCTGGGGAGCCCCAGTGGCTTGTGCAGATTTACCTTAGTGTTAAATATTCTTTAATCATTGTAGTCTCATTGTACATCCTCCACCATTTACTTATGTTTTTACCATAGGAATTTCATGGTTATGTTCCATACTTTTGATACTAAATTCAGTAATAAGCCACACCCCATCTCCAAGACAGAATTAGGGAGGTTTTCGATATCTTAAGCTAATCCCAATTTTTTGATACATATAGATTTTTAGGATTCTGTTACTCCAGGTTTATATTGTAGTGTTTCTGTCACTTTAAAAAAAAAAAAAAAAAAACCTTCTGACATGTCCTAGAGCCGTTACATAGATTCGAGAGAAGCGCTTCACGCCTAGTCTTGCTACAGGAGTCTGCCTTGATTGTAAGAGTATGGAGACTGTCACTTGCAAGAAGATAGAGATCACATCGAAGCAAAGAGTGAAGCTGTTAAAGGGGTTATCCAGTGCTACAAAAACATGGCCACTTTTGCCCCACTCTAGTCTCCAGATTGGGTGGGGTTTGAAACTTAGTTCCATTGAAGTAAATGGAGCTCAATTGCAAACCACACCTGAACTGGAGTCAAGAGAGGGGGAAAAGTGGCCATGTTTTTGTAGCGCTGGATAACCCCTTTAAGGCTGCATTACATTTCTCGTAGATCGCCACTTGCTTAAAGAGCCAATTTCACAAATATTGCTAAATTGTTCCTGCAGTCCCGATCAGCCAACAAACGATTGTTTGCTCGATCATCAGTCGATCGCTTGCACTATTGCACAGGGAGCGATCTGTCTGATTTGTCAGGTGATCACTCTGTGTAATAGGGCCTTTTAGCTAAGTGCTTCTCCCAGGTAAAGGTCTGGACACCCATACTCTGACTGATCAAAACCTAGAGATATGTCAGAGGTATTTTTTTCAAAGTGTCAGTGCCCATTTAAATGATACACTAGATAGGTTCCTATTTGTAGTCAGTCACTAGTATTCAGTGGGCTCCATGTTTGAGAACTGTCTCTGAGAAAAGGCGACCTTATCTAATGCAGCCAAGACAGTAATGGCTGAACTCTGATTGCCATATGTAATAAGACCACCTCTTCTTTGGGACAGCTTTGATTCACGAGGCCCAATGTGCCTTAACCAATGGGCTTTATCATACTTTCTTCATGAGAAAAAGTGTTTCAACTCTATGTGCCATAACCTGTAAAGATGAGATGATCTTAGGAGGACCCTTCTGTAGACTGAGAGGCCACGTCGTCGAGGAGATAATCAAGACATGTGCGGCTTCACTACTTCTATTTGCTAAATACTCTGAAAGTGGAATCCAGTATGTTTAAAGTACTACTTTTCTAGATGTTTTAGAATGACATATATATTTATAAAATATAATTTAAATATATATATATATATATATATATACTATAATCTATATGTTTAAATTATATCAGATGGGGATATATAGAATGTAAATGTATATATATTTATATATGACTTTTGTAGAAATAAAAAACAGCTGTCACAGGTACTTGCGGACCGTGCCGATTGCTGTACACAAGATGCTCATTCATGACTGTTGACCAATTTAAATAAATTGAAGTAAGAATCCCAAGTATCTACCCCAAAGCATTAAGTATCTCCCCTTAAGAGTAATATTTTATTAAAATACATACATATTGGTTCGAAACCCAGGCTGCTAGAACAGGTGTGGCTGGTTTGTAATACTTGAATGTGTGTGTTTGTCTTGCATAGGTGTGTACTTGAAAAAAGTCAGGTGTCTATAGAGCAGTGACCTTAGGTAATATTGGTCACCATGCTGGGTCATTGTGGTTGCCTTTTATGTTACAAAAATGGTCTTTGTAAGTATTGCTGATGTAGCAATAGTACTTCTGTACTTCCCCCAAAGATTCCTATAAACATTTTGCAGAATATGGTGTAGTGGTGTTACAGCGGTGCAGTGTTGTTGAAGGTTGGTGGTTATTGAGCATTCCATCATTTTCATGTTTAAAGGGGCTTTCCAAGCTGCCCAAAGGATAGCTCGTCAATCACCACCGATCAGCTGTTCATCTATTTTCATTTTTATATAATCTTAATTTCACTTACCTCAGTAGGCAAAGGTCTTGTTGCTCTCCATAAGAAAAACCTTATAATAGCTTTGCCACTATGATACTAAATTCAAAGAAATGTAAACCAGCCAGAGCTTGCAAAACTGCTAAGTCCTCTTCATCAGGAATGCTGCCAATGTTTTTTTTTTCTGGTAAATTAGACCTTATAGACTGGACAAGAGCACAGTGCTTGTACAATGGCACATGCAGACCTTATAGTCCTGCATTATAGAACCATAGGCACAGTGTATCTGCTGTACCGTATCCTCCCCTAAAAGAAGATCTCTATAATATGATTTAATATATTCCACAGGATAGTGGATAGTCTTGGTTGTTTTATTCTGGACAACCAGGTTACAGGTACAGTTTGGGCTCTGGGTGCTGCATGACAGTCATGTACAGCACACATCTGTAATATGGCCATGGAACTTTACCTTCTTTATATTGGACCTTATTTTATTGTGTATTAATACATTTCCATGACAAAAACTGAAAAACCTAAAGCTACATATAGAGATGGTAACAACTGTGCTCATTTGTTCCTCTTTGAGTCAACTCCCCCCCCCCCCCCCCCCCCCAACTAATGCAAAACAGAAATAAAGATGGAGCTCTGGTTTTTGCCATTTAAAATATTATATTAGGTAACTGCATTATGAATAATTCTATAATGTTATTTATAGAATCAGTCATTGTACAAATGAGAGCAATTTCATCAGCCGTGAGGCATCCAGATTCTAAGCTGCTGTCCTAAGGCTGTATTCACACCACCAAGGAGGTCTGTTTATAAAAGGAGGCCATGACGCTATGCCCCATGTGTTGTATAAGATATCCAAACAGTGACTTATACTGGTGCTCAATGATTTATCAGCAGAATACAGGTCAATCAGGTCTTGAAATACATTCTCCTAAATTAGGTTTTCCAACCCCACTTTCAAAATCCAGTATAGTCTGATATCCATTACCTTCATTGCCCTCCGCTAATATTTTTTTGTGTGTGTCTATCCACTATTATGCTTTACCCCCGTTCCCCTGCACGCTTTTATGTTTACAAGCTGCACTTTCTGTAGAGGAGTATACTTCACATAAGACAGATCACTGACAGCCAGAGCTCACACTACACTTTCCTCTTTTATTGTAACTCCGCCCCCTTGTGGTAAAGCATGCTTGCTGCAAACATAAAATGGTACATCGGGCATGCTCTGGACTTGTACCTGCAGTTCAGGTGCTACATGACGCTATGTAGACAGGGCCTTCTTTTAGGTCTTATGACATGTACATCCAAAAAAGTAATGGGTAATACTGTAAATCCTATATCCTATTATGTATCTTTGGCATTGGGCACTGGAATGTTTTGTGCTTTTTTTTTTTCTATAAGTACCTGAAGGCAGATATCACTAATGCATAATGTTACTGAGACCTTTTGTTAATTTATTTGAAGGAGAGTATTTATATTCCCTAAATAATTATATTATTGTAGATTTAATGTTCTAGAAAGATGAATAAGACCTCATATAGTTTTGTCTGTGTATTAGCCACAAGCTATTATTGGATATGGACATTTCTTGGTATAGTAATAAAGTCCAGTTAGGATACAGAGAACCCAGCTGTATTCTAAGAGTGAGGGTCATCCGGCCTGCGGCCAGGAGGCTAAAAATAACTATATGGGCTCCTTACTCAAATTCCATAGACATTAACAGGAGTGTCATAATGGTCATTTGTAGAGATGAGTGAACCTAGTGCATGCTCGAGTCCATCTGAACCTGAACTTTCGGCATTTGATTGGCGGTGGCTGCTGAAGTTGGATAAAGCCCTAAGGCTATGTGGAAAACATGGATATAGTCATTGGCTGTATCCATGTTTTCCAGACAACCTTAGAGCTTTATCCAACTTCAGCAGTCACCACTAATTAAATGCCGAACGTTCATGTTCGGATTGACTCGAGTATGCTCCAGGTTTGCTCATCTCTAGTCATTTGCACTAAAAACTGTGGCCAGGGTAGAATTTAGCCATTACTGGCAAAAAAAAAAAAAAATTATATATATAATGACTGTGGAAGAGGTGGCTCTCTGGGCCTCAGCAAAGCCCAATAATGATCTTCCTGATTCCAAGAAGATCTTACTGAGTTACCTTTGGGGTGACAAAACTGATAATCAGTCCAGCTCCTGTGTCCCAAAACCATTTGTTACACAAGTAGGAAATAATATTTCTGTAATTTAGACTACCCAACAATGCAAAAAAGCGCATAAGTATATTATAAGATAGGAGGTTACCCAGGAATAGAAAAATAACGTTTTTCCAGAAACCAAGCCACTCTTGCTCAGTTAGACCGGGTTTACTCTGTGTGTTTTCAGTCTGTTTAATGGATCCATTTTGAAATGGTTACTTTAAATGTACAGGGAAATGTGGTCATACTCGTTTATCCGTTTCGATACTTTTTTTTTTTTTTTTTTTTTTTTTTTATGGAATTCAATAAAAAATACAGATGTACACCCCCCCCCCCCCCCAATAAATTAGATACATTAACAGGAAAAATGCAGTCTGACCCAAGCCTTACATTGAAGTGAATAGAGCAGAGTTGTATTACCACACACAGAGCAGCCATGTTTTTCTATTCCTGGATAGCCCCTTTAACAGTCAATCATTTTTATGGATGACTTTTTCGTCATACCTTCTTTTTTTTTAACTACTTTTATATTCTTGTTCTTTACCACCATTGTTATTATATTTTATGCCTTACCTTTTTCATTATTAATATGGTTTCTAGGATGTTACATATTCTATAAATAAGACACTACACTTGTAAGGATTTTAACATGTTGCATTATGTGTTGATGTTATTTATAAAAAGAAAAGCTGAAAATGTATTTGTCAATTGATCACATTATTTTTATGGTATTAATTTTATTAAAATAATTTTTTATGTTTGTTTAATTTTTCTTTTACTTTTTACATGATTGGGATTATAATAAAAACTATTTAAGATAAGGCTTCAGGTGCTGCAAAAATGAAAACAAATCCATACTCCCTTGCGCCGATACCCTGCTGCTGCCATTTCAATGGCTCCCTGTCCCCTATGCTTGCTATTTCTTCCCAGGGGGGAACCAGGAGTTGTTGGAATGGTCACAGCGGCAAGTTGTTGCAAATTGTATTAAAGGGGTTATCCAGGATTAGGAAAAAGCACAGTTACTTTTTTGCAAACAGCACCACCCCTGTCCTCAGGTTGTGTCTTGTATTACAACTAAGCTTTATTCACTTCAATGGAACTGAGCTGCAAAACTGAGGACAAGAGTGGTGCTGTTTCTGGAAGAAAGCAGCTATGTGTGTGTTTGTTTGTTTTTTTTTTTTTTTTTTAAAGCATGGATAACCCCTTTAAGTTTTCCAAATTATGTTTTGACCCCCTAAAGTAAGCATGTTTGTGACACATCACATTATAATAATGCCTAAAACTTGTCCTCACACTTTGTTACATAATTCCGCAGAAATTTGTCACATTTGTTAAAGATGTGAAAATTATTTTTATTCCTTTACTGTTACTAGGATCTTTGAAAGATCACATTAACTTATTAAAGGAAAACTCTCATCTAGAGATGAGCGAACCGGGTTCGGGTTCCAGTCGACCCGAACAATCGGCATTTTATTAGCTGGGGCTGCAGAACTTGGATAAAGCTCTAAGGTTGTCTGGAAAACATGGATACAGCCAATTACTATATCCATGATTTCCACATAACCTTAGGGCTTTATCCAACTTCAGCAGCCACCGCTAATCAAATGCCGATTGTTTGGGTTCGGGTGGACTCGAGCATGCTCAAGGTTCGCTCATCTCTACTCTCATCACCTTCATGATGGTGAGTTATCGGGGCAATCCCCAGCGGCTTCTCCCCGACCCTACCAGCCATCATTGATAGATCTCTCCCAGGTTGGACATTGGGAAAGATCTGTTAGTCAAGGCTGGCAGGGCAGGAAGAAGTACGAGACATGGCTGCCGCCACTGTGGTGTAATCATAAGGCGGTAATGTTTGTCGTTCTACTACACTGCCTTTTCCAGTTGCTAGTTGTATAGTATTTGTGCCGTCTGCCTGCTCAGAGGGTGGCACACATGAAAGGATTCTCACTGCAGAGAACATGCCAAGCTGCAGTATCTCATTAGCTCTGGTGATATTTGAGATCTCTGGATATATTTCCACCACCTACCGCACTTTAATATAGCTGCTATTTTTCTTTGTATACATTTCTAATGTTGTACATAGTCAATAAAACTGCATTTTTATTGACCAGGAAGTGACATTCTAATCAGTGTCTTCATTCCTTTAAAAGGTCCTAAGTAAACTTGCAAGTAAACTGTATTATATAAAAAAAATAATAACAATATATTATACAAAGTTGTTTCTTTAAAAGTGTAAGGAGGTCCAGGGAGACTTATGGCAATGTACAGTGATAAACTACTGGCAGAAAGTATATCCCCAATGCTGATGTGATCAGCTGACAAGCAGGCGGTTTCCCGCTCCATGGATGACCGCTGACACTTTTAAACAGGCCAATTATTGGCTGAATTTCTATAAACACTTGTCTATAATCAGCCCATGTAAAAGGGCCCTTACATGCTAGATGGTCCCCTGCAGTGAGGAAGTGAAGTGCTTATCCAAGTATTTCTCACCTACTGATCAGTGGGAGTAGGAACACCCAGACCCCATATGTCTTTGTGACATGTCAAAAGATTTTTAAGTGTCCCTTTCACCCCTTTCTTCCACCTAATCTGATTTCAGCTGCATGTTGTGTGGTACAGTAGCAATGCCTGGCATATCCTGATCTGTGGGCTATCAGTCAGAATCCACAGATCGGTTCCGCCCATGTGACTCTTCCTGGGTAATTTACATACAGTGGGGGAGCAACCAATCAGATTTCACCTTTCATTCCTCCCAGACTTTTTGGAAAATGAAAAGTGGAATCTGATTGGTTGCTAGGGGCTTTACACCATGTTTGATAAATCTCCCACAGTGTGTTCTGTTTTACATGTTCACAGTCTACATAATGCAAAATAATATTTTTTAAAAGTTAGAAAGCAATTCCCCTACAGTGTGTGTGTGTGTGTGTGTGTGTGTGTATGTATATATATATATATATATATATATAGAGATAGATAGATAGAGATAGATATAATCTAAAGACTGAATACCTAGTATCAAGTTCCCTTTTAAGGTTTCCTTTTATTTAGATGCTGTTCTTAAATATACTGTTTTAAATATACTGTTTTCACAGAGTCATATTACATCAAAATATAATCTTTTACAGTATTCTACAACTATAGAAAAAAGGGAATAAAAAGTCTTAAAAACAAAACATAAGGCATAGGCTATGTTCACAAAGACTTTTTTTTTTTGCCCGTTTGATGTTGCCATTTTGAGGAGAACTAATTGGGGTCATTTTATAATGACGGGCGTGATTTTACAAATAATGGCCATTATTCGGCCTCAAAATGATGGCTGTCCCAAAAGGCAGCCGTCAAACAGCCAAAAAAAGACACTGTGAACAAAGCTATAATATGGGATGTGACTAAGTACAATGTATTATGTGACTTAAGTTAAACTATTCTAAAACCATAAACCTATTATCACATTACATAATCCCATTAACATGTTTGGTACAGTGCCTGTTGGTATTAAATTATAGGCTCTGTGGCTTTTATATCAACCAATCACAGTTCAGCTTTTTTTTTTTTTTTTCATTTATAAATCTTTTCTACTGCCACTACTACTTTTCTGCCAGTGATCTGCCCCAGGTTTTAAATATGTTGATTCTTTTTGGTTTCTGGTCCACAGTGTGAACATACATTTAAGATTTTTTTTTAAATCATTTAACGCTTTGGGTTTAAACAATTGGGGTGGACTCCTCAGAGGTTATCTTGCTTGTTTTCATACATGAAGCCCAGTATGTTTCAGCCTGGCAGCATCCGTTTTTCTATCCGTTTATTTTTCTCCTTTTGGTTTCTTGCTGCTTCTGCGCATGCTCAGTGCATAAACGGATGAAAAAAAACGGATGTGAACGGAAATACCTTCCGTTTTAGATCCGTCCTCATTGACTACAATGTAAAAAAAAACGGAAGTGCACTTTCCGCTCGTGATCCGTTTTTTTAAGCGGAAAGAAAAATACTGCAAACACTATTTTTTCTTCCGTTCAAAAAAACGGATCTTGAATTGCATGATCTTGATTGCATGCAAACGGAGCACAATTAGGGCAAACGGAGCACACTAAAATATCATGGGAGTCTATGGGGATTTTAACGGATCCGTCAGTTTCCGTTTTGCCTACTCTAAAACGGAAAAGGTAGACGGAACGGTGCCGGATGGTCAAACGCTAATGTGAACGTAGCCTTAGTTGTGTTAACAGTATTCCTATTCATTTATTTACAGTGCACCAGAACATCAGATTACTACCCTAAGGTACTGTGTACTACATGCTGTAGTGTAATTACTGCCATCCCATACATTGGCACCACCCTACTGCTAGAAAGCTGCTTTTCTATATCTATTCTATGAGTGCTGTGCTATTGCAGGTTTTCCAATTCTTAGCCACAGTATATTGCAAAGTTTTTTCCACTTTAAAAATAATTTTTCTTTTACTAATATACTTTCCGCATTGAGGCCTTAATGTTTTCAATCATTAGCATGTATTATTTGAATGGAAACTTTTAGAGGTTAAAAATCTATTCTAATCATATGATCGATTAATGGTATAAATTCACAGCTTGTAACAGTAAGCACTCTCTCCTGTTTGTTCATCACACGGCCACAACAGATTTGAAACTTTTGATAGGAATACATTAAGGCTTCTCATTTAATGACATATGATGACAACCAACAGGTTTTATCAGAGTAACTGTATACATTTCTATCCTATACTCATACTCATAGGATTTGCATTGGAGGGGGGCTGGACAGCTCACCCCTGTGACGATGTGAGGTTATACATAATAAAATCTGTTATAACTTTCAAAATCTAAATCAACAGTAGATGTGATATAAAGCAAGTTTACCATGTACATTTATTATTTGTTTTGTTATGTTGTAAAACAAATCTGAACTTCAGAAATCCAGGTCCAGTCTCCTGAAGGCAGATTTTCTGACTTATGCTGGTTGAAAAAAACAGACTAAACACATGAAGTACAGAGAGTCACGGCTCAATGTGTCCATCAATCACATGACTGCCTTCTCTCTGTGAGCGCTCAGATGGCCTGGGATACACAGGACTTCCTGTTTTCTGACTCTTTGAGGAAAAAAAAGAGTCAGAAAACAGGAAGTGCTGTGTTCTCCATGATAACAAAAAAAAAAAAAAAAAAATATATATATATATATATATATAAATTGTAAATTTGTTTTATATCATATCCACTTTTGGTTTAGATTTTGAAAGTTATAACTACAGTGACGCTTTAAGCTCTGTGTTTTCTAATAGATGATTAAACTTTATAACTTTTGTACTTCTGCGTCTGTTGCTATTACATTTTCATAGGCAGACTAATGTTTAGAATTCAGTTAACTCCACCTTAAAAATAAAAAGACTGTTATTTTACTTTCCACAAACATTCTACATACCTGCAAAATTGTGCCCCGGATCAATGGTAAACACATGTGTGGCCTTTAAATGGATAAGTCTGCAAACCTAATAGTAATACTGCTATTTTATGCTAGCGTTTTTACAGACAAAGTAGCAAGAGTAGGCAGCAAGTAATCATGGCGATACCTCAAGCTAGAAAAGTGCTTCATAGTTAGAATAGGGACATGGGAAAACTAAGTAGATGAATTAGAAGTTATATACTAGCATTTTCCTCATTTTAAAGGGTATTTATGACTTTAAAGGTAGGGTTGTAGCATTACCCTGTGACAACCCCCTTTCTTAAAGCAGCTCCCACAATGGTGGGATAACAGCTCATTGCAGGGATTGTCCAGACTACAGAACTCCCAAAATTGACTGAAATTTCAATCTGTAATGTAACAGATCAGTTCAGGGCTATTTTCCCTCTACTGGATTTGATCGTTATTTGTGACCGTCATTTCCCGCACAAATCCCGTAGTGGGACCATAGCCTAGGTATGTATCCTAAGGACTTTAACTTTGTTTTACGAAATCTTTAAAGCAAAATGAATCACCAGGCAGTGAGGGAGTGCACAGTGTCAGTCTAATCCCAAACACTGGCCTAGCATTAAGCACTGGGGGTGGGCCTATCAGCTCCAGTGTGAGGCGCATCACAGAGGGGACATTGTCACACGTGGGGCCGGAGGGCCCCCTAGTGCTTTATGCCCAGTGCGTGCTCAAGAATATACCAGCGCCGAGCGTGGGAACCGGGCAGCGGTTCAAAAAATAAAATAAAATACTGTGCCACCGGTATCCCCATGCCGGTCTATTCATGTGAAAAACACAAACTGATGTACCTGGTGTTCCATTGGCTTTAATGGAAAAACTTTTCATGGTATCTAAAATATTTATTGGGGCAGTATTTGTTCTTTATGCCTAAAACAAATGCAAATGTAAGTTTGGCACTGGAATATAGACACTTGGACCTTTTAAACCTGACTGAAATCTATCCTGTAGTAGAATGTGAGATGGTGTGTGGGTCTGCGTGTGTGTGTGGTGTGTATGTATGTGTAGCATGGTCATCTATTTTAGATATTGAACAGGTCAACTGCTAGTCTTGTTTTATTAGAATGTTTTGGGTTTAGTAGCATACATGACTTGCATGTATAATAAATACACTACTTGAGGTACCTATAGCCATAACTCAGGGCTTTGAAATTGCTATCATACTTGATATTCCTTTCACTACACTGATTAGGAATGGATGGAACACGTTACTTTTATGAACAGTCGTCCTGAAGTAAACACTTATTCCCATCTTACTCTTATTATTTTAGTACTGTATCATTACACTGTTAAGTCTCTATCGTTCATCTTATTTAACCTACAAAAATTTGCCGGTTTTGTCATGTCTTTCAGACACTACTATTTGTTCCAAATGCTCCCACCCCTTAAATAGCACAATCGTCCTTGTGTAGTCACTAGTAATTGTGCAACATGGGGACTGGATATTGGACCTTGCCTTAGTAAATGTTATATAGCTAAATAACTGTGTGCAAATGAAACAGGGGTATCACATACCTCACTTCTCTATACAAATGGCCTTTGTGTTCTTGATATTGAGTAGGATGCTGGCTGAAGTATAACATTGAGGGCCACGACCACCATATCCCCTGCATGAAGTAAGGTACTTTAGTCCCGGTCTGCTGCTGAAAAGATTACCACCTGGAAAATCAGTTGTGTATAACAATAGGGGTTACAAAGTATCTGGCCCATTGTTTGCCAAATGTTATAATATATTGACCTGGAGACTACTGCAATCTTTCTAATAGGGACAAACAGAATTTATTTTTAATAAATAAAGTATAAAGTCTTCTCTGTCTACTTATGTTTGTGAAACAAAAGCAAACCCATAAGTAGTATTTTTGGACAATGGCATATATTTCGAAGACAAGGTGTCTGTAACATTGTACAGAAAACACTACAGATGACAATGGTGTTTGGAAAAAAAAAATAGAAGTCTCATGGCCTCAGGATGTTGATATAGAGATTTTCTATTCCTCTGTATCTGCTCTGAAACTTGCTATGGATTCTTAACCTGTATATTTGTATTTGAGGGGAGGGGGGGAAACAACCTGCAAAAAATGACTCATTCTGCGCCTGTGATGTCAGAGTGCATTGTTAACACCAGCCCTGTGTATATGTTTTATTTCACAAGAGTTAAAGTATTAATTCTGAGTTTGGCTTTTGGTCGTCTCAGAAATTTCTGGCCTCTTGTTTCTTTTTGTTGGTTTGTTTTTTCTCCTGTTAATTTTACTGTCAACCAAACACGGTAAAAAAAAAAAAAGAGAAACCATATCTATATACAAATATATAAATATATATATACCGTCTATATAAAAAAAATCTGCTCTTGTGTGTTCTTTTTTTTCGATAACAAAGCTTTCTATGAAATCTGAACATTTTTTTGTAATATAATTGCTAAAACAGACAAAAAAAGCAAATCACCATGTATTTCATTGAAATATTTAATATATTTAAGTATGAATAAAAATTGAAATATTTGTAACAATGATATCTCATGACTTATTTTTAAACTGCAGTGATGGATTGGGATATTGAAGTAG
The DNA here is from genome assembly GCF_027789765.1 of Dendropsophus ebraccatus. Taxonomy (NCBI): domain Eukaryota; kingdom Metazoa; phylum Chordata; class Amphibia; order Anura; family Hylidae; genus Dendropsophus; species Dendropsophus ebraccatus. The sequence continues at coordinate 49,200,028 of NC_091458.1, forward strand.
AGGTCAGTACAAAATACTGTGTAACCAAATCTTACAAGCACAATTCTAAACCAGAAGATCAATGTGAACTTAGGCGAGCGGTGGGACCGGCCTTGGGACCTCCACTGGAAGGCGTTTTTCCCGAGTTGTGATGACGTCACGACTTGGGGGGGTATGCCTGTCCCGATTGATGGACTGGCTGCTCAGCCAATCAGTGACTGGAGTGGCATCCTACCCCAGTCACTGACTGGCTGTGCGGCCAGTCCATCCTCCGGTTCATGATGTGTGCAGCGGCAGAGATCCAAGAGACTGTCAGGGGGCCCAAGGTTGGTCCCAACACTCACTGTGGGCACAGGAAGAGGTAAAGCTCCTATTACACAGGCCGGCTACAGTCCGATCATTTTAGTAAACGAGCGCTGATCTTTTAGAATGGTGCTTGTTTACTGGACTTAAAATGCGGCCCAATAAACAGGCAGTTAAGGGCTGCATGGACATCTTTAGCAATGTCCATGCAGCCCTTACCCAAACACCTTACCTCTCCCCGCTCCTGGTCTTCTCTCCTGTGCTCTCGAGCTTCTTGGTAGCGTCAGGTGACAGGCCACTCAGACACTGAAGCTGCGGAGCACAGGAAAGAAGACCGGGAGCGGGGAGAAGTCAGGTGTTTGGGCGTTAGCTGTCAGCCGCGCAACACCACTAGATGTAGTGATGTGCAGGCGGCGCCTGCCGATTTTAGGTTGAATCCTGAACCAACGATCAGCAGATTCTGCCTATTTTCATAGTTTAATTAATATTTAAGTTCATACTTGTTATCAAAATTCTTCCCTGCTGTTTTTTTAAAACAGCTGGACCTCTCCTTTAAAGAGTACCTGACATTGAATAACAAAATACTTTTTACATGTCACAGAGATGGGAAAAGTTTTAATGGGTCGGGGTCTGAGTGTTGTAGCTGGCTCTGTTACGTACTGTATCCATATATTTCAGGGGGCATTCATTTAGCAAACTTTCCTCCTCCCGATATGCTGCTCTTGCTCTGTCCTATTGTTGACAACTCATTGTTTAAGTTACAGACCACCACTCTGCTATAAAAACAGTGGTTTGGCTTATGTATATAAATCTATATATACACCAGCGGACAACTGTTTTAGAGCAGAGTGGTGGTCGGTAACTTAAACAATGAGCTGTCAACAATAGGACAGAGCAAGAGCAGCATATCGGGAGGAGGAAAGTTTGCTAAATGAAGGTACAGTGGTACCTCGGTTCTCGAACTTAATAGGTTCCGGAAGGCAGTTTGAGAACCGAGCAGTGTCTTCCCATAGGAAATAATGTAAATGTGTTTCATTATTGGTTGGTGCTGGAACCAATTACCCATAGTACCCATATATTACATTGTATAGTGCCCAGGATAATCCCTACAGTACAGGACAGAGCAGCACTATACTGTACAGTGCATTATACACAGGATACATTCAACAAAACCAGCAATTTTAGTACAGTAGTCACTGTACTCCTCTCTTATCCTGTACTGTATAGAGCCCCCCCCCCCCCCATCCCAGCACTGTACAGGATGGGAGATGGTGGTGCACTGCCTGTACTACTACTGTACTGTATATGCACTCCAGCAGTCTTATACAGTACTGTACCGTATGTGAAGCTTTACCACTGCTTAACTCACCAGGTACAACCCACCATCCACGCTCGCAAAAACGTTCAGATACAGAGTACCTCAAGACTGAGGGCCCAAAAAGTGTTTGAGAACCAAAGCAACCTTTTCTTGAAAATACAGTTTGAGTTCCAAGCAGTTTAAGAACCGAGCAGTTCAAGAACCAAGGTACCACTGTATTTGGAAAGATATATAATTTGATGAGCCCTACAAATATAACTATATTAGCTGAGATGGGAATACACCTTTAGGCTATGTTCACACTACGTATATTTGAGGCTGTATGTTTGAGGCTGTATAGCAACCAAAACAAGGAGTGGATTGAAAACACAAAGGCTCTGTTCACATAATGTAATTGAGTGGATGGCCGTCATTTAATGGCAAATATGTGCTGTTATTTTAAAACGGCTGTTGTATTGAAATAATGGAAGTTATTTACCGTTATATGGCGGCCATCCACTCAATTTCAACATTGTGTGAACAGATTCTTTCTGTGTTTTCAATCCACTCCTGGTTTTGGTTTCTATGAGGACCAAATACAGCCTCAAATATACATAGTGTGAACCCATCCTTAGGCTATGTTCACACTGCGTACGAATCCGTACGCAGGTCTTATGCTGCAGTACATGTGCGGCTGAAACTACGGGAGTGCGAAAAATCGACATGTGGCCGGACGCGTACGCACCGCGAACATACGCCCGCAGTACAATTATGCTTCCCTAGCTTGTTTCGAAGCGATCTGAGGCAGGTCATTTACTTGGAAATCTTCACCCAGCCCCGTAAACCACACAGAACCTTTTGGATCGAAAAATCAAGTTCAATTTGGCTGAAATAAGTACTTCGTACGGGAGCGCATGGTAATTCACGGCCGTGAGTTTCAACATTTCCATCCTCAAACAATGGTCTTGTTCGTTTTTCACGGCGCCGTATACGATCCGGCCGTAAGCTCATACGTAGTGTGCATTGTGCAGGCGTATATCGTATACTTTCAAGCGAACGCATCAACCTCAAAACTACCTGCGTATATTCGCGGTTCGCACTACGGACGGATTCATACGCAGTGTGAACATAGCCTCAAGCTGAAGTAACAACAATCACTTGTGACATTTCCAAGTTCCAAAGTAAAACGAGTTTGCTTCTTGGGCTGAAGATATTGGTTGCTGTGTTTTTAATTGCTAGAATAATAGTGCCCAAAAAGTGATGATAAATTATAAAAGGGTTATATAAGACTAGAAAAACATGTCTGGTTTCATCTCTTGTCCATGGCCTATGTCTGGTATTATAACTATAACTTTGTTCATTATAGTAGGCATGGACAATAGTAGTACTGTTATTCTCTAACCTTATAAAATGCCTTTAGCAGTAAGGTTAGAACTCTGGACAACTCCCAGAACTAGCTTGGGGGCTGTAAACTCTGCCTGGCACAATTTATACCATTTTCAAAGACTGCAAATCCTTGCAGCATATAATATGATTATAAAATAATTGCCAAGGCATTGGAGAGATATAAGCCATAAATATCTATGGGATTGGGTTTAACTAGCTGATCTGTAGGGTCCAACCAAGAATGCAGTTATCCCTGCAATGAAGTGAGCCCTACATTTGAGTTAAGTGCTCATAAATGTTCTGTAGCCCCATAGAAAATAATTGGCGTGCAGGCTGCGATCGCCATGCTGGCACCGTTAGTGCTGCATTCATTTCAGGGACTACTGCGTCTCCATTTTTGGGATTGGTGAGAGTTGGACCCCCAGTCCGGGGGGACAAATAAAAAAAATTTGTGAACTGCTGCTTTAAGTGCTTGTTCACATTATGATTGTGTCCGAAGTTTTGTGTATACATTGCAACTAGTGTTGAGTGAACTTGCCAAATTGCGGAGTCATGGAAACTTTATCAAAGTTTTCCTGGCAGCCTTAGAGCTGCATCCAACTTCTCCAGCCACCAGGAGTCAAATGCAGAATGTTTGGGTTCAGAGAACATACCTGAACCCAAACAGTTCGTCAACTTCACTCAAATCTAATCGCAACATGTCAAAAGAGGAAAAGCAAACTGGCATGGGCCCATTGACTTTAATGGTCTACTGCTGACTACATCGTAGGCGTATGGAGTGACACACACTGTTATGCTGCGTTTACACGGATCGATAATTCGCCTGATCGTGCGATAAAGATATCAAAAGAACAATGTTTTTTTTTTAGAACAATCATCGTTTAGACGGAACGATATATCGTTCTGAAAAATCGCTTCGCGATTGCTTAAGCCTATCTCGCACATAGGTAAAATCAGTGAACGACTGTTTACACGGAACAATCTGCGAATTTTTTTGCAAGCAACGATTTAAGAACATGTTGTAAGATCAAAATGAACAATTTCTTGCTCGTCGCTTGATCGTTCGCTGCGTTTTCATGTATGATTATCGTTCGAATTCGATCGTTATCGTGCAAATTCGCATGATAATCATTCCGTGTAAACGCAGCATACGTTTCAAAGTGGAAAATTAACTTCTGTAATCAAGAGGAGATCCACTGGGTAATCAGTAGTAAAGACAGAGGCTCCTGAATATTGGATGCAAGTGCTCTTGTGCATAATTTATTGGAAATAGAAGGAATAACAGACAAAGTTTCCGATGTTTCGGTGGTGACACCTTTATCTAGGAGTCCTGGTGGTAGCAGAGTTCCGGATGAGGATGAGGGCACTCAGAGGCTCTGGACATAGGTGGTGCCATACCAAGGCAGCGGCGTGCGACAGGCGGGAAACCAGCAAGACAAGGTCGCCTAGTGATGACGTGTCATGTCATGCATTATGTCATGAATGTCTGGAGGGGGAATAGCCATTTATAGTGTATCATGTACAACATACTAAGTCCACCGGAACTGGATTCTTATGTTTTATTTGATACTTTTCTCCACCAGTCGCCCTTTCCTCGATTGAACTACGTTAATATATGTGTCAGCGCTAAAGGAATATTCATTGCTAAATTCTCTTCACATAATAAAAAAAGGAATTTTCTGGAAAAATACCCAAAAGGTATTGCATAGCAAAGGTAAGCATATTAATGATATAACACGTTATTCCTCATGTATGTAACAGCAAGGAAAATCTGAATGACGACAGCAGCTTTGCATTTATCAACACATACGTCAGAGGAGCTTCAATTACAGCTTCAGCGATAACCTCAGCGCATTGTAAGGGATTATTTATAGAGCAGGCCTATTATTACAGGGTGGAATAGCTGAGGATCTTCTGTTACTCAACATCAATCTAGTCAACAACGGTGACCTTGTTAGGAAAGTAGCAGTTTGTATTGTGACAGAAATGTAGAGCACCATTGTAACCCTATGTACAAGATGTGTAGACTTCAGGTAAAAGGTGTATGCATCTCAAGATTGCACACTGAATAGCAATAGGGGGTGGTACATAGGGGTAGATGGGGGCAATTCAGTTGTTGTGTATAGTCCATAGAATGAGTCTGTATAGTGAACAACCTCTTACCTGAAAAAGTTATAGATTTATATCAGGAGACCAGGATCAGAATCCCCAAGAAAAACACTAATGAATGTATAAGGCTTGGTTCACACTGCATTTTTTTTTTTTAAAGAAAAAAAAAAAACTAATGCACTTCCACTATTAAAAAAAAAAACAGATGACAACAGATCCTTTTTTTTTTATGTATAGAAAACATGGTCAATCACATTTTTTTTAGTCAGTGGAAAAACTTATCCAAACAGATGCACTCAAATGCATCAGTTTTTTTCCATAAACGGACAGCAAAACCGCAGTGTGAACCCAGCCTAAATGTGCTTGATTGAAATAAGCTATGCAATACACATAGCACAGTGTACTCTAATGGGACCCTTTGTGGCGCAGCTCCAGATACTGTTGTCAAACAGATGGTACCAACTTGTTGAAATACTTGACAAACTGTTATTTTATTATAACATATGCAACCATTCCAACGCATCTCTGGTCCAAAATGCACAGATCATCGGGTATAAACATAAGGAAAAGCCTATTGTAACTGGGGCATATGTTATAATAAAGAGTTTGACAAGTTCTGGAGATCTATGAGACAGTCTGTTTGTCAATGGTGTCTGGAATTGCACCACAAAAAGTACTTTATCCATTGAAGTATATATCTTCCCTGGTAGGTTCTTAATTAGATAGATTGATCCACCCATTAAGCAGACAGGTAGTTCACCCATTAGCGCAGTATCTCTTATCAGTAGGCAGATTCTCAGAACAATTCAGGTACTATAGATGATATACTCATTACCAAGACAACAGAAGATACTCTAAGCTATGGGTCTCCAAACTGCGTCCCTCCAACTGTTGCAAAACTACATTTCCCATCATGCCTGGACAGCCAAATCCAAAGCTTTAGCTGTCCAGGCATGATGGGAGTTGTAGTTTCACAACAGCTGGAGGGCCGCAGTTTGGAGACCTAAGGTCTAATGGTGCGTTTACACAGGCAGATTTATCTAACAGATTTTGGAAGCCAAAGCCAGGAACAGACTATAAACAGGGAACGGGTCCTAAAGGAAAGACTGAGAGTTCTCCCCTTTTCAAATCCATTCCTGGCTTTGGCTTCCAAAATCTGTCAGATAAATCTGCCTGTGTAAACGCACCATTAGGGTACTATTACAGCAAGTGATTTTTTGACGACTAACTATAAATGATCTCAAACGACCTCTATGGCAAACGACCCAAAATCGTTCTCCGAATTACACGGAACAATGATCGCTCTTGCGGTCGTTTTGCCGTCGCTGTTGCGTACATTTCAGCTATGACTTCTTATTACACCGAACAATTTACGAACAATCAAATGATAAAAATGTCAGATTTCTATCAAACGACCAACAATTTCTCGATTTTCCGAACAGTAACTGTTCCGTGTAATACCACCTTAAGGGCCCTATTACACCAACAGAATATCTGACAAAGATTTGAAGCCAAAGCCAGGAATGGATTTGATTTCCTTTATGACCTGTTCCATGTTTATAGTCCATTCCTGGCTTTGGCTAAAAAAAAAATCTGCCAGATAATCTGTTGGATAGATGCTTATTTGGGCACCCAGAACAGAAGATGATAAGAGAATAAATTTCTGTTCAGAACAATTCTTTCTGAACAATAAACTGTTCACCTATAATTGCAGGATTCAAGTACTCATATAAACATCTGGAAGTCCCATGTCCTTTATTTAAAAATGTATTTCATCTCCATAAAAAAGGTAATGTGAGTCTGGGTCCTAAAAAAAACAACAAAAAACAGTAAAATACATACTCACCTGCCCCTATTCCCCACAGCTGCAGTTCCAATGTCTTTCCCTGGCTGAGGGATAACACATCAAAGGAATTATAAAGTAATAGTTGGCAGTGGGGACTGGAAGCTATACAAATCGCAGCTGTGGGGGATCAGGGCAGGTGAGTATGTTTGTTGTGTAGTTTTTTTTTTTTTAATTGCACCCTGACTAGCTTTTAAAATGTCTTATGGTAGAGCACGACCTACCTTAGCGCTGTCTTATTGTTTGTCTATCCAAGTAGGATCGGTCTAATCTCTGCACTAGAGAAGCAGTGCCAAGTTTCCTACTGTCTATCTTCCATGAATACTTAAAAAAATGTGTTCTAGTACTGGAATATTCCTGTAATAAATGACTTTCCTACTCTCCCTATAAAAGCATCAGTCATGTTGTACATGAAAGGCAACCAAAGCCCTGTATTGATTGAGACTGTGTTTTTATATGATTATGACACTCATTCTACAGGGATGTGTTTCATCTATATAACTACTGGATTGCCACTGCCACCCTCAAGGAAACATAGATGCGTTAGGCACCTTTAGGTCAAGGCACTGGAGATGGGAAACCACAATAAACATTTGGAAAATAGCCACAAATCAATACTAGGAAGTAAACCAGCAAGTAACTATAGATGGAAAGATCAGGCTTAAAGCCTTGCACCAGTGCCAGGAGCATACGCTGAAATTATAGGGATCCACAGAGCGCTTTTTACATTCACTGCTTGTCAATGTATATTGCAAATACATTGCATATTTAATGGTGTGGCCCTACAATCGCGGCTGAGCAGCTGATGACGCGCCAGAGGGGGGCCAGCATGAGGGACGGCTGGATCGGTCTGGCCGGCCTCCTGAAGATTACATCATTGTCCCAAGATGGCGGCTGGGGTCCACAGTAATTCGGTGAGTATAATGCACCACACTTCCAGGGGGGGAACACAAGGAAGGGGGCCCATTCACTTAAATAACACACATTACAAAGTTGTATAACTTTGTAATGTGTGTTATTTAGTGAATAAATGTGTAGCACCGCACTACCCCTTTAAGTGTATGCTGGTACAACAAGAACATAATGGCTACTATTTCCATGCTGCTCATCTGTTATCGTACTTTATTGCTTTCAGAAATACTTTATGTATAATCTACATGTTATTATGAGGTCTAATACTAACCATATACAATATGAGTTCAGCCAGTAGGGCCATTACAAGTATTCCAATGAAAAACTAAGCATTTGGCAACATGGAAAATCTTTTTAGATCAGATGGCACTCTAGGTGTATGATGGAAGAAGTATTGGCTGCCACACATCACGGGGTGCTCAGAACAGGCGAAATTCTTTATTTGTTATTGCCATTTGATCCACAAACCTGCAAAAAGATAAAGAGATAAGTACAATCCATTAAATACATTCAATTCTAACAAACATAGGAATATATTCTTATTTAGCCAAATCTGGGTTTGTAAATTGTACATCCTTTAGAAGGCTACTCCAGAAGCCGCCGTTACAGACACATCACTGATAACTAATGACAAGGACACCATGTATATCATTGTAAGACTTGCAAGGTGAGTGGATGGACATGTATAACCTCAGCTCTGCAAAGCAAAATCTAAAGCCAGCCATGTTCCACACAGCTTATACAGACATTAAAAACTACCTGGAATATTGCTCTGGTCCACAATCATTCCAGATGTTGGGACCTACATCATGCTAGCTCATGTCAAGGCCTTCCAGTGGTCATAGCCAAGGATCCTGGAGTAACCTTTGCTCCCCTCTTTCGGAAAAAAAAAAATAGCCTGTTTCCCAAACCATGAAATCTGCCACTCAGCTAAGGCCCAGAAACTTGGGACTACTACTGCCCGTGGACTACTGGGCATATGACAAGGCTACAGCAATGGATTGCGACCTCCGATGGTATTAGGAGTACTTTGGATGCTACAAAGTGTTATAATCATTTTCCCGTCTTTTGGAAGTTGTGGTCTACTTTAGGCCTAGAAGCCTGGATTGCTAGAATAGTTACAACTAGGATTACTCCGAAACAGCACAAACACTCAGGGTGATGGCTATGATATGGTAGCAGCCGAGTCTTTTATGCTGCCTGTAGATCAGGGAGCATAGTGGCAGCAGAGCTACAAGAAGGCTTTTTGTATAACGCTACTCTTTTTTTTTTTAGGTCCTGTTCAAATCAGTGGGCTGCCAAGATATAAGGACCCTAAATGTGGGAACCTCTTCTAATATTTTCCTAGGGGTATGTTTATTTGACAAATTTTCATGCTATAAAAATGCATTATGGAATTCACAGCCCAAATCCAAGGTGCACCCGTAGGGAGTAATTTTGACGGACAACTCCGTGCGGAATCCAACGCTCACTCCCCCACACTCCCACTCAAAATTTCGCCTGTCACATAGGCTTTGTTATATGCTAGGGCGGATTCCGTCATCTGCCCAAAGAAATGTTATGTCAATTCTTTGGGCGGACAGCGGTATCCGCTCGACCATAGAATGGAGTCTATAGAGCTGATGGAAAGGGAAGCAGGAGCGTGCGGGGATAAGCGGTGGATTCAGCACAGCGTTTTCTGCTAGAATTACTCCGTGTGCATATACTCTCAGTCTCTGCCGCTTGTATGCTGCAGATCTGGTGGGTTTGGGGGTTAACCCTGTTTAATAGGCCTCATTTTTTTTATTATTTTCACAATGCTCATTTCAAATCTATACAGGAAAAATCTGAACTACGGGATGCAGAATTTATGTGAAAAGAGCATTGCCAGTGAAATGGGTTTCCTAAACTAATAATCGCTCTGACTGCTTCTCTGTCAGCCAGTCACTCAGCTTTGCCAGACTCCTGAAGAACGCCATCTAGTTATCCACGAACAATAGCATAATATCACCCCATTCCCTGGAATGTAATATGGCAACCAAACAACCCTCAGGCACAGCTGGCACCTCCACTTTACATGGAGGAGATCACTAAAACTACAATATACCTGTGGCAGAGATTATCTTACAATATAATGCACTCTAGGCTTTTACTGTGTGTATTATATTTATTGGCTTGAAGGTTTATAGGTGGAGACCACTGCATATGAGCAATATTCACTGGTCCTCACATATGGCAATAACCCACCGAGCTGTTTTATAATTCATGAATATAGTTCACTAGGAATGAATTATTTAGTGTTCCGGGTGTCGGATCAGTGGCAGAGCTGAAACCGAGTGGACAGCCGTTAATGAATACATATTCTGCAAGGGTGTCGGCAGGCAATATTAACCAGCACGTCGCCTGCATCAACGTGGAGAATTGTATTGAAGTTGCTTATTAGCAGCAGGGCATGGCAAATCCACTGTGACCAAAGCAACTTTACACAGATTAGACTTTGCTGCAACATATTTATTATCAGCAGCTGCTTTTCTTCACATGTTACAGTTTTACTGTATAAAGACATATCAGACATGGAATCTGTAAGATTTTACATCTATTTAACACCAAATGTGGAACTACAGTATATGCTGACTTACACCAACTGCGCTCTTCCAGGGGATATATGGGAGGGAAATTAATTTAAAAAAAAAACCTCATTGTCTCTTTCTTGGCTTGGACTAGACATTCTATCAGATTTTTTTTTCTTAAAGTGGTGCACCTGGTTAATCTTTCCACTGCCTAGTTCAGTTCGACAACAATCTTCTATTCCTATACCACAGGTGTCAAACTTGTGGCCCTTCAGCTGTTGAAAAACTACAATTTCCATCATTCCTGGACAGCTAAAGCTTTAGCTCTTTAGGCATGAAGGGAATTGAAGTTTTGCATCGGCTGGAGGGCCACAAGTTTGACAGCTGTGGTCTAGTTTTAGTTTTGCCATCTTTAAGCAGTGCCACATTAAATGCAAAACCCTAATTATAAGTCCCACTCACCTGTCGGACAAGACTCTCTTTTTTTTCCCATCATGCACAATAATTTGAGCACATGCACTTTCATGTACTCCCCCCACCCCCATTTTTTTTTCTTTTGAGCAGAACTGAGCTTTTAGGAATAGAAGAATATGCCTAACGATATACTAAGGGGGGAATTTATTAATGGTTTTACCATAAAACTGAACGAAGAAAGACACAAGTTTTTGTGAAAAACTAAAAAGTAGCAAATTTTAGGATGACCATTAGTTTAAAGGGAATCAGTCAGCTGCAATTCACATTCAAAACCGCTGAACGCATGGTACCTTTCATATATCCATCTATGCTTCCATAATCTACAGAGTCAAACAGGCGTTCCCAAGCTCCTGAACAGCTGAGAGCTGTGACATCTCCTCGCCTTCCCCCCTTTAAATCATTATATTGACTGCCCCTAGAAGAACAACCCCAAAGCCGCATGAGTTTGATTATATTAACTGATTCTTTGCTTTGGCGCCTTTGAGATTTTGAGATAGCGAATAGCTTTTTTTAATCAGGTGGTCAATGCTTGTGGTTTCTTCTAAAAGAAAATGATTTCTTCCAGCTGGAAGAAGCATACAAGGTGACATGATTCCTACTAGATCTATATAACTAAACACAGCATCAAATCTGCTGCGTATCTGCTGCGTATACGGTGTGTGTGTTTGTACCCTAAAGGAGGAGTCCGGCGCTGGTAACTAGAGATGAGCGAACCTTGAGCATGCTCGAGTCGTTCCGAACCCGAACTTTCAGCATTTGATTAGCGGTGGCTGCTGAAGTTGGATAAAGCCCTAAGGTAGGGCTGGGCGGTATACCGTGAAAATACCGATACTGTCCCTGGCGTCAGTTAACCGACCTCAACTTTGCCAGGATGGTATCTGCGGTATTTTCACCCCCCACAAGTAAGACTCCTCCTTGCATCCCCCTCACCCCTGCCCGACGTATCTGTTCCTCCTCCTGACCCCCCGCCCGCTGTGTCCGTGCTTCCCCGTCCTCCTGACCTCCCGCTCGCCGTGTCCATGCGTCCCCTCATCCCTGACCTCCCGCTCGCCGTGTCCGTGCGTCCCCTCACCCCTGACCTCCCGCTCGCCGTGTCCGTGCGTCTTCTCACCCCTGACCCCCCGCCTGCCATGTCCGTGCGTCTCCTCACCCCTGACCCCCTGCCCGCCGTGTCCGTATGTCCCCGTCCTCCTGACCCCCCCGCCCGGAGTGTCCATGTGTCTCCGCTGCCTCCAGCCCCCCCCCCCTCACAATAAGATGGGCAGTTGTCCCCCCAGCATCGCCTCGCTGCCCTTCGCCACAATGTCCGCCCGGTTTGCTGCACCGTGGATGAGGTGAGGGCTCCCGTCCGCCTTCGCCCCCCTCTCCCTCCTCCAGGTATGAGCAGAACGGGCCGCCCGGGGGAACTACAAGTACCAGGGTGGACTGGGCAGAGTGGCATATGCCCTCCGGGACGGTACCCCCCCCCCCCAGCGCAGTTAAGTGTCGTCCCAGCTCCCCCCACATCTCTATATCTCCTAACCTCACTCGCCAATTAAAAGCATTACTACTATATGGGGGCACAGCAGGGATGGCATTTTTACTATATGGGCACAGCTGAGATGGCATTATTACTATATGGGGGGCACAGCTGGGATGGCATTATTACTATATGGGGGCACCGCTGGGATGGCATTATTACTATATGGGGGGCACAGCTGAGATGGCATTATTACTATATGGGGGCACAGCTGAGATGGCATTATTACTATATGGGGGCACAGCTGGGATGACATTTTTACTATATGGGCACAGCTGAGATGGCATTTTTACTATAAGGGGGCACAGCTGGGATGGCATTATTACTATATGGGGCACAGCTGGGATGGCATTATTACTATATGGGGGCACAGCTGGGATGGCATTATTACTATATGGGGCACAGCTGGGATGGCATTATTACTATATGGGGGCACAGCTGAGATGGCATTATTACTATATGGGGGCACAGCTGAGATGGCATTATTACTATATAAGCACAGCTGGGATGGCATTATTACTATATGGGGGCACAGCTGGGATGGCATTATTACTATATGGGGCACAGCTGAGATGGCATTATTACTATATGGGGGCACAGCTGGGATGGCATTATTACTATATGGGGGCACAGCTGGGATGGCATTATTACTATATAAGCACAGCTGGGATGGCATTATTACTATATAAGCACAGCAGGGATGGCATTATTACTATATGGGCACAGCTGGGATGGCATTATTACTATATGAGGGCACAGCTGAGATGGCATTATTACTATATGGGGGCACAGCTGAGATGGCATTATTACTATATAAGCACAGCTGGGATGGCATTATTACTATATAGGGGCACAGCTGGGATGGCATTATTACTATATGGGGCACAGCTGAGATGGCATTATTACTATATGGGGCACAGCTGAGATGGCATTATTACTATATGGGGGCACAGCTGGGATGGCATTATTACTATATGGGGGCACAGCTGGGATGGCATTATTACTATATAAGCACAGCTGGGATGGCATTATTACTATATAAGCACAGCAGGGATGGCATTATTACTATATGGGCACAGCTGGGATGGAATTATTACTATATGGGCACAGCTGGGAAGGCATTATGGCACACTGTGGGCACTATATGAATAAGGCATGTACCACTATATAACTCTTGGGGGCCTAAATAGTCTAATGTTGGCATACTTGTGTATACACGTCCTGTAGTGTGTATATTGGTGTATTCCTGTATATACACGTCTTGTAGTACATAGCTGTATACCTGTGTATACATGTTCTGTAGTGTGTATATGGCTCTATTCCTGTATATACACCTCCAGGGTTCTTCTGAGACCCCCCTATTAATGACAAATAATAGAAATAGACTAAATGTCCCAGCCTCAGGTTGATGCTCAGTGAGCTACCTTTTTCCCCCACTTTTTTTAAACAAATTGCCAGTTTGGCACGACCAGGTGGGTGTGGCTTGCAAAAGGGGTGTGGCTTAGAAAAGGGATGCGGCATAATTATCGCCCAATTATCGTTACCGCGGCTACATTTACGATAAACCGCGATATTGATTTAGGCCAATATCGCCCAGCCCTACCCTAAGGCTGTGGAAAACATGGATATAGTCATTGGCTGTATCCATGTTTTCCAGACAACCTTAGAGCTTAGCTTAGCAGCCCCAACTAATCAAATACCGAACGTTCGGGTTCGGATCGACTTGAACCCGAACCCGGTTCGCCCATCTCTACTGCAGGGGCAGGGAAGGAACATAATAGACTATCATTACTCATCCTTTTCTGTGCCTCTCCAGCACTAGATCACCACTCTGGGACCTCTTCTGGGCCAACATCACAACCCGGTTGATGGACTGGCTGCTCATCCAGTCAGTGACTGGGGCAGGAAACTGCATCAGTTACTAAATGGCCGAGCGTGCAATTCATCAGCTCGTTCAGCATTTTCCCCTGTGTTGTGACACCATCAGGACTTGGAGGCAAAATGTATTCTGTTGGGGGTCCCAGAGCCTGCGGTGCGGCACTTCGTGGGCACATGGAGAGGTTAATAGTGTTTGATTAATATTCCCCCCCCCCCCCCCCCCACCACCAGTTTTTTTATTTTTTTTAATGGACAGATTTCTCTTTTAAATATTCACTAATGGAGGATTTTCTTGGAAGAAATAATAATAAAAAAACTACAAGAAAGATCAGTTGCCCTGCATCCGGTGTTACTGATCATGTACGGCTAGTTTAAACAACTGTTTTGGCTAATATGGACTCAAATGTGTATTGGTGCGTTTACACAGGCAGATTTATCTGACAGATTTTTGAAGCCAAAGCAAGGCACAGCCCATAAACAGGGAACAGGTCATAAAGGAAAGACTGAGATTTCTTCTCTTTTGAAATCCATTCCTGGTTTTGGCTTCCAAAATCTGTCAGATAGATCTGCCTGTGTAAATGCACCATAATGCTACGATTACACGAAACGATTATCGGGTGAATTTTCGCGATAACGATCGAATTTGAACGATAATCGTACGTGTAAACGCGGCGACCGATCAAAAATCGTTCATTTTGATCTTTTAACATGTTCATAAATCGCTGTTCGATCACAAAAAATTCGCCGATCGTTCCGTGTAAACAGTCGTCGCGCAATAGTCCGGCCGCCCGCAGCCCGGCCCCCCGCTCATCCGCAGCCCTCTGCGCCGGCTCGATCGCCACCCCCGCCGCCGCTCCGATCGCCACCCCCACCGCCGCTCCGATAGCTGCCACCACCGCTCCGTTCATCGCCACCGCCGCGGCCAAGAGCATACGTTACCTGCTCCACGCAGCTCCCCTCTTCAGCGCATTGATTGGCTGAAGAGATGAGCCGGGAATTTTAAACGGCTCCTCTTGAGCCAATCAGTGCTCCTCTTCAGCACTGATTGGCTGAAGAGGAGCCGTTTGAAACTCCCGCCTCCCCTCTTCAGCCAATCAATGCAAGGCAGCACTGATTGGCTGAAGAGGAGCCGTTTGAAATTCCCGGCTCATCTCTTCAGCCAATCAATGTGCTGAAGATGGGAGTCGGGGATGTCCGAAGACCTGCTGCGCGGAGCAGGTAACGTATGCTCTTGGCCACGGCGGTTGGGGCGATCGGAGCGGGGGGGCCTTTGGAGCGGCGGCGGGGGGGGGGCAATCGGAGCGGCAGGGGTGGTGATCGGGTCGGCGCAGGGGGCTGCGGTTGAGCGGGGGGGCGGTCTGCGGGCGCGCGATCCCAAAACGATTGCAAAACTATTTTTCCGTACGATATATCGTACCGTCTAAACGCTGATCGTTAAAAAAAAATCGTTACTTCGAAATTGTTAATCGTACGATCGGGCCAATAATCGCCTTGTGTAAACTTAGCATAAGTGTGTCTGTGAAATGATCAATCATTAAATGATCATTCATACAATTGTTGTTCGCCTATCGACCTACTTCTCAGGTGTAAGGCCACTTTAAGCCTTTGACAGAGATAATGGCCTTGGGGGAAACATGTTCAGAACTTGTGAGGTTCTAAAACTTTGCAAAGAGCCTTTAAGGAGCATCTACAAACCAGCCCTTATGTGCCTGCCGTGGAGCTGAACATGTTAGTAAAAGATGGTTATCCTAGACTATTAAATACTGATGAAACCGCTTCAGAAAGATCTCATTGACAGGCTACTGGGTGTGATAATGTATTTATAACGCCACGCTCATGTGTTGAAGTCATGTGGGTTTTTTTTATTAGACACATTAATTCCGATCAGACTGTAAATTTGTCGCAGGTCCAACTTGAAGAATTATTTAAAAAAAAGAAATTCGTAATTTCTGTTCTTTTAACATTCATCTAAATTGTGCACATTCAGCAGCAACAGTAGTAGGATCCATGGTGCCAGCGTACTGTTATCTGTAGATGCTCTGTAGCATGGTTTACACTGGCTATACTGGGTATGTAGACTGGTAAGTTACTGGTTTACATGATGATTCCATAAATCTAGATTACAATCTGTATGTGCTGAATACAGGTTGGTAAAACCAGAAAGTAGGCCTACAAACATGCGAAAAGACACCACAGAGATGATCAGAAATTCAACAGGAAACAAAAACCTAATCCAGAACAAGTAAAGTAAACCAAAAAAATCACGATTAGAGATGAGCGTAACAAGAGCATGCTCGAGTCCAATCGTTTGGTAATTGAATACCGGTGGCTGAAAAAGTTAAATGCAACGCAGCTGTGTCAGTACAGTAACGTGACATACAGAGATATACATATAATTATCCATACATGAGGAGTGAGGGCTCTTAAGTGCTTACAGACTAAGAGGGCCAAAGTGCTTCATTGTTACAATGGTGAAACGGGACATGGGAATAAGTCCTCACATTGAATCTAAGCTCCAAGCATCATAATGAACCATGATGCTGGGAGCTCTGAGGTCCGGTCCACAGCATACATTTATGGTCAGTATATCAGTATTGGTCAGTGTTTTCTCGGACACCCAACTTTTTCAGCCACCCGTAATCAAATGACCAACAATTGGTCTTGAGCATATTCAAGTTGTGCTAATCTCTAATCATGATCAAACATCAAGAAGCGCATGAGTCTTCTTAGAGCAGTGAAGCCTAATCTGGGGCCTCAGACGACTGTTATGTCCCCATTCTGTTAGGCCCCGTGTTTGTATAGCTTCCTCCCCTAAGGTAATAACCACTGGCCTCAAGACATACAGTTTTGTCTGCTAATATGGTCACTTTGCATTTTTGCCATCTTCAAAACTGATGCAGTCTAAATGATTATGTATTTGTATCTAAAGGTGAGCTGTATATGGCTATGGATAGCATACACACTATCTATCTTCAGCGTTTCCCAAACGGGGTGCCCCGGCACACTAGGGTGTCTCTTTAAGCATCCCGAGAAGCTGCGGCCACGCATATGGGGGCACCTCTGGGGGCATTATTAGCTCTGGGGGCACAATTAGTTCATGGGGGCACCTCTGGGGGCACAATTAGTTCATGGGGGCACCTCTGGGGGCATTATTAGTTCATGGGGGCACCTCTGGGGGCATTATTAGTTCATGGGGACACCTCTGGGGGGGCCTTATTAGCTCATGGGGGCACCTCTGGGGGCATTACTAGTATATGGGGGCACCTCTGGGGGCATTATTAGTTCATGGGGGCACCTCTGGGGGCATTATTAGTTCATGGGGGCACCTCTGGGGGCACTATTAGTTCATGGGGGAACCTCTGGGGGCACAATTAGTTCATGGGGGCACCTCTGGGGGCATTATTAGTTCATGGGGGCACCTCTGGGGGCACTATTAGTTCATGGGGGAACCTCTGGGGGCACAATTAGTTCATGGGGGCACCTCTGGGGGCATTATTAGTTCATGAGGACACCTCTGGGGGCCTTATTAGCTCATGGGGGCACTTCTGGGGGCATTATAAGCTCATTGGGGCACCTCTGGGGGCATTATTAGCTCACTGGGGCACCTCTGGGGGCATTATTAGTTCATGGGGGAACCTCTGGGGGCATTATTAGTTCATGGGGGCACTATTAGTTCATGGGGGCACCTCTGGGGGCATTATTAGTTCATGGGGGCACCTCTGGGGGCATTATTAGTTCATGGGGGCACCTCTGGGGGCATTATTAGCTCATGGGGGCACCTCAGGGGGCATTATTAGCTCATGGGGGCACAGCAGGGAATCCTACATACAGGGGGCACAGCAGGGGATCCTACATACAGGGGGCATCCCACATTCCTACTCGCTTTACTGCACATAACACCAAACAGTGCAGTTACTTTGGGAGCCTACAGGAGGGAGAAAGGAAAGGAAGCTGCTAGAAATGTGCGGAGCCTAAATTGTTTGTCTCGCAGGTTCTGAAAAGATGAAACATATCTGGAAGGAATCATTATGGAGGACTGGACTGGATGGAGAGGAAAAGGGAAAGTGACGCCTCAGATCAAAAAAGATGTCACCTATGAGTCACTGTATGACCGTTTTCCTATTTTGTAGAACATTATTTAGTAGGGGTACCCCGAGCTAATTTTTTTTTCCAAGGGGTGCCCCGAGGTGGAAAAGGTTGGGAAGCACTGATCTAAATAGATAGATATGGGGATTTGCTACTACTCTAAACAGTTCCTGTCTCGGACAGATGTGGCAGAAGAGAGCCCTGTGTCAGAATGAAAAGAGTACACCAGCAGCTGGACATACAGCAGCTGATAACCATAGGAAGACTTAGGGCTGGGCGGTATACCGCAAAAATACCGATACCGTCACTGGCGTCGGTTAACCGACCTCAACTTAGCCAGGACGGTATCTGCGGTATTTTTGTAATTTTTCTGCTGCTCCTCCAGCTCGGACATGCCGGCGTCACTGCACACACAGCACAATAACTTGTGCAGGGACGCCGGTATCAGAGCGGGAGGTGGAGGAGCAGCAGGGTCCAGGTGACAATGTCGCCCGCCCCGCCCCCCGCAGCCAAGCGCCCCCCGCCCGTCTGAGCGCCCTCACCCCTTCCCTCCCCACCCGTCCAGGCCCCGTCCCGCCGCACCTGTCCGTCCATGCGCCCACCCGTCAAGTCCGGTCCCGTCCGGCGTCCCTGCACACACAGCATTGCCCTCCCCGCCACGCTCGGACGGGACTTGTGTCGGGTAGTGAGGTGCAGGTCGGTCGGGCATTCCGCCTAACAGCCGCGGCTGACCAGCTCTACATATCACGTCCCGCCGCCCCGGCCACACATGCAGGTCCCGGTCTCTGCAGCAGGCTGCAGAGACTGTAATGGTGATAGCGTCCTGCGGGTCCTGGAGCTGAACAGCGGGATCTGCATCCCCCGATCCCGCTCTACAGCTCCAGTAATGGCAGCGACGCTATCACCATTACAGTCTCTGCAGCCTCCTGCAGAGACCGGGACCTGCATGTGTGGCCGGGAGGGGAACCTGTGTGCCTGAATAAGAGGAGGGCAAAGTCCCCCTGTGTCCCCCCCCCAGTCGCCCCATTCCCCCCCCAGCTTCCCCAGTCCCCTGGTGTCTGCCCCAGTCCCCCTGTGTCTCCCCCAGCTGCTCCAGTCCCTCTGTGTCCCCCCCCAGCTGCTCCAGTCCCTCTGTGTCCCCCCCCAGCTGCTCCAGTCCCCCTGTGTCCCCCCAGCTGCTCCAGTCCCCCTGTGTCCCCCCCAGCTGCTCCAGTCCCTCTGTGTCCCCCCCCAGCTGCTCCAGTCCCTCTGTGTCCCCCCCCAGCTGCTCCAGTCCCCCTGTGTCCCCCCAGCTGCTCCAGTCCCCCTGTGTCCCCCCCAGCTGCTCCAGTCCCCCTGTGTCCCCCCCCAGCAGCCCCAGTCCCCTGGTGTCTGCTCCAGTCCCCCTGTGTCCCCCCCCAGCTGCTCCAGTCCCCCTGTGTCCCCCCCCCAGCTGCTCCAGTCCCTCTGTGTCCCCCCCCAGCAGCCCCAGTCCCCTGGTGTCTGCTCCAGTCCCCCTGTGTCCCCCCCCAGCTGCTCCAGTCCCCCTGTGTCCCCCCCCAGCTGCTCCAGTCCCCCTGTGTCCCCCCCAGATGCTCCAGTCCCCCTGTGTCCCCCCCAGATGCTCCAGTCCCCCTGTGTCCCCCCCCCAGCTGCTCCAGTCCCCCTGTGTCCCCCCCCCAGATGCTCCAGTCCCCTTGTGTCCCCCCCCAGCTGCCCCAGTCCCCCTGTGTCCCCCCCAGCTGCTCCAGTCCCTCCCAGCTGCCCCAGTCCCCCTGTGTCCCCCCCCCCCAGCTGCTCCAGTCCCCCTGTGTCCCCCCCCCAGCTGCTCCAGTCCCCCTGTGTCCCCCCCCCCAGCTGCTCCAGTCCCCCTGTGTCCCCCCAGCTGCTCCAGTCCCCCTGTGTCCCCCCCAGCTGCTCCAGTCCCCCTGTGTCCCCCCCAGCTGCTCCAGTCCCTCTGTGTCCCCCCCCCCCCAGCAGCCCCAGTCCCCTGGTGTCTGCTCCAGTCCCCCTG
Source organism: Dendropsophus ebraccatus (assembly GCF_027789765.1). Taxonomy (NCBI): domain Eukaryota; kingdom Metazoa; phylum Chordata; class Amphibia; order Anura; family Hylidae; genus Dendropsophus; species Dendropsophus ebraccatus. The sequence continues at coordinate 49,220,356 of NC_091458.1, forward strand.
TGTCCCCCCCAGCTGCTCCAGTCCCCCTGCGTCCCCCCCAGCTGCTCCAGTCCCCCTGCGTCCCCCCCAGCTGCTCCAGTCCCTCTGTGTCCCCCCCAGCAGCCCCAGTCCCCTGGTGTCTGCTCCAGTCCCCCTGTGTCCCCCCCAGCTGCTCCAGTCCCCCTGTGTCCCCCCCCCAGCTGCTCCAGTCCCCCTGCGTCCCCCCCAGCTGCTCCAGTCCCTCTGTGTCCCCCCCAGCAGCCCCAGTCCCCTGGTGTCTGCTCCAGTCCCCCTGTGTCCCCCCCAGCTGCTCCAGTCCCCCTGTGTCCCCCCCCAGCTGCTCCAGTCCCCCTGTGTCCCCCCCAGCTGCTCCAGTCCCCCTGCGTCCCCCCCAGATGCTCCAGTCCCCCTGCGTCCCCCCCAGCTGCTCCAGTCCCCCTGCGTCCCCCCCAGCTGCTCCAGTCCCCCTGCGTCCCCCCCAGCTGCTCCAGTCCCCCTGCGTCCCCCCCAGCTGCTCCAGTCCCCCTGTGTCCCCCCAGCTGCCCCAATCCCCCTGTGTCCCCCCCAGCTGCCCCAATCCCCCTGTGTCCCCCCCAGCTTCCCCAGTCCCCTGGTGTCTGCTCCAGTCCCCCGGGCCCCAGCCCCCCTGTGTCCCCCCCCAGCTGCCCCAGTCCCCTGGTGTCTGCCCCAGTCCCCCTGTGTCCTCCCCAGCTGCCCCATTCCCCCTGTGCCCCCCCTGTGTCCCCCCGTGTCCCCCCTGTGTCTGCCCCAGTCCCCCCGTGTCCCCCCTGTGTCTGCCCCTGTCCCCCCGTGTCTGCCCCTGTCCCCCCATGTCCCCCCCAGCTGCCCCAGTCCCCCCCGTGTCCCCCCAGCTGCCCCAGTCCCCCTGTGTCACCCCCAGTCTGACCCAGTCACCCCCTGCCTGCCCCAGACCCCCCTCAGTCCCCCCCAGCTGCCCCAGTCCCCCCTCAGTCCCCCCCAGCTGCCCCAGTCCCCCTTTGTCCCCCCCCCCCCCCCCCGCTGCCCCAGTCCCCCTGGTGTCTGCTCCAGTCCCCCCCAGATTCCCCAGTCCCCCTGTGTCTCCCCCAGTCCCCCTGTGCCCCCCCCCCCCGCTGCCCCAGTCCACTGGTGTTTGCTCCAGTCCCCCTGTGTCCCCCCCCCAGCTGCCCCAGTCCCCCTGTGTCCCCCCCCCCCCCCAGCTGCCCCAGTCCCCCTGGTGTCTGCTCCAGTCCCCCTGTGTCTCCCCCAGTCCCCCTGTGTCTGCCCCAGTCGCCCCATTCCCCCTGTGTCCCCCCCCCCCAGCTTCCCCAGTCCCCTGGTGTCTGCCCCAGTCCCCCTGTGTCCCCCCCAGCTGCCCCAGTCTCCCTGTGTGTCCCCCAGCTTCCCCAGTCCCCCTGTGTCTGCCCCAGTCCCCAGTGTCCCCCCCAGCTGCCCCAGTGTCCCCCCCAGCTGCCCCAGTGTCCCCCCCAGCTGCCCCAGTCACCCCCTGCCTGCCCCAGACCCCCTTCAGTCACCCCCAGCTGCCCCAGTCCCCCTGTGTTTCCCCCCCCCCCCCTGCTGCCCCAGTCCCCCTGGTGTCTGCTCCAGTCCCCCCCCAGCTGCCCCAGTCCGCCCCCCCTCTTATAATCATACACCCCTGTCCTCCCCCCGTATAGTCATACGCCCCTATCCGCCCCCCTATGTATAGTCATATGCCCCTATCTGCCCCCCCCTGTATAGTCATACATCTCTATTAGTCATACACCCCTGTCCGCCCCCCCGTATAGTCACACACCCCTATCCACGCTCCCTGTATAGTCACACACCCCTATTCGCCCTCCCTGTATAGTCACACACCCCTATCCGCCCCCCCTGTATAGTCATACACCCCTATCCGCCCCCTATCCCTATGCGCTGCCTGTATAGTCCTGTAACCCGATCCCAACCTCCTGTATAGTAATACACCCCAATCCATCCCCCCCCATATAGTCATACACACCTATCCCTCTGTGACCTGTGTATACCCTGTAGAGGCTGTATACCTGTATATACACATGTCCAGGTCTCTGCTGAGACCCCCTAATAATGACAAATAATAATAATGATAATAGACTAACCATGGGTTGCTGCTCAGTGAGTTCTATTTTACTTTTTTGAATCAAAATATCGCCAGTTTGGCACAGCAAGTGGGTGTGGTTTGCAAAAAAGGGGTGTGTCATAATTATCGTTCAATTATCGTTACCGCGGCTACATGTGCGATAAACCGCGATACTGATTTAGGCCAATATCGCCCAGCCCTAGGAAGACTTGAGATTTTTTTTTTTTTTTTTATAAATGTAATTTTTATTAGTGGTTTTTCAATATAAACATATAAAAGACAACAGGAAAATTCCAAAAAATAAAGTTATCAGTTACATACAGTAAAGACCAAGTGGCCCGGGACGGGTCACCATCCATATATCAAATCTGGAATACAGGCTGTATGTAGCATTGCAGTAACCCATAGTAACTTCGAATCCACAGACAAACACTCACTCACCATCAGACAAACTGGACTTCCAAAAGTAGACCAGCCATAACAAGCACAATAGACAAGGGGGGGGGACAAGGGAAAAGACAGAAAGGAAGGCAAGGTTGGGAGGCAGAATTCTGTCAGTTACAATCGGACGGGGGGGTAGTGTTCATCCCAGGGAGCCCATACCTGATCAAATAACTCCATTTTGTTGTTTAAAGATGCCGTGAGACGCTCAAGAGATCGTAGTTCTTTCATTCTATCAACTAGGCATGAGAGGGAGGGAGGGGAGGTCTGCTTCCAGGACCTAGCAATTAAGGACTTAGCTGCAGTCAGTATCACTAAAAGTAGTTTAGAGGCTTTTTTCCTCAATTGTTTAGGGGACAGATTTAACAAGCAGACTACCGGGTCTATACTAATGGGATAATCGAGAATTCTAGTAGCAAGGGAGCAGACCTCCCCCCAGAAACCAGTAATCAATGAACACTCCCAGAATATATGGAACAATGTCCCCGTCGCTCTGTTACAACGCCAACACAGGGAAGAGATGGAGCTATTGAGTCTATTGAGGAGCTCGGGGGTATGGTACCAATGCATCATGACCTTATAGTGTGTCTCCTTGTATGTAGTACATATGGAAGAAGTAGCCGCCCTATCCCAGATAATGCTCCAGCACTCGGGAGAGATCACTCTGCCCACAGCAGCTTCCCATCTATCCATATATTTATGTCGCACGGGAGCATCAGAAGCAGGGGAGTTAAGAATGCTATAAATAGTTGAGATCAGTCCAGCAGTCGAAGTACCCATGCGCGCCAGTTGTTCGAACGCCGTCGGTTTAGCAACCGTAAGCGTTCCCAAGCGGCAAAGCATGAAGTGACGAACGTCTGAGTAGAAGGATCTATGCTCTACCATAAGTTCCTTCCTATCAACCAGTTTTTCAAAGGGGAGTAAAGTACGACTCACAGGGTCTACTACGTCTGCGAACTGGAACAGCTGCCTCGTGCCCCAGGCCCGAACAGTGTCTGGACTTGAGATTTTTAAATAGAAGTAAATTACAAATCTATATAAATTTCTGAAACCAGTTGATCTGAAAGAAAAAGATTTTTGCTAGAGTAACCCTTTAAAGCCATCGAACCATTCCATTTTTCTAAGAAAGCTTCATACTCAGAGGATGAATTAGGGCCAAAGCAATAACATGATATTACTACTGACATCACTGGGTAGTACCTGCTGCAGCAGATAACACTGGTGATGGAACAGCTGAGTGACAAACGCCTTTGTTCTAACCGGTGTTCTTACGTTCTACTCATTTCAGATTAGAGATCTTTCATGCAGATATCTTCTCTCAAGATTTTGAAAGGAAGAAAGGTGACTCACCTTGTCATAGGACTGTTGATCATGGGGTATCGGGCGCTCTGTATCCAAGGATAAACATTTTCAGGTTTCTCCTTGGAGTCCTGTGGCAGCCACCAGCCGTAATGTTGGCCTGTGGTTAAGGGCATCTTCTGAGTTTGTTTCGGGGCTGGAATGAAGAGGTTTGTTTTCTTAAAACAAGGTAACAACCTGGTTACTAAGAATTCTTTTACACAGGAAACCTCACTGCAGATAATCAGCCTGTGTAAAAGGACCAGCGATCAACCAACGGACAAGAAATCGCTTATTCATCACTGATCACTAGAGATGAGCGAGCATGCTCGTCCGAGCTTGGTACTCGTTCGAGTATTAGGGTACTCGATGGTGCTTGCGATACTCGAGACAATGGCATCTTCCTCTTCCTGCATGTTTGGCGGCTTTTTTTCAGCCAATCATCAAGCAGGAGAGTCTTTGGGAGCTCGTAGCATCGCGTGGAAACCCTACATGTCAATAGCAGCGATTGGCTGGCCAGATCAGATGACCTGGGCCTATAAGAATCAGCTCCCGTGGTGCTCGCGTCAGACGCAGGCTGGGAGAGAGCTGCTGTCTGTCAGGGAGAGTGTTAGGCAGGGAATTAGTGTGCGGTTAGGCAGGAATCCAACACAAAGAACCAAACAGTCCTAAGGGCTTAAAATTTTTAAAACATTTTTTTTTTGCTACTCTTGGCAGCTGGCTTGGACTTGTAGTGCAGCTGTCAGTAGTCAATTTGTCCTGTTGCTGACATTCTCTTGGCTGCCTGGGATCTGTAGTTCACCTATACCTATCCTCAGTGTCGGACTGGGGTACATTGGCCCACCAGGGAAATTGATTCTTGGGGCCCACCCAATATATAAAGACATAATCAGCGCCAAACCTTTCACGTTAGTACAGCGACTTTGCATAGAGCTGTGTATGTGACCAGCAACGCTAGTGCAGTGCCAGTCACTTATACAGTTGTTACTGATTTATGCAGTTGTGGTAAAACTGCACCATTTATGTAGAAACTTTAATGAAATTCCAACAATATTGCTGTAAAAACACATAAAAAATGTCATGTGTGAACACAGCCTCAGAAGAAGAAGGAAAAAATGACCATCTAGTCTGCTCCTCTATTACAATCTCCAGCAGAGGAGACCCATGACGGTTTATTCTAGCCTCACCATAAGGTGTTGGGCTAGAATAAGACTTTAAAGGACCATCATGAAAGGCATATCAGTGGTCAGTGTGTGAACATGGCTTTAAAATGTAATCTGCCATTTTATACATCTACTAGTAGAAGAGAGAGAACACCATGCGGCGCACATAGCGTATTACTGCAGAACAAATGTGTGTAAGTGGCTAAACTTGCTGCTCACCTTGGGCGGTCATGCTACAAGCCCAACACCGCCAGTCACTTTAGCGGTGGTTTGTACACCTTGATGCCGCTTGCAGCCCTTTCAACGGAACCAGGAGACTTGGTACAATAATTCAGCTGCGAAGACAGCACCAAAGTAGTCAAAAATCTTGTGACTTTATTCACTCCCTCTTGTGCAATGTTTTGCCTTATCAGAGCTAAAACGAAACATCGCGCTAGAGAGTGTGAATAAAGTCACAATAATTTTTACTACTTTAGTGCTGCCTCTGCTGCTGCTCCGGAGGGGTGCAGTCTGGTGAGGGGGGGGGGCATAATCCTACCTATCACTGATACTGCTGCTCCGGGGGGGGGGTGCAGTCTGGTGAGGGGGGTATTATCCTACCTATCACTGATACTGCTGCTCCGGAGGGGGTGCAGTCAGATGAGGGGTGCATAATCCTACCTATCACTGATACTGCTGCTGCTCCGGAGGGGGTGCAGTCTGGTGAGGGGGGCATAATCCTACCTATCACTGATACTGCTGCTGCTCCGGAGGGGGTGCAGCCTGGTGAGGGGTGCATAATCCTACCTATCACTGATACTGCTGCTGCTCCGGAGGGGGTGCAGCCTGGTGAGGGGTGCATAATCCTACCTATCACTGATACTGCTGCTGCTCCGGAGGGGGTGCAGTCTGGTGAGGGGGGGGCATAATCCTACCTATCACTGATACTACTGCTGCTCCGGAGGGGGTGCAGTCTGGTGAGGGGTGCATAATCCTACCTATCACTGATACTGCTGCTGCTCCGGAGGGGGTGCAGTCTGGTGAGGGGGGCATAATCCTACCTATCACTGATACTGCTGCTGCTGCTCCGGAGGGGGTGCAGTCTGGTGAGGGGGGCATAATCCTACCTATCACTAATACTGCTGCTGCTCCAGAGGGGGTGCAGTTTGGTGAGGGGGGCATTATCCCACTTGTGTCTGTGTCTGCTGCTTATATCTTTATTTTTGAGTCGGTACAATAGTTGAGAAGAAGTTCACACTATGGAGGTCCCAGTTGTGCAGGAGATCCGTGAGGCTTGGGCGCTGATCAGCTGATTCAGGATTCTCACATCACAGATGATAGGAGTTGTAGTAGAGGTAGGAGTAAGACAAATCAATGGATGAGGCGTTTCTAAGGGAATCCTCAATAGATCTGATGATCTCATCTGATAAAACCCGTCATCCATTGATTAAAGTCTTACTGTTATATCAACTACAACACCTATCATCTGTGATGTGAGAATCCTCAGCTGATCAGAGCCCAAGCCTCACGGATCTCCGGCACAACTGCACCTCCATAGTGTGAACTTCTCATCACATACATACAGTATACATATATACACAAATAGACATACTGCAGACATACACACTGTATACATATATACACAGACATACTGCAGCCATACACACTGTATACATATATACACAAATAGACATACTGCAGTCATACATACAGTATACATATATACACAAATAGACATACTGCAGCCATACACACTGTATACATATATACTCAAATAGACATACTGCAGACATACACACTGTATACATATATACACAAATAGACATACTGCAGACATACATACAGTATACATATATACACAAATAGACATACTGCAGCCATACACACTGTATACATATATACACAAATAGACATACTGCAGACATACACACTGTATACATATATACACAAATAGACATACTGCAGCCATACACACTGTATACATATATACACAAATAGACATACTGCAGACATACACACTGTATACATATATACACAAATAGACATACTGCAGACATACACAAACATGCAGACACAACACACCTTACATATATACATCTAATCATACTAACACACACAGACTCACCAACATGGATACACAGATACAAAAGCATGCAGATTACACATAATATATACACTATATACATGATAGAAAACACACACACACACACAGACATATATTACTCACATGCATAAACACATGACACATGTACAGACACACACTGATGACAAAGTTAGACAAGAATATACACAAACACTCACATGTTCAGCAGGGCAGGAGGCTTCAGTCTTCTTGTCTCCATCTTCTCTTCTCCCAGCCGGGCCCAGCAGCCTGCAGCCTCTCCCCATCTCCTGTGCACCGACTGCACACAGCAACAGGAGAGTCACATGATTGCAGAGGGGAGGGGGGATGGAGGAGGCCCTGCTGCTGCTGCTGCTGCTGCTCTCGGCATCTTGTGACAGGCAGGAAGAGGGCAGCGCTGAAGATGGGAGCTGATGTAAGGGAGTCAGGTGAGCAGGGGGAGGGGAGGGCCCATGATTGCAGAAAGAACGGGCCCTGATGCGGTGCTGAACTCACCCCAGCAGTGTGGGACCCAGCAGGGGGCCCCTTGAGCTCCCGACACTAGGCAGCTTCCAAACGGGAGGCCCCTCTCTGGCTTAGGGGAAGGGCCCTGCAAGAGGGAGGAGGGGGTGGGGCCCACCGGGGGATCCCCCGGCTCCCCGGTGGCCCAGTCCGACCCTGCCTATCCTCACTGTGCAGTGTCCTGTGCAAACGGGTGCCTTAAAAAAACCTAGTATCAGTTACACACATGCTCTATACGACTACCAGGCTGTTGCCCATAATTTGGCGTATTGTTGCGATTAGCCAGCCCCAGAGGCATGCATACATGCTGCCTCTGCTGTTTCCTGTCCATTTCCGTGGTGTTTCCATCATTTTCTGAGGTTTCCAGGTTTTCAGGCAACCTTCCCTGTGCAGAGCTTTGGTCCCCTGCAAAAATGCTTGAGTTTCCCATTGACTTCAATGGAGTTCGATACTCAAAACAAACACCCGAGCATCGGGAAATATTTGTCTCGAGTATAGAGCACCCAAGCATTTTAGTACTCGCTCATCACTACTGATCACATATTTTGTGCGGGCGTTAAAATCATCAGTAGTTGTGTGTACATCTCCCCATGTAAACGGGAATCTGCGGGCAACTATCATGAAGTTAAAAGGGAACTCCAGGTTAAAAAAAAATGAAACTTCTGCAGAAGCATATAGCATTACTTACCTATCTATTCCATTTTTGAAACTACCAAAAATCCATTTGTTTGGTTTTTTTTTCTGTTTTGTGTTTCTGCACTTCTTGCTTTATCAGTTGTACACAGTACTACAGGTTCCAGAATGCAATGCTTTCCCTCAGCTGTTCCTCACATTCCTCCACCCTGCCCAAAGCTGTTGCAGAACATCTAGGCTGTGTTCACACATTGCAGTTTCATTGTGTTACTGAATTATTTGCAGTAATTTATGATTTCATTGTGATCCCACACACACAGCACAGTTACTACCTGTAACACCACACAGCACAGAGTTACTACCTGTAACACCACACAGCACTCTGTATTCTCTACCTGTAACACCAGACAGCACGCTGTATTCTCTACCTGTAATACCACACAGCACACTGTATTCTCTACCTGTAACACCACACAGCACTGTATTCTCTACCTGTAACACCACACCGCACACTGTATTCTCTACCTGTAACACCACACAGCACGCTGTATTCTCTACCTGTAACACCACACAGCATGCTGTATTCTCTACCTGTAACACCACACAGCACTGTATTCTCTACCTGTAACACCACACAGCACACTGTATTCTCTACCTGTAACACCACACAGCATGCTGTATTCTCTACCTGTAACACCACACAGCACGCTGTATTCTCTACCTGTAACACCACACTGTATTCTCTACCTGTAACACCACACAGCACACTGTATTCTCTACCTGTAACACCACACAGCACGCTGTATTCTCTACCTGTAACACCACACAGCACGCTGTATTCTCTACCTGTAACACCACACCGCGCTGTATTCTCAACCTGTAACACCACACAGCATGCTGTATTCTCTACCTGTAACACCACAGCACACTGTACTCTCTACCTGTAACACCACACAGCACGCTGTATTCTCTACCTGTAACACCACACAGCACACTGTATTCTCTACCTGTAACACCCCACAGCACACTGTATTCCCTACCTGTAACACCACACAGCACACTGTATTCTCTACCTGTAACACCACACAGCACACTGTATTCCCTACCTGTAACACCACACAGCACACTGTATTCTCTACCTATAACACCACACAGCACACTGTATTCTCTACCTGTAACACCACACAGCACGCTGTATTCTCTACCTGTAACACCACACAGCACACTGTATTCTCTACCTGTAACACCCCACAGCACACTGTATTCCCTACCTGTAACACCACACAGCACACTGTATTCTCTACCTGTAACACCACACAGCACGCTGTATTCTCTACCTGTAACACCACACAGCACGCTGTATTCTCTACCTATAACACCACACAGCACGCTGTATTCTCTACCTATAACACCACACAGCACACTGTATTCTCTACCTGTAACACCACACAGCACGCTGTATTCTCTACTTGTAACACTGATATTGGAATAAAGTAAAGAACTTTTAGATTTTTTTTTTCTTTTCATTTCCACACACATATTATGATCAAGCATCTGTTATCTTTGAAGTTGAGCCTCACAATAAGGCTCTGATCCTCGCTGCCGTTTAGCATCATTTACTTATGTTACTGCATCATTTATGTGAATACGCTGCAGTACTGCAATGACACTCCAACATGTGTGAACACAGCCCTAATTTCACTGCACACTTCTGCCCAATTAAAGAAATTAGTGCAACACCTGCTTCTGGCCGGCTCGAGATGGTGAATCACTCAGGGGATTGGGGGATCCAGCCCCGCCTCCTGGGACATCACACCCTGCCCCCTGTCTGCATCATCAGCCTGTGCTCAGCAAACACACACAATGTGAGACAGAGGCATGGAAGATTTGTCTTCTAGGGGGAGAGCAGAAGGCAATGTGAATTGGCACAGGGGCCATTTTTTTCACTTCCTGGATTTCTATCAGCTACCAGTGTGGCAGAGCCGTACAGATACGGTAATACATTGTGTAGACACATATATTCAACTTTTAATGTACTTTTCTATCCACTGCACTGACTTTAGGGGAAAGTTGACAGTGGAATGTAACCTGAATCTGACTACAAAATATTCTCCTATATTCTCACATTTACATAAACTTACTTCTTAGTTGTTGGTGGCGTCTTACTATTTCTTGATACTTCTCTTGACTTATATATGGAGAAGTTGGAGCAAGAGGAGGAAGTTTGGTTCCATTTTTCACATTTTCTCCTATCAAATCAATAACAGCAAAAGTATAAACAGGTGGCGACATTCACAGAACAGTAGCAGAACACCCATAAGGGTCCATTTACACAGTAAGATTATCTGCCAAAGACTTGAAGCCAAAGCCAGGAACAGACTATAAACATAGATCTGGTCATATAGGAAAGCCTGAGATTTCTCCTCTTTTCAAATCCATTCCTGGCTTTGCCTTCAAATCTTTGGGAGATAATCTGTCAGATAATCTTTCTGTGTAAATGGACCATTAAGGGGGTATAAATTTAAGCTTAGGCTTTATATTATTATTATTATTATTATTTGCACAGATATTTTGCTTTTATAAAATATGACAATGGTTTTATGAGAAATAAGTGTCAGAAAGCAAAACCTTCATTATTGTCCATGCATTTTACAATTCTGCATAGATTTCTGAGTGGATTTGATGTTTATTTTCGGAGCCCAATACAATAGTTGCGGCTACGTGTCAATAGCTGACATTCTATTTCTTTTCTTTTTTAGACATGATGCAGATTACAAATGAGTGGTGTGAAAACAATATGGACCATACTAACTGTGTTTCCCAATAAAGGGGGTGTCCCACAATCAGAATGACAATTTCCTCTATACACAGGGTTGGGAATAAGTGTTTGATGGTGAAGGGCCTGACTGCTGAAACTCCCTCAATCATAAGAAGGGGGACCTTAGTGCTACACTGGGCCACCGCCAGATAATGGTTGGACGCAGGGGCGTCATCCCTGGCAGCATCCCCTGATCTGCATTAAAGGGGTACTCCAGCGTGGGGGCACTTTTGTGCTGGGACCAGGTGCGGCGCTCTGGTGCCCAGTTCCCGGCCGCTTCCGGGTGTCTGATGCGGGCCCGAGACATGACGTTTCTGAGCGGACTTGAAACGGATCCCGCCTCCTTCGCTGAGTGGCTGAGCGGACCTGAGACGTCACGTCTCAGGCCCGTGTCAGACACCCGGAAGCGGCCGGGAACTGGGCACCGGAGCGCCGCGATGCGGGACCCGCCGCTGGAGCGCAAAAGTGCCCCCCCCCCTGCTGGAGTACCCCTTTAAAGGCATCTCAGTGATCTCAGGCCAGGACTGGCTGTAAAACACTGGTCTAATAGTGGCCTCTGGCTGTAATTACTCTGCTGTGGAGAGAAGCATCTGGTTGAGTGCTTCTCTCCTGGCTGATGGACTCTGTATACTTTCTATGGAATCCATCTCCTGCACACATAGGGATCAGTGGGGGTCTCAGCACCAGACCCATCAAAAACCTTTGACAGGTGCTTATGACGTATCAAACCGGTTTTCTTAGATCGCAGTAACACTTTATGATCTTCACTAGAACACAGCACCAAAACTGCAGTGTGAACATGACCCTATATTGTGTATATACTGGGCTCTCAGCTTTCTGACTGGATTATACAGCAGGACTGATAGAGATGTAGGTCAGTGATCCTGTCTAGCCCCCCACATAGGAGGAGAATACAGAGAAACATCAGCAGCACAAACACTAAACCACAGCACTGAGCTCTGAGCCATAGACGCCAAAAGCAGCGGATCGGGCTGCGTTACAGGGGCGCTATCCCCAGCCCGGTGTGCCTGTGATCTGCCGCCTCACCTGCCGGGATCTGTGCGGCGCGCAGAGGGGTCTGATAGCCGAGGCCTGTAATCCCGAAGAAAGCCATGCTGGGTCCGAACACGGAAGCGTCTCCGGTTACCATGGTGAGCGCAGGAGGCGCGCGGGACGCCTGAATGAGACGTTACCATGGTGACCGCGCTCTAGTACGGAGCGGCGTGCGGCCTCACCGGGTGCTGCGTCGGCCTCACAGCGCTTATAGCTCTCTATATATCGGGGATGTACAAAGCCGGGCGCAGTCACTCCACCACCCCATCACCTGCTGGCTCCTCTTTGTCTATCTGTGCTGCATTCGGCCCCCTGCATCATAGAGAGCACAGGGGTCACACTCCCAGCCCTCCAGCTCTAGCAACACTACAATTCCCATCATGCCTGGGTGGCTTTAGCTTTGGCTGTCCAGGCATGATGGGAATTGTAGTTTTTGAGCAGCTGGCTGATACTTCAGGCCAAGCTCTGCTTCCATCCATATAAAAACATTTATAAGAGTCCATACTAAAAAAGAGTGGCCAGCAGCAATCTCCTGTACTCTGCTGTATATACCTCTATACAGTAAGGAACGCATTCACTTTGCTTTATGGAGATTTCATCTCTGTGCCTATAGTGCCACCTGGTGCCTTACTTTAACATTACACCCTATGTACCTTATGATTATCACTGGTATGCTCCAGAGGTTTTGCTTTGCTCAAATGTCAGGGATATTATAAAAAAAACAAACAAAAAAAAAAACTTTTGACACATCATCAGTCCAGTCAAAAGATATTGATCCAAGTGTTTGTCTTGCCGCAACGCAAAGATGTAGTTTGAGAATAAGCACAGTAGCAGTGCGCTCGAATCCTTGGCCTTCCACTGTTTCCAACACTTTAGCCTACGGGTCAATTCACACTGAGTAAACACGGTGGAATTCTGTGGCGGACCTCTCCGCAGCGGAATACCGTCGAGCTCAGTGTGCTGCTTTGAGTGAATGAGAGGGCGCGCGCTTGTCCGCTGACGCCGCTCTCCGCTCAGAGGACTAACATGTTAGTTCTTTGAGCGGAGAGAAGAGGAAGCGGATAAGCTTGCGCTCTCCCATTCGCTTAAAGCAGCACACTGAGCTGCGGAGAGGTCTGCTGCGGAATTCCACCGTGTTTACTCAGTGTGAACTGACCCTTAGGCAAAAGTGTTGGACTATTAGGGCCAGTTCACGCAGAGCAAAAGCGTCATGTCAGTTCTATGAGCAAAGAGCGACGGAAGCGGAGGCGCGCAAGCCCTCTCATAGAGACACTGTGGGACACTGATGAGGGCAGGAATTCCGCCGCTTTTTGCTCCATGTGAACTGGCCCCAATGAAGCAAAAGTGTGGGAATTAGTTGGCAGCAGTGGCGGTCTTTGGCACCAAGCACCCCAAGCGATCGCTTGGGGCCCCCAACATCCAGGGGGGCCCCCACGCCCCGCTCTTGTGCTCAAGACCGCTGGACAGGGCCGCTGCCCTGCTCGCTGCTGCCACCTGAACTGTAACTATGAGCACTCGTAATGAGTGCTCATAGTTACATGCAGCAGCACTGACAGGGTGGGAGACATTAGCCCCCTTCCTGTCAGTCACTCTTGTGGCCGCAGGAAGGGTTTTGTCCGCAGGGTGGCAGCTTTGTCCTTGTGGTGCCGGCACTCCAGTGACATCACTGACACCTCCAGTGACATCACTGGAGCATCGGCACCAGGACAAGGGGAGTGCGGCCTGGGGGAGTGATGTCACTGACGCTCCAGTGACATCACTGGAGCATCGGCGCCAGGACAAGGGGAGTGGGGCCTCTTGTGATCGCAGGGAAAACCCTTCCTGCGGCCACAAGAGTGAAGAGAAGAGGAGACGCCGGGACCCAGGTGAATATAAGTTTGTTTTATTGTGTTATATACTATATGGGAGGGGGAGCACACAGGGGTCTGTTTAACTGGGGGAGCGCACATCGGGGGTCTATTTAAACGGGGGGAGCACACAGAGGGGCTGTATAACAGGGGGAGCACACAGGGGGGCTATAGACTACTGGGGTTTCACAGAGGGGTCTATATACTACTGGGGGCAGCACACAGGGGGTCTATATACTACTTGGGGCAGCAGAATGGGGTCTATATACAACTTGGAGAGCACATAGGAGGTCTATATCCAAGTGGGGGAGCACACAGGGGGGCTATATACTACTGGGGGAGCACACAGGGATCTATATACTACTGGTGGGGCACACAGGGGGTCTATATACTACTGGGGGAACAAACAGGGGGTCTATATACTACTTGTGAGGCACACAGGTGGTCTATATATAACTGGGGAGCACACAGGGTTCTGTATACTACTGGGGCAGCACACAGGGATCTATATACTACTGGTGGGGCACACAGGGGGTCTATATACTACTGGGGGAACATACAGGGGGTCTATATACTACTTGTGAGGCACACAGGTGGTCTATATATAACTGGGGAGCACACAGGGTTCTGTATACTACTGGGGCAGCACACAAGGGGTCTATATAATACTGGTGGGGCACACAGGGTCTATATACTACTGGGCGAACCACACAGGGGGTTTATATACTACTGAAGGAGCACACAGGGGTCTATATCCAAGTAGGGGAGCACACAAGAGGTCTATATCCAAGTGGGGGAGCACACGGGGGGGTAAATACCCCTGAGGGAGCACACAGGGGGCCTATATACTAGTGGGGGAGCACACAGGGGGTATATACAACTGGGGGCAGCACACAGGGGGTCTCTATACAACTAGGACAGCACACAGGAGGTCTATATACTTCTGGGGGAGCACACGGGGGGGGCTATATATAACTGGGGGAAAACACAGGGGTCTATATACTAGGGGAAGCAAACAAGGGTTATATACTACTGCGGGCAGGACACAAGGGGTATACTATTGGGGGCAGCACACAAGGAGTATATATTACTGGCGGTAGCGCACAAGGGGTATATACTACTGGGGGCAACACACAGCGGTCTATTGTTTTGGAACGCGTGTCGAGGGGGGGGCCCCAGACATGACTTCGCTTGGGGCCCCAGAAATGCCAAGACCGCCCCTGGTTGGCAGCTGGGGAGTTGACCACACTGCCTGCATCTGAATTCTAGACTGTGTATAGTGGGGATTGGCAACAGCACCAGATAAAAAAAGAAAAACCAGCACTTGCCACTACACTGAGTAAAATAAAACAACTCTATAAGCCCCTGGGACGCTGAGCATGAAGGTAAGTGCAGTGTCCTTGAACCCATGTGCACACTTGCTGGGTTCTCCTTTAGTCCATTCGGCACTAAGGTCGCGGCCTTATTTTCAGGGGGGCCTTATTTTCAGGGTGAATGTATTACTTTAGGCTAGTTGGTAGGATAGTGGGGGTGTCTTATTTTAGGAGGATGTCCTATTTTCACCGAAACGCGGTAGTTCAGTGAGTCTTCCAGTTGTTCCTGTTCGGCACAGAGTTACTCCAGAGAAAGCGTTTCTTTCAGGGACATGGTCGTTGTGGCCAAGGACTATTTCAGATTTGCCTTTTACAGTTTCCTGTTTCCAGCAAAAAGATGGTACATGGAGTAATTCTCCCGGAAAACTCTGTGCGGAATCTGACGCTCGTCCCCACGCGCTCCCGCTCTCCGCCAGCTCTATAGACTCCATTCTATGTTCATGCGGATTCTACTGTCCATATATATATAGGCACAGTACACAAATAAAGTAATCAAATTGTGTTTCCATACACCACTACAATCAATAACTAAATCACAGTAAGGGGTGTGAAACTTCTATTAAAATATAACTTTTCATTCTCTATGTTAAAATTGGACAAACCCCACATATATAGACCAACAAACAGAAAAACACATATATATAGCCACTGTATTAGATATGCTATTGCCAACCATAGTATCACATATAATGAGAATCACCGTAATCAGGTATCTCAAATAAACTGTTTGTAATTAGATTACCAATGGGAGGCTTGGTAAAAAAAAAAAAACACACTTCAGGGTGGGGTTATCTCTATAAGGCAGGGACCATCTGACCCTATTTCAGTGTATGTCGGAGAATCTACCCCTGCTCGCCCAGGGTGGAGCGGGGCACTCGCCCTAAGAAGGGCCACCCCTACCCTGATCTACCCCTTGGTGCAAACCCTAATGCACCGTAACACACTAACGCAGGTCCCTTACCTCCGATGTGTTTCCTCCAGGTTGCCGGAATCCTCAGGGAAGTGGGGTACAAGGAAGGATGGGAAATACCTAAATTACAGGAGGGTTCAACAGCTACTGCAGTGGCAGAAAGCCGTTCGGTGCTCTGTGCTGGCTTGCACAGAGTGTGCCTGTTAACAGTGGCTACTGATCTTTTAGTAACCCTTTGACCATTTGTTTTTTTTCCTCTTTGTTTAAAATAGAATCCAAGAAACTGTTTGATCTTTTCTTAGGGCTTCTGTTATTAATTCTTCTTACTCTAAGATGGGCTTTCAATTATTGTGCTTGTGTCATAAAATCTTCCTCCTTGCCATTGATTTTTCAGAAACACAAAATTTGCCCACAGGAAATAGTTCTCTTGACATGAGGAGGATGATTGCTGTCAATGTGGACTAGCATAGTGGAGGATGATGGCTTCCTATAGCCTCTAGTTCAGATTTCTCCATTTTCTACTATAATTTCCTTTTCAATAAATTCAATATTTAAAAGTGAATATCATGTTCATTTAGCAAGTATTAAACTAGCCAAAAAGACTGATAAGAACTAAAGCTCCGGTCCAATTCAAGTGAATGGTAGCTGAGCAGAAGTTACAGGTCACCGCTATTACACTGCTTCCGGCCCAGTACACTGTCTACACAGGTGCTAAACAGCTTATTGGTGCAGGTGGAAGTTGTTGGCACCTTGCTTCAGTCTATTTTGGCTATAAACCCCTTTAACCCATTAAGGACATATAACTTTACCTCCCATAACCCGGGCATATAACTTTACCTCCCATAACTGTGCATTGCCGGTCAGGAACGTACAGTTACGTCCTCAGATGAAGGTGCCATTGATAGCTGGATGGCAGCAGTTGACCCTATAGGTACTGCAATCAGTACAATCGCAGCATCTATAAGGAATAGAGGGACAGTTCTTTACCCTAACCCTCCCTCTGCTCCACCAATGGAGCAGCCATGCTTGATTGTAATGGAGGTGCATCACCGAGGGGAGGGGATATTGTTAATCTGAAGGCGCCAGGCCCGCCTCCAGTGCATAGAACTGGGCCGATGCACAAGAAAATAGCGCTGAGAGTGGGAACCGGCCAGCACTTTGAAAAAAGGACTGCGCCACCGGCATCCCCATGCCAGCATGGTAGTGAAAAAAAAATTTCACTCCTACTGATGGCACATTCGCTCTTTCTGGACTGTACATAAAAAGTTCTTAAATTGAGCTTTAGTTCGTTTTCCATGCAATAAAAATATTATCAGCAAATCTTACAAACATATTTATATTCAGATACAGGTTTTAAGCATTGTAAACAAATTTATTTATTAATGTGGCCAGAATCAAGTTGGCAAAAGTGATTCCTTTTTACTCTTTTATTCAGGTATACCAGAATTGGCATCAGCGGCATAATGTTGGGGTGCTGGGGGGGGGATTTTGCCTTAGGTACATAATTCTTGGAATTCATGGAAAGTCAGGCCAGCCAAGCAAGTACCTGATAGATTGTTTACACAGGAAGCAGTGGGAGCCATAAACTATAAAACCTTCCTGGAACAGCCTTGACATAAGTAATTCAGTAAAAATGATAAGTTTCTCAGTGCTTAAAGGGGTTATCCAGCGCTACAAAAACATGGCCACTTTCTGTAACGCCTGGAGTAGTGGATCCACTGGACCGTCACCAGCGATGGCACTAACCTCACCAGGGAGCGGAGTCTAAGGGGCCGCTGGTTTTCACCAGAGCCCGCCGCAAGGCGGGATGGACTTGCTGCGGCAGGCGACCCCCAGGTCGCTACCCCTGGCTTGGTTGCTGGTGACGGCAGGCGAGGCGTGGCAGGAGCAGTAGGCAGGAGATCGCGCAGGCAGAGGACAGAAGGCGTGCAAGCGGGTGGCGGACAGGACTCAGGAACAATGGGAAGGCAGCGGGCAAGGATAGGGACAAGGACTAAGGACAGGAACCAGGGACAAGGACTAAGGTCAGGAACAACAGGGAGCTGGGCCAAACGCTATGGGAAGCATGTAGAGGCTCCAACACAAGGGACAGGGCATGCTGGGATTTATAGGGGAGTGATTGGTGCAACTAACCAATTAAGGGCGGACTGGCCCTTTAAATCTGAGACAGCTGGCGCGCGCGCGCCCTAGGAGGCGGGGACGCACGCGCCGGCCGGCACAGACCGAGACAGGAACGGAGGAGAGGAGAGGCGCCCCAGGGGCCGAACTAGCAGCAGCGCCGGGTCCCTACACAAGGATCCCGGCGGCTGCATGGGACAGGAGGCGGTCGCGGCGGCGACCCGGAACGCGGGAAGCCGCCGCGGCCATGACAGTACCCCCCCCCCTTTGGCCTCCCCCTCTTTCTTGCCTGCAAATGGCACAGGAAGCCACAAAGTCTTTGACATCTTGGAACAAACTTGGCCACCAGTAGTGGCGGGAGATCCGTTGCCCGGTCTTTCGGACTCCAGGGTGCCCGGCCTCCAATGAGGAATGTCCCCACTTCAAAATCCCTCTTCGAAGCGCAGGGTGAACATGGGTCTTTCCGGGGGGTATTCTCTGAAGAGTAGAGGTGACGACTGGTACTAGGCGATCAGGAGGTATACTGTGGCGAGGGGATGTGGGTTTGTGGATGAGATCCTTCTCGGCAGAGAAGGCATCCGCCAAGTCTTGGTCTTCTGCCGGTAGGCCGGATAGAGGCTTGGCGGGGTCAGGTGACGACACCGAGTACTTGGTCTGAGGTGACTTGAGACACTGGTTGGAACAGTCCTGACCCCAACTGATAATCTCCCCGGTTCTCCAGTCCAGCTTAGGAGCATGTAATTGCAGCCAAGGGAGTCCCAGGAGGATGGCGGGGGATGAATGGGGCAGGACGTAGAAGGATATCTTTTCCTGATGTAAAGGACCCACCTGGAGGACTAGAGGTGCGGTCTGGAAATATATCTGGTCGGTAAGAATCTCACCCGTGACCGAGGAGATAGTCAAGGGCCTGGCTAGTTGGATCACGGGTAGCCGCCATCTTTGGACCAATGTTGCCGCAATAAAACTGCCTGCTGACCCAGAATCGAGAAAGGCAGTAGTCTGGTGATTTTGTCCTGAGGGTGTCTGGATGGAAACCGGCATAGACAAACTTGGAAAGGTAGTGTTCACACCTAGGGACACCTGTCCCACCGGACCTAGGTGCGAGCATTTCCCGGACGTTTGGGGACGTAGGGGACATCTCAGTCGAAAGTGAACCGAACCACCGCAGTAGAGGCAGAGATTCAGCTCCAGACGACGAATTCTTTCATCAGGCGTCAGGTGAGCCCGCTCCACCTGCATGGGAATCTCAGGAGAGGGCTGGGGCACCGGAAAGTCAGGATTCTGGAAAACCGGCGCCAGCTGGTGATGGCGACGGGGCAAGCCTAGTAGATGTTCATGCCGAACCTCCTCCTCCCTCTCCGAAAAACGAGTATCAACTCTGGTGGCCAGTAGGATGAGTTCGTTCAGGGAGGTGGGTAGGTCTCGGGCGGAAAGCACGTCTCTCACCCGACTAGACAGGCCCTTCTTGAAGGTGGCTATTAGAGCGGCTTCATTCCAGTCCAATTCAGCCGCCAGGGTACGGAACTGGATGGCGTAATCGCCAACAGAGGAGCTCCCTTGAGAGAGGTTGAGGAGAGCAGTTTCAGCTGAAGAAGCACAGGCAGGTTCCTCAAAGACGGAGCGAAACTTGAATAAGAAGGTTCGGAGATTGGCAGCAGCAGGGTCATCTCGGTCCCACAGCGGCGTGGCCCAGGCCAGAGCTCTACCCTCTAATAGGCTGATGATGAAAGCCACTTTAGAGGGCTCAGTGGGAAACTGATTGCTTAGAAGTTCGATATACATAGTGCATTGAGTCAGGAATCCTCTGCACAACTTGGAGTCACCAGAGTATTTGCTTGGGAGAGCCAGTAGAAGTCTCGAGGTAGCTGCAGGTGGTGATAGGCGCTGGGCTGTAGTATGCTGCTGTAGGGCGGCAGTCAATTGCTGGATTTGTTGAGCCTGTTGAGCGACCACTCTGGCGACGTCCCGGAGATCCGGCACCTCGCCGGGATCCATGGTTGGAGCCTACTGTAACGCCTGGAGTAGTGGATCCACTGGACCGTCACCAGCGATGGCACTAACCTCACCAGGGAGCGGAGTCTAAGGGGCCGCTGGTTTTCACCAGAGCCCGCCGCAAGGCGGGATGGACTTGCTGCGGCAGGCGACCCCCAGGTCGCTACCCCTGGCTTGGTTGCTGGTGACGGCAGGCGAGGCGTGGCAGGAGCAGTAGGCAGGAGATCGCGCATGCAGAGGACAGAAGGCGTGCTCGCAGTTGGCGGACAGGACTCAGGAACAATGGGAAGGCAGCGGGCAAGGATAGGGACAAGGACTAAGGACAGGAACCAGGGACAAGGACTAAGGTCAGGAACAACAGGGAGCTGGGCCAAACGCTATGGGAAGCATGTAGAGGCTCCAACACAAGGGACAGGGCATGCTGGGATTTATAGGGGAGTGATTGGTGCAACTAACCAATTAAGGGCGGACTGGCCCTTTAAATCTGAGACAGCTGGCGCGCGCGCGCCCTAGGAGGCGGGGACGCACGCGCCGGCCGGCACAGACCGAGACAGGAACGGAGGAGAGGTGAGGCGCCCCAGGGGCCGAACTAGCAGCAGCGCCGGGTCCCTACACAAGGATCCCGGCGGCTGCATGGGACAGGAGGCGGTCGCGGCGGCGACCCGGAACGCTGGAAGCCGCCGCGGCCGTGACACTTTCCCCCTACTGTTGTCTCCAGCTTGGGCGGAGTTTTGAATCTCAGTTCCATTGAAGTAAATGAAGCTTAATTGCAAACCGCACCTGAACTGGAGACAACAGTTGGGGGAAAAGAAAAGTGGCCATGTTTTTGTAGCGCTGGATAACCCCTTTAAGCCTATGCAAACCAGGCCATGTGGTTTTGCCACACAGTAACTGACCATATGCATGCCTAGAAAATCTTCCCCAAATCCATCCAGAAATTTAGTGGATATCCAGTATCCCCAGTTTCAGAAAGACAAGTCCTTAACGTTCAGCCTATAACACTGCTGGTTATCCAGAGGAGGACAAAAAAGGGCAGATACAAAATTGCATACTAGGATAAACATTTCTTCTTGACTCCAAATGTGGCAATCAGAATAAATCCCTGGATCAATATGCCACCTCCAGAAATGTACAGGATTCCTCATGGTTATAGTTACAGGTTTAGGTATAAAAAGATCATTAGGAAGATCCCTGTACTGGCCACTCATATATTTGTATATTGCGATCAGATCATCTCAAAGTCATCTTTTTTCCAAACAAAATAACCTCAAGTTTGATCAGTACTGCAATCCATCCACTCCTGAAATTACATTGGTTGCCCTCCTCCGCACATGCTCAGGTTCAGTCGTGCGCATAACTGTGCACAGTATTCCAGGTGTGGTCTGACTAGTGATTTCTGTAAACACAAAACTATGTTCTTATCATTAGAATGTTCGCCGCTATGAATACATCCCGTGATTCTATTAGGCTTGGCAGCCACCACCTGGCACCAAGTTCACTTTATGCCGACGTAGGCCCTGCTCGCCTGATAGACAGGCATGGAGGTATGTTAAGGTGTGGAGGGGTGGCAGGCCTCCTCCAGTGGCATCAAGACAACATTTTTCTTTCTGTTAAAGAGGACCTGTCACCCCCTGTGCCGGGATGACAGGCTCCCGACCCCCCGCTAGAGCCCCCTATACTTACCTGATCACGCCAGGTCAAGCTTCTTGATCCGGTCCGGTGACAGAGATTTCAGCGCCCGAAGCCCGGGGCACGTGCTCCTGAGATGAGTCCAATGCCCATAGAGAATGAATGGTGTGTCCGACACTCTATTCATTCTCTATGAGCGTCGGATCAGATAAGTATAGGGGGCTCTAGCGGGGGGTCGGCACGAGGGGTGACAGGTTCCCTTTAAGTGCCTGGAAATAATCTGGGCACAGACGGGTGTGTAATAACGGTGCCACCTGTGTCTGGATGGTGGATAAAAAACAAAGAAACTGAGGGAGCTGCACATGCTTCGTGGACCACACAATGTTGTCTACTAGTGGTCTGCCTGAGCTGCCCATAATTTGTTTGCCTTGTGGGCCTATCCTCACACAACCACCGTTTTCAAGGCCTCCTAACAATTTGGTCAGAATGGTCTAAATCATGGGTCTCCAAACTGCGGCCCTCCAGATGTTGCAAAACTACATTTCCCATTATGCCTGGACAGCCAAATCCAAAGCTTTAGCTGTCCAGGCATGATGGGAGTTGTGATTTCGCAACAGCTGGAGGGCCGCAGTTTGGAGACCCATGGTAAATGGTGGGCAATTCACCTAAACGACCATCCTACTTCTTTTTTTTATTATTAGGGGCTAGGATAGGACCAAATTTCTTATAATATGAATTGGCAAAGCCGTCAGGGCCAGGGGCTTTTTCGGAGGGTCCAACGTCCAATACTTAAAGGGGTAGTGCGGTGCTAAGAAATTATTCACAGAATAACACACATTACAAAGCTATACAACTTTGTAATGTATGTTATGTCTGTGAATCGCCCCCTTCCCGTGTCCCACCACCCCCGCACGTGTACCCAAAAGTGTGGTGCATTATACATACCTGATCCGTGTCGCGCATGTCCTCCATCTCTTGCCAAGACGTCATCTTCGGACGGACGGCCAAACCGCTCCGACCGTCCCTAGTGCCGGCCGCCTTCTGCAGCGTCATCAGATGCTCAGCCGCGATTGGCTGAGCATAACTGTGCTCAGCCAATTGCGGCTAATGATGCGGCTGCGTCATCAGCTGCTCAGCCGCGATTGGCTGAGCATAACTGTGCTCAGCCAATCGCAGCTGAGCACAGTTATGACGCGGCAGAGGGGGGCTGGCATCAGGGACGGCGGCAGCGATTCGGCCGGCCTCCCAAAGATGACGTCTTGGCACAGGATGGCGGACGGGCGCGACACGGATCAGGTATGTATAATGCACCACACTTCCGGGTACACGTGCGGGGGTGGTGGGTAGGGGCGGATTAACTTTACCATAGGCCCCGGGCTGTTCACCAAGCCTGGGCCCCCCACCCCACTGTAACTGTGGCAGCACTAGCCTGGCGTTCATAGTACAGGACAGATAATGTCATGATGTCCTGATTTGTGAAAAATTGCCATTAAAAAAACAGTTTTTTGCAAATCATGGCAGAGTACACTACTGAAAGTATAAGTCTTTTTGGGTGGTCATGGGCCCCCAAAGAGCTCAGGGCCCCGGGCTGCCACCCGAAACGCCCCTATTATAATCCACTACTGGTGGTGGGACACGGGAAGGGGGCGATTCACAGACATAACATACATTACAAAGTTGTATAACTTTGTAATGTGTGTTATTCTGTGAATAATTTCTTAGCGCTGCATTACCCCTTTAAGAAACCAAGATTTGAGAATGAAAGGTGTAGTGCGGCGCTAAAAAATTATTCACAGAATAACACACATTACAAAGTTATACAACTTTGTAATGTATGTTATGTCTGTGAATCGCCCCTTCCCGTGTCCCACCACTCCCGTCCGTGTACCCGGAAGTGTTGGTGCATTATACATTAGCTGATCCGTGTCGCGCATGTCCTCCATCTTGTGCCAAACGTCATCTTCGGCCGGCCGAATCGCTGCCGCCGTCCCCTTCATCAGCCGTTCAGCAGCGATTGGCTGAGCATGACTGTGCTCAGCCAATTGCGGCTGAGCACAGTTATGACGCGGCGGAGGGGGGACGGCGGCAGCGATTTGGCCGGCCGATGATGACGTTTGGTACAAGATGGAGGAGATGCGCGACACGGATCAGGTAAGGTATAATGCACCAACACTTCCGGGTACACGGGCGGGGGTGGTGGGACACGGGAAGGGGCGATTCACAGACATAACATACATTACAAAGTTGTATAACTTTGTAATTTGTGTTATTCTGTGAATAATTTTTTAGCGCCGCACTACCCCTTTAAGAGCTTGTAATTGTGTGTGTGTGTGGGGGGGGGTAGTTTAGGGAGGTCTAAACCATGAAGTTTTGGATATTCTGGTCAGTATTGGGGATTTATTAGGATCATCTTGTAAATTAGAGTATGATAGTCTCTAAAGCAGGGGGCTATCTCATAATTTGCTTTCAGATAGGCTGCAAGCAGTTTACCTGCTTTCATCCTGCTTCTTCTAATCCAACGATTGGGCCCTATCTCAAAAATGTATTTGAGTGCTTTAGAGGCTTGTCTAGCAGTCACCGATCCTTCAACCATGCTTCTCCATCATCCACACTATCCAGTTTTACACAGTATGTAACCTGCCACACAAGAGACAACAGAACATTGGACTTGTTCTTTGCCAATGCAAGGGAGGCATATCGTTTATCAGCCCTACCACCCCTGGGAAGATCAGATCAGAACCTGGTGCATCTTCAACCTGTATACCACAACTGTAAGCCACTTGTACATAGAGAACCAGCTGTCACCCACATAGTGAGGATATGGACCGAAGAGAGTGATAAGGCTCTGAGGGATTGCTGTGAAACAACTGCATGGGAGAGCTGCAGGATTCCTATGGGGGGGACATGGAAGGCCTCACACACTGTATAACAGACTACATTAAAGGGGTTATCCAGCGCTACAAAAACATGGCCACTTTCCCCCTACTGTTGTCTCCAGTTTGGGTGGGGTTTTGAAACTCAGTTCCATTGAAGTAAATGGAGCTTAATTGCAAACCACACCTGAACTGGAGAAGGAAAAGTGGCCATGTTTTTGTAGCACAGGATAACCCCTTTAATTTTTGTGTGGACAACACAGAATCCACAAAAGTGGTGAGGTGTTTCCCTAACAACAAACCTTGGATTAATGCTGATACAAAAGCTCTTCTTCAAGGGGTAGTCCGGCGGGGGGGCATTTTTTTCCTGACACCGAGGAGTAGGTGGCTGAGGGAAACGACGTCCACTCACCTCCGCGGTTCCAGCGGTGGGTCCCGTATCGCGGCGCTCTGGTCCCCGGTGTCTGATGGGGAATCGGGCCGATTATCGCTCCGTGGAATAGGCCCCTAACAGTGAACTCAGCTCCTGCTGGGAGCTCCCACCTCCAGATCAATGAATGTAACAGTCAGTCATCTGACTGCAGGCTGATCTTCACAAATGCCCAGGTGAGAAAGAAACTCAGAAAGATCAAGGTTGGAAAGGCTGCAGGGCCAGATGGTATCAGTGCCCGGCTACTTAAGACTTGTAGGGACCAGCTGTGTGGTATTATTACATATATGTTTAATATGAGCCTGAAGCTAGAAATGGTACCACAACTGTGGAAATCATCATGTGAGGTACTAGTTCCAAAGACACCACATCCAAGGGACCTGAATGGCTATAGACCTGTAACACTGGCATCCCACTTGATGAAGGTCTTGGAGAGATTGGTTCTCACACATCTCCACCCTCTAGTGAGCCCAGCCATGGACCCTCTCCAGTTTGCTTATCGGCCGGGCATTGGGGTGGATGATGCCATCATCCACCTTCTACACAGAGCCCTTTCTCACCTGGAGAAACCGGGGAACACTGTGAGAATAATGTTCTTCGATTTCTCCAGTGCTTTTAACACCATACAGCCAAGGCTAATGAGAGACAAGCTGGCCTTTGTTGGAGTGGATCTCCATCTCTCAAACTGGATCCTAAACTACCTCTCAAATCGACCTCAGTATGTGAGAGCCAGGGACTGTGTGTCAGATACTGAACTGGGCTGATCACATGGACACACTGTACAGAAAGGGCCACAGCAGGCTCTACCTGCTCAGGAGGCACTTCTTAGGACCTTCTTTAACTCTGTAGTGGCATCAGCCATCTTCTTCGGAGTGGCCTGCTGGGGGAGTGGCATATCAACCATCGATAGGAACAAACTGGACAAGCTGATCAGAAGGGCCAACTCTGTCCTTGGAAGTCCCCTGACACCGGTGCGGGTGGTGGGGAAGCGAAGGATTTGTCAGTGGTCAGCTCCATACTGGAGAATGACTCCCATCCTATGCATGACACCGTGATAGCACTGGGCAATACTGTTAGTGACCGTTTAATTCACCCAAAGTGCGAGAAGGAGCGATATCGGAAGTCCTTCCTTCCTGCAGTAGTTAGGCTGTACAACCAACACCGACCTATGCAGAGATCACTCCACAAAAAGAACTAACATAGTCTAATGTTCTTATTGTATCTTTTTTTACCTTTTCTTCTCTTTGTCTACTTTAATCGTAAAGTATTTTCGTACGTGTAATATCTATGCTTCTGTAACACACTGAATTTCCCCATGGTGGGACTATTAAAGGATTTTCTTATCTTATGAGGCACTCTGCCCAGAAGTAGCCTCTGAGAGCCTTTCTATTAGGCCAGCTGGGGGGTCACAATTTTATACCCTCTCTCGACAAGACCATAGCGTAACCAGACGTAACTAAATGCAAGTGATACGGCTATCTGATATATCTCAGTACATTCGTTTTTTTCTACACATGTAGATATTTAATACCCCTAAGAACATAAGTTATATAGTATATTAAGATGTGGTAAAATATAGGGGTACAGAAGAATAAAGCACTCTATATAAGCCGATATAATTGTGCTGTGGTGCGAGTTGTAGTACAACTTAATGGCCACAAACAACCAGCACGCAGCGAGGAATACTACGAACTGATCCCGCCCTCCGCACTGCCTTATATAGAGAGCGCCAGTCTGTGACGCCACTTCGCCCCGCCCCTCACTGAGTTTCCGGTGTGCGCGCGCTGCCCGTCCTGCGTCCGGCATGACGCACTTCCTGTTTTCCCTCGCGCGTTCCCACCTATCCCGTCATGGCGCCGCCGAGCCGCTGGTATTTTACCCGGGAGCAGCTAGATCGCAGCCCCTCCCGCCGTGCCGGCCTGGACCCGGATAAGGAGCTTTCGTACCGGCAGCAGGCGGCAAACCTCCTGCAAGACATGGGCCAACGGCTTAATGTGTATCCTTCCCTGGCCTGCTCGTGCCTGGGCTCTTGTCAGGAAGGAAGGCCTGGAGCCGGGAGGCTGCGCGCCCCACGCCCTGCTGTACAGGACACGGGCGACTGCTCAGTCTATGGGAATGTGCGTCTGCACAGGGACGTCACCCGGGATAGGGCCGGCCACCTGTAACACAGACCTCTCATTGTAATGTGCGGCCAGAGGTCACGTGCCTGTGGGGTGTTCCAGGTAGTGGTGAATGGCACGGTGCTGACTCACTTATAACCATGGTAACTTGTCACTGACCAGTGTAGTCAATGAAGTGTTTGGACCATTGATGTAGATCAGCCAGCTCTAATGGTGTTTCCCATCCTGTGGCTCCCTAGCTGTTGCATAACTACATCCCCCATTGGATTTTTGCATAATGGGAGTTGTAGTTTTACAGCAGCAGAGGAGCCATAGGCTGTGGAGCACTGAATGAATCCATTCAACCATCAAACACAACACAAGGCACACAAAAAATAAAACCTGTAAAATACTTGTGATAATAAAGTGATGGCAGATGTGTGGTGTCATTGATTTACTGCTGACTTTTTATTTTTAGTGTGCCCTGTGTTGCCAGGAGGACAGTGGACTGATGGTGTACAATCCAGAGGAAACTGGTTTTACCTCAGCAACCAATCACAGTGCAGCTTTCATTTTGTGACCTTTTTCAGAAATGAAAGCAGAGCTGTGATTGGTTGCTGTGGGTAAATCAGATGGTTATAAGTGATACATCTGGGTTAGTGTGTCCCGTTTTTACGTTTATGTCTATAATAGGGATGAGCGCAGCTCAAATCCCATCATTTGGCACTTGAATATCGATGGCTGAAGAAGTTGAATGCAGCCTTTGAAGGGGGTTCTGTATCCATGTTCTCCCAGACTTTCTAGGGCAGTATCCAATTTTTTAAGCCGCTTGTATTCAAATATTGAACGATTGATTGAATATTGAACTCGAGTTGTGCTTATCTCTAATCCATATTCAGGCTCTGCATCGCCCTTACAGGGGTATTCCTAACTCTTGTTTTGCTGGTAAAGTTGCATACCATCTGCAACCAAAAGGTCAAAAATGGGCTTTATGCAGTTTTTGTCTGACACATTGTGACTAGTGATGGGCAAAATGTTTGGTTTTATCCAAACGCTTGACATTTCATTTATGGTGACTGGAGAAGTTGGATGCAGTTAGAGGGAGTCCTGGAAATGCTGTATCCATGTTTTCCTTGCACCCCCTAACTTATCCAGCCATCGGGAATCGAATGCCAAGCATTCAGAATCAGATAAACCTGAATGCTCGGTGAGGGTGCATGCACAGTACGGAATACGCGCGTAAAGGCCGCTGTGGATTCCGACACTGACCCCTGCTCGCAGCAGTACGCATCTCCGTCCGTGCCATAAACACCATTTTAGAATTGACGTGTCAATTCTTTCAACGGACGGCGGAATCAGTCTGTGCCTAGAATGGAGTCTATGGCACAGGCGGAGATGCGCCCGCGATGTAATCCGCAGCGGCCTTTACGCACGTATTCCGTAGTGTGCATGCACCCTTGCTAATTGTGAGCACATTAAAGGGGTTATTCAGCGCTACAAAAACATGGCCACTTTTCCCCCTACTCTTGTCTCCAGGTCAGGTGTGGTTTGCGATTAAGCTCCATTTACTTCAATGGAACTGAGTTTTAAACCCCACCCAAACTGGAGACAAGAGAGGGGGAAAAGTGGCCATGTTTTTGTAGTGCTGGATAAGCCCTTTAATGATACAGTTCTGTGATCTTCATGTGCAACCAAAATCGCCTTAAAGTGACTGCACCACCAGGCCCAGGCAGAAGCACTGGAGTCGGGCCGACCCACCCTTAGTGGGAGGAAACCCCAGCCCCTCTATGATAGGGTTCCATTGATTGATACATAGAGGGGCTGGGGTTTCTTCCCACTAAGGGTGGGTTGGAAGCCTCCAGTGCTTCTGCCTGGGCCTGGTGGTACAGTCACTTTAAAGGGAATCTGTTTCCATTGCAAACACTTAAAGAGGATGTACCACCAGGTACATCCTCTTTAACCTGAAGCCACGGAATGAACGGCGCCGGCACGGGGAAGCCGATGCCGCGGTCCGTTTTCCCGACCGAGACCCGGTTCCCGTGCATGGCACTGTTCTATGAACCGGAACTGGCCGGTGCTCAAGCACTGGAGGTAGGCCGAGCCACCCCCAGTGGGAGGGAATTTCCTCCCCTATATGACGCGGCTCACTTAGAATGAATGGAGCCGCATCATGGAGAAGAGGGAATTCCCTCCCACTGGGGGCAGCCTGGCCGGCCTCCAGTGCTTCAGCACTGTCTTTGTTGCTCACAGCAAACCTTTAATTTTATAGTGGTTAAGCATTTGCTGTTGGGCTCGGGGTTGTATAAAAATCCTAAAAGTACTATGCACAGTTTTGCACAGGAGGCAGGACACTGTGTAGTCTGGATGGCATGGAACCTGGAAGAATATATATATAAATTTTCCATTTTAAGCACTGCTCTCCTCCTATAGGGCATAGTTGGTAACAAGCTCATCCATGGGGGTCTGACTTGTGCAGTCAGCATGCCGTTCAGTTTATGTGGATCTTCCAAATGTTATTTCAGAAATAAATGGTAGATTAGTTGCAGAAAACAATGCAAATGTAAAGCTGTGTGTGACTATAACCTTAACACTCAATGGGTTTGCTAACTATTACATTGTATACTTTATATAAAGATGTATCATACTATAAACGAATATAAGGCATCACAGGCAAAAAGTTTGTGTGGAGCCCTGATACTCTTCTTCACTTTAGCCGGGGGCATTCTGACTCAATTGAACATACTACAATTTTTTCTCTCTGTTGGGCTCCACAATACAGCTATGTGCTAAATTTTACCATCTGTATTATATGTGGTAGAAGCTATATACATTTACATTATCATAGATGGGATGTAAGTTCAGTTTAGTAGAACTTAAAACACATGTGAAACTGGCCTAGGCCCCATGCATATGTCTGCATTAATGCTGTTTTGTACAGGGAGCCATAGAGGAACCTATACTGTCCTTGCTTCATATAAATTTCTGGCATACTCTATTGAATGTATGTACAGAGTTTTCTCCCCTAGGAGTGGTGGAGAGATGCTGTGATGTCAGGGGCACATGTATACTAAATAATGTAAATGTCTAGATGATTTGAAGCCCAGTCTAAATTGTTATTGAAATCTATTAGAATGTATGATTTTCCTTAGCTTTTACATCGTAGATCTCAGCTGACTATTAATACAGCTATTGTATACATGCATCGTTTCTATATGGTTCAATCGTTTACAAGATTCCACCGTAACGTAAGTGATATTGTGTGTATTTCCCTTTTCTCAAATGCCATTTATAAGATGTTTCAGGTCTCTAGGCACAGTATATTAAAGAGTTTTCTTTTTAAAATATCTTAACAGTTCAAAAGGCAATGTTGATAGCACTATAGACTTGTATATGTATAAGCAAGTCACTCCCACAGGAGACGGGATCCTAAGTCTATGGAGACTATCTCCTGCAGCGAGATGGCTGTCACTGACAGTCGGGGAGTGAAGTGTGCGGTATTTGATTACTGGTGGCTAAATAAGTTGGATGCAGCCCTAGAGAGTCCTGAAAACATAAATCCAGCCTATGTATCCATGTTTTCCAGGACTCATTCGGCCTGCATCCGACGTTTACGACGTTTACCAGAATGACATCTGGGACATATATTACACCCATAGAAAATAATGCACATAATCAAAGTATAATGTGGATCAGAGAGTCAGGAGCTGATAAGCAGAGCTCCCCGATGTCGGTATTTTTTTCCTCTCTAGTAGTGTTGATTACATTGAAAACAATGCAATATTTACATGTTTGAATATGTTCCTTAGGTAAGAAAACCTTTTTAAAGGTATACAAAATAGGTACTATGCCATCGACCTAAGGTAATATTGGTGCCAATGCCTATTCCTACTTTTAAAGTAAGAATCATGTATTAGAGAGCAGGTCTCCCGAATATCTTGTAATTTGTTAATATGTACAAGTAACTGAGATAGTCATAAACTATAATATTGTCAAACAGGTATGTATATGTATTTCTTTTTTTCTCTCAGACTGTAGCACCCGCTGCGCTGTTTCTAGCAGCCAAGGTAGAGGAGCAGCCTCGGAAGTTGGAGCATGTCATCAAAGTGGCTCATGCTTGTCTTAATGCTCAGGAACCCTTGCCAGACACCCAGAGTGAGGTATGTAACCACTACTGCGCTTTTAGAACCTCACAAATAGTCCTCATTGTAAAAATTGAGCATACATGGTACAATATGCCATACTAATATAGTAATTGGGATGAGATTTGCACTGTGGGCATATAAGACAACAAGCAGCTGTAATGGTTAGAAATACTTAGGTGGCAATCACACTCTGTAATGATGGTCCGTGCACGGACAATGTGCTACAGATTGGACTTTCAAAGTCCCTTCTGTAGCACATTGTTCGTATATACGGACCATGCATGAGATGTATGAATGCCCCTTAGTCTTAAAATATTAACACAATATGATAAACCACACCAGCCACATCTTACTGTGTTTGGTTATCCTTAACTACTGAACCCTGACAGATTTTTGAAGCCAAAGCCAGGAACAGACTATAAGCAGAGATCAGGTCATACAGGTAAGATTGAGATTCCTCCTTTTTTTCAAATACATTCCTGGCTTTGGCTTCAATAATCTGTCAGATCTCTCGTGTAAAGGCACCCTTAATCTTGTACTCCCTAAGGGCATGTATGAGCACATACGTAGCATGCTTGTTTTGATGAGTTAGATTCCCAAAGAAGTACTCAACTAACTTGCTTTCATGTACTCCGACTTGGTAGTATACAATACATAAAAAGGCCTCCTTCTGCACTGCAGAGATCTGGGGTATTACACAGACTTCTATGAAGAAGCTGTATGTATGTGTCTTTTTGCACAGGTCCACTTATTAGGAGTCTTTGTAAAGGCTCTTTGCTCTCTGCAGCAATATTACATAGTACATTTACATGCAGTATTTTATTTAAAAGAACACACTGCCAAGCTAATATAGGGGTTCCCTATAGGGGTTATTTCAGGACCCGTAAGCCAGAGCTGACAGCAGCTGCAAAGCGTCTCCCTGATCAGGAGCCAGTATCTCCATGCTTACATGGATAGACCCTTGATTTAATTGAGAACTGTGTAATACTTAAAGTGAATGTACCATCAGGCCCGGGCTGAAGCACTGGAGACAGGCTGACCCACCCCCAGTGGGAGGAACCCCCCTGCACCTCTATGACGCAGCTCTATTAGAATTAATGGAGCAGCATCATAGAGGGATGGGGGGGGTTCCTCCCACTGGGGGTGGGTCGGCCCGCCTCCAGTGCTTCAGCCCGGGCCTGATGGTACA
The DNA here is from genome assembly GCF_027789765.1 of Dendropsophus ebraccatus. Classification (NCBI taxonomy): domain Eukaryota; kingdom Metazoa; phylum Chordata; class Amphibia; order Anura; family Hylidae; genus Dendropsophus; species Dendropsophus ebraccatus. Next base: position 49,253,062 of record NC_091458.1, read on the forward strand.
TTCACTTTAATTTCACCATTGATGGCACTATAGAGAAATTGAACTCTTGCTACAAGGTTCCATCATGGATTACAGTGATCACTATAGGATAGGACTCCCTGTTGATCATACTATTTTTGAGGGAGCCTTCCAATAAGAAGGGGTATCTAATGTGAACAACCCCTTTAGATGTCTAACCCTTTTAAAAGTTGTGGCTGTTCACTGTTTAGAGCCTTCCTGCTGTGATGATGATAGAACACCTTGACACAATTACTAATATTTTTTATTCCATTTATACTGGGTGTAGGGGAATCAGGCAGACAAAACCACAGTGCATGCAAGAGTTAGTTAGTTTGAACTAATACAAAATATTGTACTAGCTTAGCCATCCCTAACGTTTTGTGAAACTGCGTACTTCGCTGAGCATGCTTGTGATATCTACTTGTTTGCATGTAGCGTTGTCTTTCACTGGAACTTTTGCCTCTGTTGCTTGGCAGCTATGTATAGTATGCAGGCTTGACAACTGGGTTTGGTCTGCTCTTACCTCTAATAACATTTGATCAGAACATCAATCTTTTATTAAACATCATACTGAGTAGAAACTATTCCAAACCTTAGTTACTGCAAACCATGACCAGTTGGTGACCCTGCCTGCATATCCTGGTTGTTTTGTGCAGAGTGCTTGCCAGTGAGTAATTTGCCTGTCCTCTCAACAACAGGCATACCTGCAACAAGCCCAAGACCTGGTCATTCTAGAGAGCATTATACTGCAGACCCTGGGTAAGTCTTCCAGGATGGCTGAAAATGGGAGAGCCCGGAAAGCCCCAGCTAAGCCTTGATCACAGCCATGGAGCAAGACTGACCTGGAGGAAGCGTCTGCAGAATAGCACTATGTGATGGATAATAATCTTGCTGTTCAAGGGCCATACTACATCATTGTGTTGTTATGTGTAGTATTTAGTTTGGCTTTTAATAGTTTCTGTTATTTAAAAAAATGTCATAGAGTGATATCAAAAGTTTTGATTGGTTATGGTCTGGATGCTAAAACCCGCACTGATCGCTAAAACAAGTCAGGAGAAGCACTTAGCTAGGCACTTTTCTCTCCATTTCACTGCTCGCCCCAAGAGTCGGATTTGATAGAAAGTCAGTGGAGCCGTCTCTCACAGTGAGGAGTGATGGGGAGAGAAGCTCTAAGCTGAGCGCTTCTCCCTGCTCTTGCTAACAATCACTGGGGTCTTAGCGCCAAGATCCCAACTGATCAAAACTTTTGATATGTCTCTATGGTATGTCAAAAGTTTTATTTATATTTTTTAATGACAGTGACTCTTCAAGTTTTTAGTGCAGTTTTATTTTTGTTACTGAAGAAAATGTAGCTTCTTAAAGTATGGAGTGACATATTTACAATATAATGACCATTATTAGACTATGTCTGGTGTCTATTGCTGTTATTTTACAACTTGATACTTCAATAGTGTTATTAACAGTTCTTAGGCCCCGTTCACACAGAGCAAGAGCGGCAGAATTCCGCCAGCCTCCATGTCATAATGACACTCTATGGGAGGCTCGCATGCTGCATCTGTCTTTGGCGCTGAGAAACGCTGAGCGATGCAGCGCGCGAGCCTCCCATAGAGTGTCATTATGACACGGAAGCTGGTGGAATTCCGCCTCTCTTGCTCTGTGTGAACGGGGCCTTGCTGTCTGATGTTACTGATAGTATACTGCACATGTTTATATGCTTTGTGGTGATTGTTTAATCTTTTTGCTATGGAGAAACATAGGAGGAGATTTTCTAATCGACGTGTTTTATCTTTCCTTTACCATTGTTATGTTCTCCATTACATTAGTATACTTATTTTCAGCCCACATAGTCTTCATTTTAGTTCAACATTTTATGTACTGTCTTGTTTTCCAGGCTTTGAAATCACCATTGATCACCCTCACACTCATGTAGTGAAGTGCACCCAGCTGGTAAGAGGTGAGCATTCAGTTTCTTTCCATAAGCTCATACAGTTCTTTATGTGTTTAGGGTTTGTTTTTTTTAGTATTTGAACTCTTGCATTATGGCCTTTTAATATAGGTGGTATTTTATTGTCCTCTTAGATATTGTGGTTTTGTATTGATTGATCTTTATAGAGATGTAAATCATTTGCTAAATATTCTTCCAATTTCAGTGGTGCTCAAATGTCCAGTATATTTTCATGGACTAGCATAGGGGCCAACATGACTGAAGCTTTTTTTTAATCATCGTTTACCTATCTTCTGGATAGGAAATAAATGTTAGGCTGTGTTCACACATTGTAAAATAAAGGTAAAAGACAGCTGTTTTTTCAATATAATAATGCGCTCCATTGAAGTCAAAAGGAAATTGACCAGCAGTGCACACACTGTATAGAATAACATCTGTTATTGCTTAAGACCATCCCAGTAATAACATGCTGATGATTAACCACCTGCTTTTACAAAATGAGCGTTCTTTGTTGTTGTTGTTTTTTTCATCTTTTTACACATTGTTTTATTTTCACTCAAAATTATGGTTGTATTTAGCTTTTATTTTACTGTGTGTGAACATAGCCTTAGATTCATCCACTGGATTCCTCAAGCTAGCCATAGTCAGGAGGGGTTGTATGGTGCGGTAGCATGCACACTCCTGTAACAGACAACAGCAGATACAGACACAGTAAAGTGAACACACTCTGGAAGGATCTCTAGGGCTACAGAACCAGCAAGTTAGAAAATGTTTATCCTAGTCGACTATGCACATTGTGAATTAGAACCTAAAGTGATACTGTAATGCTTAGAATAACCCACCATCATTTCTCTCTTTCTTCTCAGCAAGCAAGGACTTGGCTCAGACATCCTACTTCATGGCAACCAACAGGTTAATTTATAAGCATATTTCTGAGGGTATTACATGAAAAATATTTCTATTCAAAAATAGGATGTTTTACGGGGTGTAAACATAGAATTTGTGAAATATTGCCTAATTTTCCTAAGTACTTTGCTAATAAAAATAAAAAAGAGTCCACTGGTGGATTTAACTTGTAGTTTTAAGGTCATTCCTAAAAAAAAAAAAAAACAATTTATCACCTATCCATAGGTTAGGTAATAAATGTGCTGTGTCTGCCCACTGGGACCTCAAGCATTTGTCATAACAGCAGTCCTCTTGTGATTCAGGTAGTAGTGTACTTGAGTGGCCACCTTTTTATTCACTGCTATGAGACTTCTATTCAAGAGCACTAGCGGTCCCAGCATGTATGATTTTGGAGGGAAAACCTGCCACCATGCAGGGAGTGGAGCCAACTGCTTCCACCTCCATGCTCACTTTAGTGTGGGTTCCAAGCGGTTGATCAGCTGGCAAGCCGCATGTTGGCACTCAGGCGATAAACTATTGATATCCTCTCCTGTGGATAGGCTAATAATAGTTTTAGCTGGAAAACCACTTTAATTCTTCCTTATTATGTCTTAGAAATCTTTGATGCCTTTAGATGGAAATATAGAGAGGTGCAAATTCTAGTACAAGAAAATAAATATTGAAGATGGCAAGCTATAATGTCCATTATAAGGATGCTTGCCTTTAGGGAAACTTGTTATTTCAATTAGATTTGATGTGTAAAATTATGAAGGAAAATCAGTGAGGAGGCCTAGTACTGAATACTTGGTATCTTCCACAATGATAGTGGCCATGAGGTGGATAGTTTTATGGTCACTTCACATTTTAGTCTTTAGGTCAGTATTTAGCACTAGTACAATGCTCAGTTCACAAGCTGCATCTGCAATTCCAGAGCAGTTTGCAGTACAAGGCATATAGATGGAAAACAAGCATGCCGCAGATTTTAGAATCCATAGCGTGCTCATGTTCTTGTGTACAGGTCCTATATTTTTACCACAAATTCCACCCTTCTAGTCTGTATAGTGATACACACTGGAAGAATTATCAGTAAGATATGCATGTGCACAGTCCAAAATTTTTAAAGTGTAATTCCCCTAACCAAACTTGTTATGTATAATATGTATAATCTGCTTTCCTGTAGTCTGCATCTTACTACGTTCAGCCTGCAATACACCCCTCCAGTAGTGGCTTGTGTCTGCATCCATTTGGCTTGTAAGTGGTCTAACTGGGAGATCCCTGTGTCAACAGACGGGAAGCCATGGTGGGAGTACGTGGATGTGACAGTGACACTAAAGCTTTTGGATGGTTTGTATTTCTTATTTTCTTTATTGTTTATTACACCAATTTAAAAAAAAATGCTGTATATTAGATTTACATATTATATATTAGAAGTCTTCCTAACTGGCATGTGTAGGGTCTTTTTCCTTCCGTTTGCTGGCATTTGTGTAAGCAGCTTTTTGCCTCCATGGTTGTTAAATGGACAGACTCTATCTGGTGTGATGTTGTTTCTGTGCCATTTATAATTCTCCCTGTCGCTGCTCCCCCTCTTCAAATGTGAATGTCTATTCAGGTTCCAAACTGCTGACACTGCTAGATAGTTGTTTGGTCAAGCAGACACATGGTACCTTTTATATATCTATTTGTACTTCCGTAATGTAGAAAAATACTTGTATTTGCATGTGCAAAGTGTCAGGTATAGGATGGGAGGGACAGCGAGAAGGCGTTTCATCTTGCTGCAATTCAGGAGTTTGTTAAAGCCTCTTTGACTTTATAAAATGTGCCATGTGTCATCTTGACGTAACAGCTATCTATCAGTGTCAGCAGTTTGGAACTTGAATTGCAGCTGACAGATTCACTTCAAAATGTCACTGTGGTTTGGAAAAACACATGTTTATGACATGTGAAAAGTTTTGAACAGTCTAGGTCTGTGTGTTTAGACCCATACCGATTGTGAGAATGAGCTGGGAGAAGACCGTGCTAAGCGCAGTTCTCTCCCAGCTCTGTATCACATGATGAGTCAGGCTCCAAAGACTTACATTAGGAGCCTGACTCTTGCATAAGTGCTGTGTGTAACTTAAGGTGACATGTTGATTTGGGGACTATAAAGTGCATTGCTGTAAGGAGTGTAGCGTTAACTAGTACTATATTCTTATTCTTTGCAGAACTGACACATGAATTTCTCCAAATCTTAGAAAGAACTCCCAATCGCTTGAAACGTATAAGAAACTGGAGAGTAAGTCTAATGGAATATACCACTTTTTGACCACATATCCTATAGCAACCAATATTTTTGGGGATATTGTCTTTGGTTGTATTCTCTCCCCCTCCCCCCCTTTTCCAAAAAATAAATAAACATTTTGGCATCTGATAGCGGCTGGCGGCAGCAGCTAGCCGCTGGGTATGTAGAGGTCTCTCCATAGCTCCTTAACAGCGCCCTTACATATGTGTACATCATTGGTTCATAAGGGATCAGAGTGCTGTTATCTGCTTCTCCTGCTGGAGACTACAAACTGGTTTAGCTTACAGTGTGCAGGTGGGCTATAGCCTAATAGATGGAGCCAAAACACTTTAGCTACATGTTGCCTCGTAGTGACAGCAGTCTATACCCAAGGTGTCTGTGTCAAAGAATTTTATGGTGAGTATTCAAAAACCCACCTTTTTACTTTTATAAACCTCTGTAGTCTTACTGCAGTCTCTTCTATCTCTCTCTATTTTCTCTGCTTCTGGCTCTCTAGCCACTCTCCCCTCTCCATAGATTTTAATGGGTAGCATGTAATTGATTCCTCAGTGGCTTGAGCTGTTTTTCAGATTGTATCCAGCATTCTATTTGTGCTGAGGGGAATACAAAAAGTTTTTTTTTTTCCTTGATTCCCTGTTTCTCATAATTTCTTATACTACTGGTTTATGCAGACTTTTGCACATTGACATTGCTCATTTAAATATATATAATTTATTTTATTTTTTTACAGACCACACAAACAAACAGCAAACCTAAAGAGGATGGGTGCGATGAGGATAGCAATGACAATTTTTCTGACCAGAATATACTTCGAATGTTCTCCCGTGGTGGCTTTACAAACTCCTCTTCCCCCATGTCTGATGCGTCTTCTCATTCATTCTCTGGATCTAAGGGGGATTCAGCAATGTCTGGAAGCTCATGGGGAGCTTTGCTACAGAATCCAAGGCAGCCGCAGAGGACTAGTGAGCACAATCCATGTACAGATCAGGCTTTGCCCATGAACAAACCACCTACCACTGCAAAAGTATCCCTGAAGGAGTACCGTGCGAAGCATGCAGAAGAGTTAGCTGCACAGAAACGACAGCTAGAACATATGGGAGCCAATCTAAAGGAGCAGTATGCAAGTGCTGCTCAAAACCTGCTCATTCAGCAGCAGAGAGAACGGGAGAAGGAAAGCCATACCTCACCCATCATTTTAAAGATTCCCTTGCATGATGTAAGTCATGAACGGACAGACAAATCTACCAGTCTGAAAATGCATCTTCCTGTAGCCAGCCGAGAGAAGCCAGAGGAGGGAAAGATTTACATTAAAGTGCCAACTGACGAGAGTGGTGGTAATACTGGCAAAAGTAAGGAAAAACACCGAAGTGGTTCCTCATCTTCTCATCATCATCACCACCATCATCACCACAACAGCCAGTCCCACCGCCAACACCATCAGGACTCATCCAGCAGCGGCAGTGGCAAGCGCTCTTTAAGCAGCACTTCCCACAAAACATCAGTTCCTTCTCGAAAGAGACCCTCTTCAGATGATGTCGGCAGCCATGATCCCTCTTTTCATAAACAAAGGAGGACTTCCAAAACTCCCACAACCGACACCCCTGTAGTACAGGCGTCACACAGACCCCGTAGTAGTCATGGCAAAACAGAGAGGGAAGCCTCTGCCGGTGCCAATGGACACAGTACAGCGAAGGTCATCGATTACCAAGACACTGTAAACATGTTACATTCACTACTAAGTGCACAGGGAGTGCAGCCCATGCAGCCGGCTCAGTATTTGCATCAGTATGGGGATTATCGTAGGCCCAGGACGAGCAATACAGACAAACCCAGAGCACCTCCTCCCCTTCCTGCTGAGCCACCTCCGCCTCTGCCACCACTTCCTAAATAACTGCTAGTGAAGTACACATCTTCAGACTTGCATGAAAGGGTTATATAGCCACTTTCTTAGCACTATTTTACCAGCATACTTTCTCTGTGCTCTTCCATATACTTTGTCGTGTATGTATTTCATGTCTTAAGTTACATTTTACAATCTTATCCTTTTTTTCCCATACAATGGCTGGTGTTTGTCGACCACTTGTCTCTCAACACTTTCTGTTGCTACACTTTTTCACGTTGTCTTGTCTCCCCCCCCCCTCTTCTTTAAATGGGACGTATGTTTTATATGTACCTTGCTATTTATCTTAACATGAAGATCAACGAGTTTTTTATTGTGAATCTCAAGGCAACTAATTGGAGGCCCATCTTTTTTATGAGCATGTCCAGGTACTTTATGTGAGAATCATCTTTTTATTCATTCACACTGAAAAGTAACTCTGCATGCCATTTGTGTGTGCAAATGGAATAAGTTATTCACAAATGCTTAACAGATCACGGACATGGTTTTTTTGATGGTCAGGTTTCTCATACATGTTTGTTGCTCATCTTTCTGTGGATATTTTATACTGTATAGTAATCATTCATTTTTCAGTCTGCTGCTTTCAACAATTCAGTTTCTTACTATTCCGTCTATGGCTGGTAGTATTTGACACAGGTATGTGACGTTAAATGCCAGTTTGACCTAATGCTCTAAATTATAATAATGTTTTTATTATATAGATAATACTATATGTGTCCATTCAGGAAATACAAAATGGACTTTAGTTTTATTTAGAAGTGACAGCCACCCCTCCCCCTTTATAAACGTATAAACTTTTTGCTTGTTGGTGTTCTGTAAAATCACACGAGAGGGGCCATTCTACTAATACATTTTCATCTATTCATCTTCCGGATCTCCACAGGTCCCTGAGTGTCCGCTGTGAGTAGAGCAGTAATGGGGTTGCATGGTCACGGCTTTAGTCACTTTAATGGAGCTGACAGCAAGAGCCTAACATAATCCTGATCTGCCCCATAGCAGTGAACGCAGTGGTCAAGCACAAGGAGTACTCAGTGACCTTTGTTCTTGAGATTGTTAGGGTCAGACTCTCAAAATCACACATTTGTCACCTGTGGATAGGTGATAAATGTTATAAGTTGCCCTTTGCTTTTGAGTTGAAAAAGTTGAAGTTTGGGATTGCTGGAAAAGCTGTGGTAGGGAACATCAGTACTTAGTAGCCTAGTTTATAGGGTTGAAAAAAAGAAATCCGTCCATCCTGTTCAGCCGTTTACCTTGCAGTGTTGATCAGAGGAAGACAAAATCCTGCATGAGGCAGAAGCCAATCTTCCTAAACCTAGAGAAAAAATTGGCTTCTACGTGGGCTGCTCCAAATTTAGTTTTGCGCCCTTTTATAAGTACATAATTACAAAGAACAAATGCACATATTTCTATTGAGAAAAGCTCTTTCCAGCACTGGGGAGCAATGATGATTGTGTCCTCTCAGACGCTGGAAAGAATGTGCTAGTGGTATAGAGTATTATGTGGTGCTAGCGCTTTAGCTAAATATGAGTTACATGGATTTCTCCACAAGCATGTTTAGCTATATATGTGTCATCTACTCAGTGCTACTTTTTAAACGATCTTAAAGGGAATGTGTCATATTGTTTAAATCAAGTATTTATGTTAAACATATTTAAAAAAAAAAAAAAGATTTTTTTAATTCTCCATGTCATCACTATCTGTTATGCTTTTTTTTTTTAATCATGAAATTGTTTTCATTATGGCCTAAGGGCCTGTTCACACAGACTAATTTTTGCAGAATTTTAAGCAGAGTCTGCACTTGAAATTCTGCCTGTCCTATTCATTGAATAGGGTGCTTCGTGCGCTCTTGGCCAAAACAATCCGTTCTTTTGACGGAGAGTGCACAAGGCATCCTATTCAATGAATAGGACAGGCAGAACTTAAAGCGTAGTCCACTGCACGGACTCTACCTAAAATTCTGTGAGAATTACTCTGTGTGAACGGAAACTTAGAATAAGATGACACTCCCTGTATAGATGACTTTTCAGACAGGATTAAGGTCCTATCAAATAAGGCAAATATAGGCCAAGCGATCAGCTGACGAATAAGCTGATCACTCAATTCTGACATGTAAAAAATGATTCTCTGTCAGCCATACATCTCCCTATGTAACGGGATGTGTGACTGACAGCTCATTAAAGCAAAGGTCACATAAATAGGCTTTGTAAAGCTAGGAGATTGGCACGTGTTTACGGTGCCTTAACAGTGAAAGGTAACACCTGTGTTTAGATAACACAGGATCCACCATTCACAGCTTACCTCTTGTCTGTTACAGAGCATGTCTAGAAAACTTTTTCATAGAAGTCTATATGTCAGCTGATGACTATTGTTTCCTGTGCTCCGTGTGGCAGCTGTCAAGAATATCTCTAGATGCTGTTAAAAGCAGTTTAGACAAGTTTGCTGCCCTCTAAATCGTGTACAGAAAATATAATTAAAAAAATCTACAATCAGAAAATAAAAGGATACAAAGAAAATAATGTGTTAGTGTCTGATTTTAGTAACAATTAGGTGTAACATTCTCTTAAACATATCTGGCCAGTTGCTTAGTAAGCAGTAGGAGTGATAAAACCCTTATTACACTTTATTGAATCACTACAATGGAAAGCTTAAAGGGAACCTGTCACCCCCCGTGCCGGGGTGACAGGCTCCCGACCCCCCGTTAGAGCCCCCTATACTCACCTAATCCCGCCGGGTCCCGCTTCTGGATCCGGTCGGGTGACGGAGATCTCAGCCGCTGCAGCCCGGCGCGCGCGCTGAGAGATGAGTCCAACACCCATAGAGAATGACAGGAGAGTCCAGCGCTCCGTCATTCTCTATGAGCGTTGGACTCATCTCTCAGCGCGCGCGCCGGGCTGCAGCGGCTGAGATCTTCGTCACCCGACCGGATCCAGAAGCGGGACCCGGCGGGATTAGGTAAGTATGTGGGGCTCTAACGGGGGGTCGGGAGCCTGTCACCCCGGCACGGGGGGTGACAGGTTCCCTTTAAGAGAGATGTGCTCAGCTATATTTACCTTCCTGGGCTCCATAATACATCTTGGTAATACAGTATTACAAGAAAAAGTGAAAAGTCCAGCACTAAAGGTTCCATTAAAGGGGTTATCCAGGCTTAGAAAAACATGGCTGCTTTCTTTCAGAAACAGCACCACTTCTGTCCTCCAGTTTGTGTGTTGGTTTTGCAGCTCAGTTGCATTGAAGTGAATGGAGCTGAACTGTAGTACCACCCACAGTCTGATGACAGGTGTGGTGCTTTTTCTAATCCTGAATAACCCCTTCAAAAATCTCTTTATTTAGGCAGAATATAAATAAGGCTTTAGTGCACCTAATCCATATCCCCCTCTGAATGTGTATTATTATATAGTGCTGCCCGAAATGTGCTGGGGTATGATTTCTTTAAAGTCTTTGGACGCCTTTCCACTGATTTTTTAATAAAAAATTCTGTAACTTCCTAAATATTCTTCGCTACACACGAGGTCACATTGAAAACGGGGGGGGGGGGGGGGGGGGGGGGAGTGGACGGACAGGCCACACTGGCTGTAGAAAGAGAGAGAAGAGAATACACAAAATGAAGGAAGAATCATTTAGGCTGCATAAAAGTATAGGGAGAAAGTAGAGCATACAAATTAACTTGTAAAGGCTGAAAGGGCCCGTTCACATTGAGCAAAAGTAACGGAACTTCAAGCAGAGCCCATGCTGCGAACGCCACTTGAAATTCCACCTGTCACATTGTTTCAGTGGGATTTCTCGTGTGCCTTCGCCCTCCACCCTAAGAATTGACGTGTCAATTCTTTGGGCAGAGAATGGAGGCACGCAAGAAATTCCATTAAATCAATGGGACAGGCTGCTCTTGAAATTCCGCCACTTTTGCTCAGTGTGAACGGGCCGTAACTGAAAAGTGAGCTACATTTTTAATGAAGACCTAATGTGAATTTTTTTTTTATACCATATTAAGTACAAAAAATATAAAATGTTTTCAGAGGTGCCCATAGGCTTTAACCCCTTATGCCAGCATGACCTACCAGTACGTTATGGGGTCACTAGGTCTGTATGGAGCCGGTTTTGGAGTCCTACCTGCTCCATACTGAACAGCTCCCGACTACATTTAGCAGCAGGGAACCATTGCTAATAGCCTGCACAGAGGGATCTCTCTCTGCTGGCTATTAATTGTCATGGCAACCTGATGCGTACACCGCACTATTGCTACAGTCTGGCATAGCGCTGATCTAATGGATAAATGTAATACACTAGTATTATATTGATCCCTATAAGAAATCAAGCAGAACCCCTATGGGAACTTAAAAAAAAAGTTTCTCAAGTTAGTTTTTTTTAATAAATAAAAAATGTCAAATCATATATCAAATTATATTGAATTAGCCAAGCTATTAAAATATAACATTGATCTTGCATAGTGAACAGCATATATGTAAAAAAATAAAATAAAAATAAATTCCAGTTAAAGCCATACTAGTGAAAATGACAGCTTACCACGCAAAATGAGTCCTTGTACAGTTCCTACAGTGGAAATCTAAAGTTATAGGTGACAGAACAGGGCAATTAATAAAAAAAAATTAGAGATGAGCGGATTTACAGTAATAATATTGGCTGTCGGCTTATGAGCCTGCTGCCTTTTAACTCAGGACTGGATCCAGCTTTTCCTTACATCTAGGAAGGAGCGGCAGTGAGTTAAAAGGCAGCAGGCTTATAAGCCGACAGCTGTGATAACGAACCAATTCTCTTCATTATTACTTTAAATTAGTGTAAAACAAAAATGTTTCATTTAAAACTGGTATATCACTATTTGGGTATCAGTATTGCACTGACATGGAAGAGTCAAGTGAACATGTAGGTTTGACCGCATAGTGAACAATGTAAAAAAGATCCACCTACACACACCCACACATTTTTATTTTTTTTTGTTTCACCTCACAAATATATATTTCAAATTTACAGTATATGTTGTGGAAAAATAGAGCATCATTACAGTGTATAATTGGTCCAGTAGAAATCAAGCCATATCACGGCTCTGTTGATGGCAAAATGGCTTTGTGTGATGATGCGTGATGTCAGAGCAGTGATGTATGCTCAAACACATGTACTTTCACACATGCTGTAATTTAATGTGAATCAATTTATTTCTATGGTCCAATGCACACATTTGTGCATGTTACAGATCTGTGTTGGGGCCATGGGCCATGCCTCAAAACAAAAAACAAATTATTATGTAATGAATATTATATTCAGTTTTTTTAATTAGTCCATTATTGACTGAGTAATACATATAGATATATATATTCCATCAACAAGCTGCATTTAACACCTTTATTCACACTGCTGTATATATATGTAATTGATAGTAATTTGGGGAACACAGTTTTTACGGCCTAAAGCAACTGTTTTTATTTATTTTTTTTCAAAACCAGATGTACGCATGTAAAAAGTACACCAAAAATACATATCAGTACACAGATGATATTTTGAAAAACTGTTTAAGATACGGCTTAAAAGATACGATGTATAAGTCAATATATGGCTTAGAATTAAAGGGATTTTCCCAGGGAAAATTGATTCTAACCTATGTTCAGGATAGGTGATTATTATGAAACAAGTTGGGGGTCTGATGTCCAGCACCACAGATGATCAGCTGTTCGTCCACAGCTCTGCCAAGCTGCTGACAGGGGTGTGCTGGGTGTTGGACCCCCACAATCACATATTGATGACGTATCTTGAGTAGAGATGAGTGAATATCGAGCATGCTTCTGCATTTGATTAGCGGTGGCTGCTGAAGTTGAATAAAGCCTAAGGCTATCTGAAAAACATGGATATAGTCATTGGCTGTATCCGTGTTTTCCAGATACTTCAGCAGCCCCAGCTAATCAAATGCCGAATGCTCGGGTTCGGACGAATTCAAGCATGCTCGATATTCACTCATCTCTAATCTTGAGTATATAGGGTAGAATGTTTTAAACTGATTATCCAAGATTAGAAAAAGATAACTACTTTCTTCCATAAACAGCTCCACCTTTGTGTACAGACTGCAGGTGGGATAACAGAGCTGGAGTAACAGTTTCTCTAATCTTGGACAAATCCTTAAAAGGGGTACTCCGGGCCGGGCGCTGAAACGGGGAAGGTAAGTAAACTCCAGCTTCAATTTCCACCCTTCTCAAAAATACCCCCCGGCCCGGAATACCCCTTTAAAGTATAATGGGTCAGTGCTGCGTTCAAGTAAGCAAAGACCCGGCAAAGGATTTATAAGGTGAATGTCTATTATTTTTAGCTATACACAGCTTATGATTCACATGTAGTATTTTTTTTTTTATCCAAAACCAGGAATGGTTCCAAAACAGATAAAAAAAGGAGAAAATCTCTCCGTTCTAGTTTTTCTCTACCGCTCCCACTCCTGGTTTTGACATAATTGGAAAGTATTGATTGATTGTAACATTATACTTGATCTACATATACATGTGCTTCAGAACATTATGTTTTCTACCCAGTGTCATTGGGCCGTATAATTAAACGGGTTGTCTGGCATTAGCCAATTTTTAATATATCACTGTTGGTATATATAAAACAAGAGCGTATGGTTACCGGTCTGTGCCGGTCTGGTGTCGTGTTGCCGGTGTTTTCTGACTGTAGAGTCACTACTTCCAAGCCAATCACTGGCTGAGAGGGTTCAGCACCGCTGCCAGTGATTGGCTGAGCGGACTGTCTGTCCCAAGATGAGTTTGTCTTGGAAGTAGATATATTAAAAATGGCTACCACCCCATTAACTTGACCAGATTTCTAGTTCAGGCTGTAATAGTGTGATTGTCAGGTAACCACTATATGTGCACTAGTAAGATTTGTTTAAATATCTATTATTTCAGAGGTAAGAAGGAATATATTCTCAGGAATTAGTCGCTGACGGTAGAATCACATAGTAATTTATTTGAAGAATGCTATTTTGTTGTGTTAGTCATGTTTGATAATCAGTTTTACACACTGCTGGCGGTACCTGAGTGTAAGATGCATAATATCACTCGTTTCAGAATGGAAATGTATTGCTCTTTTTTCGCAGCCATATTTACTCCTCATGTGCGCAGGATAGGGCAGGAAACAATTTGTTACATATTGTCTTTTGGTTTACAGGGCAGAACTTGTATAAGTTCTTTATGTCGGATGATTAGGTTAACTGAGCACTTCTTTCCTCGGCTTACTGTGATCTCTCAGGTGTCTCTGCAGAATACGGTCTCCAAGGGAGTAGATCCTATAGGCCCCAGAAGGAAGTTAAAGTGACTGTACCACCAGGCTCCGGCTGAAGCACTGGAGGCGGGCCGACCCACCCTTAGTGGGAGGAAACCCTAGCCCCTCTATGATGGGGTTCCATTGATTCTAATGGAGTCACGTCATGGAGGGGCTGGAGTTTCTTCCCACTAAGGGTGGGTCGGCCCGCCTCCAGTGCTTCAGCCTAGGACTGGTGGGACAGTCACTTTAAGGCCCTAATACACAGACCAGTTCTTTGCTACATCACATAATAGGATCAGCAATCAGCTGACAAGCAAATGCTCAACTGATTGCTCATTTCTGATATGTCAAAAAATAATCCCTATGTAATAGTTGATGTGCAGCCGACAGCTGATTAATGAAAGGTTATGAACTTTTTGCCTGTAATATTCTTCTATTTTGACAATTATCTTTAATTTAATGTGCATTGCTAAGTTTAATGGAGTCTTCCCAGATAATAAAACCACTACATTTTATGTATTTTTCTGTAAAAATAAATAGAGATATAGGCTTTTAGAATGATGTTTTAAAAAAAAGTTTTAGAAAGGATTTAAGCTTAAAAGGGTATTAGTCCCAGGCCATTTAAAGGAAATATGTTCCAAAGCCCACTTGGGTTACTTAACCCCTCCCAGGTTTTTAGATATGTTCCGCATGTTTTTCAGCACCTCTGTTGCTCTGTTCTAACTTTCTGTAATGCATGGACTTTATTCAGTATGGCGCTGGCCAGGAAACCACGGCTCCTAGCATGTTGTGTGTGCACCTTCTCCGTTTAAGTATGGTTTCTTCCCTCTATTTCATTTTAATACACAATGCTGCCCTGCATGTGCATTGCTTTTCTGCTTTCTTTTTTTTAATATCAAGACCAGGCTGAGGGCACATCTCTGTGTATGTAGATAATCTGTCCTCCATCTCTGCCGTGGGTCAGGTTGCAAGTGCTAACGCTTCCTACTGCAAAGACGGAGGACACATGATCCCTGTCTTTAATGGGAGGAACATGTATGCATAGCCTCAGACAAAAGGAATTATTAGAATATGTATCATTTATTTTAGTAAACATGCTTGTCTTGATACTGTATTTGAATAGACATTGGTAATGGAGATGAGCGAATTTACAGTAAAAACTAAGCAAATTGTTTAGTTAGCTCATCAGGTGCCGTGCCACTACTCCTCAGGTTCCTGGAAAAGCTGGATCCAGTCCTGGGAAACTTTTCCCAGTTTCCCAGGACTGGATCCAACTTTTGCTGGCACCCGGAGTGAAGCGGCACAGACTTAAAAGGCAGCAAGCTGATAAGCGAACTGCCGAGCTAACAAGGCAATTCGCTTAGTTTTTGCTGTAAATTTGCTCATCCCTAATTGGTAGTGATTTGTGCTGTATATGCATGCAATCATTATCCAATGGCTATTATTATATGTAAATCAGCAGTGTGTGTGCGCCGAGCAGGTAGAGGGCGCATGCCATCCCAGAACAGTGACGTTAATGCATCACATGTCCTCCATCTCTGCAGTTTTGTAGGGTTGTAATTGCTAACCCAGCTGGAGACGGAGGACATGTGATCCACGTCTCCGATGGTAGGCGGGAGAAAAGAAAGAGCAAGATGGAGCAGACGCCCTAAAGCAACTTTTTTACATCATGATGGGGTGAGTTGCATCTACAAACTCAGGAATGGCGCAGAGGCTGTAACTATAACCTGTTACAAAGATGCAAGGCGTGCAGAACAGAATTGAATGCTTGGGTTAAACATTATTCTTTGTTTACTTCTCCAGATTTATGTAAAGAAAATGAAAGAGTATTTAAGAAAGTGTGCTGTAGCTCATGATAATCAATGTAACCTACAGAAATATTATTGCAGTGTTACCAGTTCCTGCCAAAGTATCCAAGTGCTTGCTGTTGGCTCTTTACTCTAGTCTTTATACGTGGATGGTCCTGGATAGATCCTTGTAGGCATTTCTTTTACGTTTACTTGAGAATGTTGTATGATTTTATTTCTGACTAAGGACCCTACTACATGGGGTGAATATCGGCTGAACAGGCTGATATCACCCTGTGTAATGCTAGGTTTACACGGAGCGATAATTCGCCCCATCGTACGATTAGCGATTTCAAAGTAAAGGTTTTTATTAAGAACGATCAGCGTTTAGATGAAACTAAATATATCGTACGGAAAAATCGTTTTGCGATCGCTTAAGCCTATCTCGCACATAGGTTAAATAGGTGGACGACTGTTTACACGGAACGATCTGTGAATTTTTTGCGAATGACCAACAACGATTTAAGAACATGTTCAAAGATCAAAATGAACGATTTCTTGCTCGTCGCTTGATCGTTCGCTGCGTTTACACGTATGATTATCGTTCGAATTTGATCGTTATCGTGCAAATTCGCACGATAATCGTTCCATGTAAATCCAGCATAATAGGGCCAACGATCAGCTGACGAGGAGCAGATGCTCGTTCATTGCCTAATTGGGCCTTTTTGGTTAAAGCAAAGAGCTGCACAGATGATCCAGCGATCATTAGTGTCTACGGAGCAAACAGGTCGAATGTTTTACCACCCGCTGCTCCCAGCTGTATCTCTGTATCGCAGCGGGTTTTAGGAGTGAGATTGCTGCAGTCTGTAATTTTTGATAATAACAGTAAGGGCCCATGCACACCAGCATATAGTACTGTAGCTGCTTATGCCTTCCGTTTCATTGAGAAATAGAACACTTTTTTGTAGTACAGCTTTTAACAGGACCCCAAAACGATTGCTCTTGTAGTGTGCATAAGGCCTATGGATTCCCCTAAGGCTGTGTTCACACGTGCATTTTCATTGTGTTACTGCATCTTATAATTGGAGTAATTAATCATTACATTGCCGTCCTTTATTGCATTAACACTATGAAACTCTGCATGCGAACATACCCCGAACCCTGCAGGTTTACCACCAGACGCTTCTGATAATTATATTACTGAATTACTTACAGATTACTCAACTACAAAAAGTTTGCCAAGAGTTCCTATCTAATCTGAAGTTGTATTCACACACCGCAGATTTGTAGCAGAAATTTCTATCATTTGAAATCTGTTCCATGGAAACAGAAAAGACTGTCAGCAGAAAACGTCCACCTGGTCCAATCTGCCCTCATATTATTTCTTTTATTATTATTATCTTAGGATAGATAGATGTTTATTACATTCAGTTACTGTAGATTTACCAACCACATCTGCTGGAAGTTTGTTCTGAGCATCTACTACTCTTTCTGTAAAGTAATATGCCTCCGATCTTGGTCCTGACTACCCTCAGATTGTGCTCCTTGTCCTCGTGTTTAGTTTCTTATTAAAACACTTTTGTCCTGAACTTTATTCAGCACTTTAAATCTTAAAGTGTCAAACGCCTTTTTTTTTTTTTTTTAAAGCCCCATCACCTAAACTCACTGGAGCGGTACTATTTTCAAACAAGGATGGATGTTTGCTAACATTATTTGGTTATATTTTGCATTTATTGCCCCCCCCCCCTTGCTTTTTTGTAGGAAGTAGGAAATTAATAAAAGTGAATAGATACATGCTAGTAGAAATATGTGTATGTATGTATATATATATATAGAGAGAGAGAGAGAGAGAGAGAGAGAGAGATTGAAATTAGACTGGGTCATGTGGAAAACTCCATTTATGAATACATACATGTCTATGCAATGTGAAAATTAAATTTGTACTAGTTTGTTTGTTTTTTTCATTGTTTATGAGGGATGAGGGGGATTTTGGTTGTAATAAATATTTGCTTACCATAACAGGGACTGGATAATATTCACAGTTTGACTTTGATACACAGCAACGCATTGTCAATATTCCGTATGCTATTGACGTGGCTAAACCTCCCATTCCTGAACAGGCCTGACATACACTCACCGGCCACTTTATTAGGTACACCATGCTAGTAACCGGTTGGACCCCCTTTTGCCTTCATACCTGCCTCAATTCTTCGTGGCATAGATACAACAAGGTGCTGGAAGCATTCCTCAGATTTTGGTCCATATTGACATGAAGACATCACACAGTTGCCGCAGATTTGTCGGCTGCACATCCATGATGCGAATCTCCCGTTCCACCACATCCCAAAGATGCTCTATTGGATTGAGATCTGGTGACTGTGGAGGCCATTTGAGTACAGTGAACTCATTGTCATGTTCAAGAAACCAGTCTGAGATGATTCTAGCTTTATGACATGGCGCATTATCCTGCTGAAAGTAGCCATCAGATGTTGGGTACATTGTGGTCATAAAGGGATGGACATGGTCAGCAACAATACTCAGGTAGGCTGTGGCGTTGCAACGATGCTCAATTGGTACCAAGGGGCCCAAAGAGTGCCAAGAAAATATTCCCCACACCATGACACCACCACCACCAGCCTGAACCGTTGATACAAGGCAGGATGGATCCATGCTTTCATGTTGTTGACGCCAAATTCTGACCCTACCATCCGAATGTCGCAGCAGAAATCGAGACTCATCAGACCAAGCAACGTTTTTCCAATTTTCTACTGTCCAATATCGATGAGCTTGTGCAAATTGTAGCCTCAGTTTCCTGTTCTTAGCTGAAAGGAGTGGCACCCGGTGTGGTCTTCTGCTGCTGTAGCCCATCTGCCTCAAAGTTCGACGTACTGTGCGTTCAGAGATGCTCTTCTGCCTACCTTGGTTGTAACGGTTGGCTATTTGAGTCACTGTTGCCTTTCTATCAGCTCGAACCAGTCTGCCCATTCTCCTCTGACCTCTGGCATCAACAAGGCATTTCCTCCCACAAAACTGCCGCTCACTGGATGTTTTTTCTTTTTCGGACCATTCTCTGTAAACCCTAGAGATGGTTGTGCGTGGAAATCCCAGTAGATTAGCAGTTTCTGAAATACTCAGACCAGCCCTTCTGGCACCAACAACCATGCCATGTTCAAAGGCACTCAAATCACCTTTCTTCCCCATACTGATGCTCGGTTTGAACTGCAGGAGATTGTCTTGACCATGTCTACATGCCTAAATGCACTGAGTTGCCGCCATGTTATTGGCTGATTAGAAATTAAGTGGTAACGTGCAGTTGGACAGGTGTACCTAATAAAGTGGCCGGTGAGTGTATGTTCTAGTAAAGGTGTTTACAGCTTATTCATATTACATTGTGCACTCTATCTAATAGAATATAGCATCACTTTTGTATCATATGGGTATATGAGGCCAACTTAAAAGTGAAGTGGGGCACTTGACCAGGATAATGAGTTCTTTGCACTGATTTTGATCACTAGCAGAATGTAAAAAAAGCGGAAAGAAAAGTATTTCATCTGTTGCATCCAGCACACCTCCATACACATTAGATCAGGGATGGGGAACCTTCGGCCCTCCAGCTGTTGCAAAACTACAATTTCCATCATGCCTGGACAGCCAAAGCTGGCTGGCTGTCCAGACATGATGGGAATTGTAGTTTTGCAACAGCTGGAGGGCCGAAGGTTCCCCATCCCTGCATTAGATGGTCATGGGCAGTCCTGCGTTTGCCTATACCATTTTTTTTTTTTAAGCCCAAACTATGGGATTTTTTTTACCACAATAAATACAAAGCAATATTTAAATATTATTAAAATATCTCTATAACTTTTACAGTATGATTGGACATAGTGTTGAAATGAATGGCCTGTCAGGTTTGTTTTTTTGTTTCTGATAACTGCACAGTATAGCGTATAAGGGTCTGATTCATGTAGGGCAGCACTGACAAACATGTTTGCTTTCCTTTAGTAATGTATACTTGGGTTTACTGTGAGCACTTGCTTTATAGCTGTATTACCTTCAGTTTTTGTGATGAGTAAATATTGTACTGTAATGATGTCAGGTTGCTCAGTGCCGTGAGTAGTTTTACATATAAAAATGTTTCTCTGACTTACATTTGCATTAGTTGCTGTTTTATTGTGATTTTATTGTATTTACAGGTTAAAGGGGTATTTTGGAGGAAAGAAAGTTAGATTTGTAAATTACTTCTATTTAATAATTTAAACCTTCCAGTACTTATCAGCTGCTGTATGTCCTCGAGCAGTGGTGTGAAACTCGTACCCTCCAGTTGTTAAAAAACTACATTTCCCATGATGCCTGGACAGCCAAGGAGGGATGCCAATTTACACCCCTGCTTTAGGGCAACAGTTGCTGAATAGTTTTTTCTCTGGAGTACCCCTTTAAGTTATCCTGCTGAATGCCACGTATGCAGTATAAAGTCTGTCTTTAGTAGAACCCCATTAAATTTGAAATAGAGAATTCTTCTCAGCGCTTTGTTCTCCTGGGCTGCGAGAGAAGCTACTATTAAACATTTATGAGATTTTAGGCATCTGTGTTCTTCTGACAGTGGCTACAAAGCAGATGCTAGGAAATGCTGGATTCCTCACATTTGCCCTTTCACTTATAGCTGTTTATTAGATCATGTAATTCCTCAATGTTTAAGGCTCAGTTAAAGGGGTTGTCCAGCAAAAATCTTTTTCTTTCAAATCAACTGATATCAGAAAGTTATATAGATTTGTAATTTACTTCTATTAAAAAATCTCACGTCTTCCCTTACTTATTAGCTACTGTATGTCCTGCAGGAAATGTCGTTTTATTTTCAGTCTGACACACTGCTCTCTGCTGACATCTCTGGCCCAGACAGGAATTCTGCTGCTCTGTACAGTTTCTGTCTCGGCCAGAGATGTCAGCAGAGAGCACTGTGTCCGACTGAAAATAAAACATTTCCTACATGACATACAGCGGCTGATAAGTATGGGAAGACTTGAGATTTTTTAATAGAAGTAAATTACAAATCTATATAGCTTTCTGACACCAGTTCATTTGAAAGAAAAAGATTTTCGCTGTACAATCCCTTTAACATTACTGTTGTGACTTCTATTATAAATAGAAGTGTCAGATACGTCATACAATGGTCATCAATGGCAACTGGCATACCCCACATCCTTGTAATGGGGTACATTGGGTCCAGCTGAGGTCTCTCTCATTTGGAAAGGAAAAATAGCACTGTTTTGGAAGCTCCTTCAATGCAGATATGAAGCAAGCTTGGCATCTCCGGTGCGGCACTTCACTGCACATTAATACGAGCACTAGATTAGTATTGTTAAATCTTCTCACATGTAGGGAACGCTTATGGTGCTTTTACACAGAGAGATTTATCTGACAGATCTTTAAAGCCAAAGCCAGGAATGGATTATAAACAGGGAACAGGTCATAAAGGAAAGACTGAGATTCCTCCTCTTTGCAAATCCATTCCTGGCTTTGGCTTAAAAAATCTCTCTGTGTAAATGAACCATAACACAGGGGACACATAGCCATCTGATAAATCCTTTAAATAAAATCCTGTTTCATGTTCTAGTGGTTATTCCTATAGGCTCTAGGGTAATTGGCATTAAGATTTTAGTGTTTGAGTAGATTTATTGTTTATGGGAGATACAGGTTTAAATGCAGTGTTCAGATGTTTGCACAGTTTTGTGTAATGACTATATATTATCACTGTTGAGGAACAATCCATGTACAGATCCACGGTTTTCTGTGGACCTATAACATACTGCAGACTCAAGTCATCCTGCATATATTACATGTAAGCGAAGCAGAATATAAGCTAAACATATTTCACTTTCTCATATGACCAAAGAGCAAAAAGGTTATGTCTGGTATAGGGAAGTGGGGAAAGTCTCAGGAACAGAAGTAACACGGTGCTGGTATAGTAAGGGGCCTGTGGCTCATTTAGAGCATTCTCCGCTGTGAGCATCCAGAGCCCACACGTTCATCTCCTCTCGTTTTATCTGGGGGCTGGGAAATACAGCAAGGGCTTTTTACTACAGCTTGAATGTTGTAAATGAATTTTTGTAAATGAATGTTTACTATCTTGCTATGAGTACATTTTTATCCATTGCATCGAATAAATGTTTGAGCTCATATAAGAATGGATTGTGTCTGTTTTATTCATGAACATTTGGCAACATGCTCTTAATGTATTTAATTACACATTATATATACATTGCTCAAAAAATAAAGGGAACACTTAACCCAGTGTAAGGGTCCTATTCCACGGGCCGAGGAGGGCCCGATCAACGATGTAAACGAGCGGCAATCTGCTAGATCGCTGCTCGTTTACTGGGCCTATTCCACGGCCCGATGATCGTTGAGCGAGGGCTGCAGGGACATCATTACCGATGTCCTTGCAGCCCTTGCAGCATCATACATTACCTGCAGGTCTTCTCTGCGCTGTCTTCATCCCCGGGTCCCGCGCGCTCTATCTTCTGAATAGCCAGTCAGCTCAGTCAGCTGACCGGCCATTCTGAAGATAGAGCGCGCGGGACACGGGGATAAAGACAGCGCAGAGAAGACCTGCAGGTAATGTATCATGCTGCGCTTCTGAAATCGTCGGTCGCCCGCCGCGCACCGCTATTCAACCATAGCGATGCGCAGTGGGGGAACGATGATTTTAGGTCTGGCCCTAAATGAACGAACAGCCGATGACACGATCATCGGCTGATCGTTCTCTCTATTTCACCGAACGATAATCGGCCGAATCGGGCCAAATGGGGCAGATCCGGCCGATTATCGTTACTGTGGAATAGGGCCCTAAGTCTAAGTGCCCTATTACACGGATCAGGATGATTATCACTCTGAGTAATCGAGAGAACGATCATCGGCTGATCGTTTCTTTAGGTCCAGACCTAAAATCATTGGGCGTGCATTGCTACGTGTAATAGGGATGTGCAGTCCACGGCTGATGATTGTAGTATAAAATAAAGTATTAACTTACCTTACCAGGTGTCCTTAGAGGCCTCCCCTGGTCTCTGCAGCTCTAGCTTCTGCTCATCTCTGCTCCGGCCTCTGCACTGACACGCCATGAACACTCAGCCAATCACTGGCTGAGACAAGCAGCGGCCTCTGATTAGCTGAGTGGCTGGCAGCCTGTCCGGAACAGAAGGGAGAGCTGCAGACATCGGGGAAGGCCTCAGAAGAACGTAGTAAAAGATAAGTTAATACTTTATTATTTTGCATTAAAGGCAAAGCTGCACGACATTGCTAAGAATGTCCGTGCTGCCCGATAGCCTGTGTAATTGCTCATTTACAGTTTATGATTGGGCCATCCAATAGGACACTTAGTCAAACACACTTCTTTGAAATCAACCTGTCCAGATATGAAGCGACATGGATTGTGAATCAATTTCTCCTGCCCCCATAAAGAAGTGGTTCTACCGGTGGTGACCACAGACCATTTATCTGTTCTCATCCTCTTTGGCTGCTGTTCTGGTGAGTTTTGCATATTGTCATTGCTCTCGCCCCTAGAGGTAGCATGAGGCGGTGTCTACAAACCACAGAAGTTACTCGGATAGTGCAGCTCATCCAGGATGACAGAATGGCACATAAATGCGAGCTGTAGCAAGAAGGTTTGCTGTGTTTGTCAGCAAAGTGTCCAAAGCATGGAGCAGATACCAGGAGACAGGCCAGTACACCAGGAGACTAGGAGGGCAAGAACCCTAAAGTAGTACAGCTATCTCCTCCTTTGTGCAAGGAAGAGCAGGGCCAGAGCCCTGAAAAATTACCTCCAGCAAGCCACCAATGTCCATGTGTCTAAGGGGCTGAGAGCCCAACAACATGCAGGGCGATTGTCATTTGGCAGATTCGACATTGGTGCCCTGTGCTCTTCACAGGTGAGAGCAGGTTCATACTGAGCACCTGTGACTGGAGACGCCGTGAAGAATGTTTTGCTCTGGAAATTGGCTCTGACGCTTGAATTCACTACTGAATGCAGCGAAATTGTACATGGTTGAACCCCACTCTGTTCCAACGGATGACTTGAGACAAGGTTTACAAGGGTGAAGGGGTCTATGTGATTGGACAATCTCCAATCACATATAACTTATCCCATATATGAATATTGATGGTAGCCCAACACCTTTTTACAATCTTCTATACCCTACTGCACATTTCAACCTTTTTTTTTTATGAATAAACAGATCATCAATAAACATTTTTGTTACAGCTAACTTTTGTTTTTGTTTTAACTTGCATTCAATGTCTCTATTCAATATTTTTTTTCCGTTGAAAAAAAAATCTCACCCCTATCAGTTGAGGGATAATACACCTTATTCAACATATGAGGTGTCAGACCAATGTATGTTAGTAGAGTAAGCAATGTCATCAGTGTAACAAGTGGAGTGTAATAGCCAAATGGAAGTGGTTGGTGTGTTTGTGTCATATGAGCTGTTGGATTTATTAGGAATAGGTGTAGCCTATGGCATTCTGCTTTGTGTTAACAAGTCACTACTTCCATCATTTGTAACAGAACAAATAATTTTAAATGCTTCTAATAAATTGCCTCCTAAAGTTTGAATTGCAGTTATTAATATATTTTGTGAATCCAAAATCATTTTCATTTCGGCCCATATATCTCTTCATTTTCATTGAAAATAGTTAAAGCGTAACTTTCATGTTTTTTTATTGCAGACATCAGTAGTATAAGCGATTTTAAGAAACTCTGTAATAGGTTTTATCAGCCAAAAAAGCCTCTTTCTGTACTCAAGAAGCAATCTCCCAGCCTCCCCCCCTGACTTCTTATCTGTGCATTATCAGGCAAACACGTCTTCATTACAGAGAAGCCAGTGAAGACGGGCTCTGCTCTCTCCATTGTAAGCCTATGAAGGGGGGAGGGGCCGAGGGAGATGAGGGAGCAGGGAGAGGTGACATGAAGGTCAGCTGTTTGTAGACTGTCTGGGCACCTAAACCGCAGGATTCTGGGGTCAGAAAGGTCAGTGCTTATCTATGACCTTACTGAGAGAAGATTGCAGGGTGTTGTGCTTTGCAGGACTGCTCCGTGCTCAGTCACTCCTAACAGCCCCTCCCCTCTCCATAGCCACATAATGGAGACAGAAATCCTGCTTCATTTGATGTGAGGGGGGAGGCTGGGAGATTGCTTTTTCACTACAGAAGGAAATGGCGCCGCGGGGGGTGTTCAGAGCGGGGTCCCGCCGGGACCCCGCTCTGAACGGCGCTGATCCCGGCTGACACGTGCAGCTGGGCAGTGCCTCTGTTAGCCGGAGCGGGTCCCGTTGCCGCGCCGGCTAATTAAGCACTTCAATGCAGCTGTCAAACCTGACAGCTGCATTGAAGTGCTTTATGCAATGCACACTATCCCTGGTGTCTAGTGGGTCGGATCTCCCCCCCGCGATGTGATCACAGGGGGGAGATCCGTTCTTCTGCCCGTGCCGGGCCTCAGCGTCGGAATGATGCTGATCCCGGCTCGGCAGTAGATTGCTATGGCCTGCAGCAGGCCATAGCAATCTATGACCGATCTCATGGATCTTTGCTGTGTATATACAAGTCCCCCAGGGGGGCTTCTAGTGTATGTAAAAAAAAAAAAAAAAAAAAGTGTTTTTATTAATAAAAAATCCCCTCCCCTAATAAAAGTCCAAATCACCCCCCTTTTCCCATTTTATAAATATAAATTAGTAAATAAATAAATAAATAAACATATTTAGTATCGCCGCGTGCGTAATCGCCTGAACTATTAATTAATCACATTCCTGATCTCGCACGGTAAACGGCGTAAGCGCAATAAAATCCCAAAGTGCAAAATTGCGCATTTTTGGTCGCATGAAATCCAGAAAAAATGTAATAAAAAGCGATCAAAAAGTCGTATATGCGCAATCAAGGTACCGGTAGAAAGAACGCATCATGGCGCAAAAACTGACACCTCACACAGCCCCATAGACCAAAGGATAAAAGCGCTATAAGCCTGGGAATGGAGCGGTTTTAAGTGACATATATTTGTTAACAATGGTTTGAATTTTTTACAGGCCATCCGATACAATATAAGTTATACATGTTATATATCATAGTAATCGTAACGACTTGAGGAACATGCATAACAAGTCAGTTTTACCATAGGGCGAACGGCGTAAATGCAAAACTCCCCGAAATCAAAACAAATTCGTTTTTTTTTTCAATTTGACAGCGCAAATGATTTTTTTCCGGTTTCACAACATATTTTATGGAAAAATTATGCCTGTAATTGCAAAGTACAATTGGTTTCGCAAAAAATAAGCGCTCATATACGTCTCTAGGTGAAAAAATGCAAGCGCTATGGACTTTTAAACATAAAATGGAAAAAGCAAAAGCGCAAAAACGAAAATTGACTTGGACCTTAAGGGGTTAAAATCGCTTGTATTGTTGATATTTAATGTTTTCAGAAAAATGACCCTGAAATGACAGTTACGCTTTAATTTTTTCTTCTGTTCAGCAGGAGTAACATTTGGCTGAGACTCAGTTTGGCTTCCTGGTACATTCTCCTTACATGATGTAGTGCTCTCATTTTCCATTACACTTTCATCACATTAAGTAGGGGAATTTCCTGAGTGAAATATTTAATACTTTATACAGTTGATTAATATCTAAAAGTTGGTTTTATAGCATTACTGTCATTCAGGGGCGTAGCTAGGAGTTCAGCCTAGGGGGGGCGGGCAAGTCTGAGTGGGCCCCCAACCGATTAAGTTACCCATAGGGACCCTCAGCAGACGACACTGCTTTCCAAATAATAAAGGGAATATTCTACTACATTACTAGAATAGGAATTGAGAGCAGTGTAAAAGGCTTTCTACAATTCACATATATGGCCATGTAAAATGTAAAGGGGTTATGCACGATTAGAGAACCATAGCTGCTTTGTTCCAGAAACAGCACCACCCCTGTCCTCAGTTTGTGTGTTGTATTGCAGCTCACTTCCACTGACGAGAATGCGGCCAAATTGTAATACCACACATGTCAATCCTTTGGGCCGGACAGCGGAATCTGCCGGAGCATATAATAGAGCCTCTCACACACTGGTTATACACAGTCCAGGCTCTCAGTCTCTCACACACTGGTTATACACAGTCCAGGCTCTCAGCCTCTCACACACTGGTTATACACAGTCCAGGCTCTCAGTCTCTCACACACTGGTTATACACAATCCAGGCTCTCAGTCTCTCACACACTGGTTATACACAGTCCAGGCTCTCAGTCTCTCACACACTGGTTATACACAGTCCAGGCTCTCAGTCTCTCACACACTGGTTATACACAGTCCAGGCTCTCAGTCTCTCACACACTGGTTATACACAATCCAGGCTCTCAGTCTCTCACACACTGGTTATACACAGTCCAGGCTCTCAGCCTCTCACACACTGGTTATACACAGTCCAGGCTCTCAGTCTCTCACACACTGGTTATACACAGTCCAGGCTCTCAGTCTCTCACACACTGGTTATACACAGTCCAGGCTCTCAGTCTCTCACACACTGGTTATACACAGTCCAGGCTCTCAGTCTCTCACACACTGGTTACGGACAGTCCAGGCTCTCAGTCTCTCACGCACTGGTTATACACAGTCCAGGCTCTCAGTCTCTCACACACTGGTTACGGACAGTCCAGGCTCTCAGTCTCTCACGCACTGGTTATACACAGTCCAGGCTCTCAGTCTCTCACACACTGGTTACAGACAGTCCAGGCTCTCAGTCTCTCACACACTGGTTATACACAGTCCAGGCTCTCAGTCTCTCACACACTGGTTATGGACAGTCCAGGCTCTCAGTCTCTCACACACTGGTTACAGACAGTCCAGGCTCTCAGTCTCTCACACACTGGTTACAGACAGTCCAGGCTCTCAGTCTCTCACACACTGGTTATACACAGTCCAGGCTCTCAGTCTCTCACACACTGGTTATACACAGTCCAGGCTCTCAGCCTCTCACACACTGGTTATACACAGTCCAGGCTCTCAGTCTCTCACACACTGGTTATACACAGTGCAGGCTCTCAGTCTCTCACACACTGGTTATACACAGTCCAGGCTCTCAGTCTCTCACACACTGGTTATACACAGTCCAGGCTCTCAGTCTCTCACACACTGGTTATACACAGTCCAGGCTCTCAGTCTCTCACACACTGGTTATACACAGTCCAGGCTCTCAGTCTCTCACACACTGGTTATACACAGTCCAGGCTCTCAGTCTCTCACACACTGGTTATACACAGTCCAGGCTCTCAGTCTCTCACACACTGGTTATACACAGTCCAGGCTCTCAGTCTCTCACACACTGGTTATACAAAGTCCAGGCTCTCAGTCTCTCACACACTGGTTATACACAGTCAAGGCTCTCAGTCTCTCACACACTGGTTATACACAGTCCAGGCTCTCAGTCTCTCACACACTGGTTATACACAGTCCAGGCTCTCAGTCTCTCACACACTGGTTATACACAGTCCAGGCTCTCAGTCTCTCACACACTGGTTATACACAGTCCAGGCTCTCAGCCTCTCACACACTGGTTATACACAGTCCAGGCTCTCAGTCTCTCACACACTGGTTATACACAGTCCAGGCTCTCAGTCTCTCACACACTGGTCACAGACAGTCCAGGCTCTCAGTCTCTCACACACTGGTTACAGACAGTCCAGGCTCTCAGTCTCTCACACACTGGTTATCATACAAGATGCTGGGAAGCTATGTTACCTCAAAGTGGCAGTGCTATCAGATCCCACCTGCTGCTGTGCAGCCTCTCTCTCCTCCTCAGACTCTGTTTATTCTGGCAGCAATAGGGTTAACATCCGACCCGCGGGTAGCGCTGGGGGCGGGGCCTATCGGGACCAACCCGGTACATTAATTTACCGGCAAAACCGACTGATGACAACTCCTCCTGCCTTGTGGATAAGGCCCCCTCTGTGCAGGTGTGCATGGCAGCTGCGGCCCTAAGCAGCTACTGAGGGACTAGCCCTGGAGGCAAATTCGCCTCTGTCAGTGGGCCCCCAGCCTTGGTGGGCCCGGGAGCGGCAGCCCCCCCTGCCCCCCTCCAATTTCGCTTCTGCTGTCATTTGAAGAAAGCTTTGACGTTATCTGACTACAGTCAGCGTAGATTCTTACATGCAGTGGCAGATTTATTAAGAAAGGTCATGCCTATTCGTGAACCTGCCGAACCCAATAGTAGCGGGAGTTTATGGAAGCCTGGCATTTGAGATGACAGTCTTAATAAATTCCTCCTAACATGTTGGGCCATATAATTTGATCAAATTGCCATCCTAAGGACAATCTACTATGAGAATAATGTAAGCTCTTTTTTTAAAATTCCAATTGGACTTCCGTTTAGATATAATTAAGGAGGTTGCCGGGGCTGCAGGGGACATAGCAGTGCTATATACTTACTTGTCCCGCTCTGCTGCAAATGACAATCCCTGGACTGCCCGCTGTCTGCAGTTGTCATCTTCTTTACAACTTTCGCTGATGTGCCCTTCTGA